>NC_081318.1:100535710-100846585 GCF_026419965.1 Kogia breviceps
CATTTCTCTAATTAATGATGTTGAGCATTCTTTCATGTGTTTGTTGGCAATCTGTATATCTTCTTTGGAGGAATGTCTATTTAGGTCTTCTGCCCATTTTTGGATTGGGTTGTCCATTTTGTTGTTATTGAGCTTATACAGTCTTTCTTTCATTTGTTCTTCATTTCCACCCTCTCGTTTTCCCTAGGTCCCCCAGGCTCCCCTGCTGCACGACACTGTGTTATCTTTCCTTGGAATATTTGCACTTTAAACCCATGTGAATATGGCAAGTATAAGGCAGAAAGATATTTTGAATCGTATTTCTGGGCCTCACTGTGACCCTGGCGATCCAGTGATTAGGACTGGGTGCTTTCACTGCTGAGGCCCTGGGTTCAATCCCTGGTCAGGGAACTAAGATCCCGCAAGCCCCTTGGCATGGCCAAAAAAAAAAAAAGAGGCCTAATACTTGGAACAAATAGAGCCAGGGAACCTGGGTCAGCCTCAGAGTCACCTGGAAAGTTTCATGAAATGCAAATTCTAACTGCCCACGGGGAAGTCTCATCCAGGGTCTTTGGTATGGTTTCAACAATGTCTTTTTGTTCATGCACATTGGTGAGCACTCTGGGGAGGGGCTAGAAGTACAGTGAGGGCAAACCCTGGGGCACAGCATTTGGGGAAGCAGTTGCCCTGTACCCCTTGTATCACCCAGTCAGGGCCCTGCACTGGGGGCTTCGAAAAATGTGTGGAGGAGAATGGGTCTTTCCAGGGAACTGGAACCAGTGCCCAGGGTCAGAAAAACCCAGGTTATACCTATAAGGTCTCCTGACATGGCAACTCGATGAGTTTTCACTGTTGTCTTTTATTTATTTATTTATTTTTTTAATTTATTTTTTTTGTGTGGTATGCGGGCCTTTCACCGCTGTGGCCTCTCCCGTTGCGGAGCACAGGCTCCGGACGCGCAGGCCCAGCGGCCACAGCTCACGGGCCCAGCCGCTCCGCGGCATGTGGGATCTTCCCGGACCGGGGCACGAACCCATATCCCTTGCATCGGCAGGCGGATTCCCAACCACTGCGCCACCAGGGAAGCCCTTCACTGTTGTCTTTTAAAAACTCATATCTTTAAAGGTCACAGGCATGAGGCAATATTTCCACCTAAATCTCAGACCTAGAGATGTCTAAGAACTAATTAGAATTAATGACATTGACTTTTCTCAAATGGATGATTTTTAACATGCTGTATTAATTTCCTAGTGCTGCTGTAACAAAGCACCATAAATGAGGTAGCTTACAGTAACTATTCTCACCCAGTTCTGGAAGCCAGAAGTCTGAAATCAAGGCGTTGGCAGGACCATGCTCCCTCTGAAACGTGTAAGGGAGAATCTCTCCTTGCTTCTTCTAGCTTCCAGGGGTTACTGGCCATCCTTGGGATTCCTCAGCTTGAAGTTCCATTACTCCAGTCTCTGCCCCCATGGTCTCATGACTTTCTTCTCTCTGTGTCTGTGTCTCTGTCTCCCTCTCACTATAAGATGGCCTATCCCAATCCAACGTGTCCTCATCTTAACTTGATTACATCTGCAAAGATCCTATTTCTAAACAAGGTGACATTCATAGGTCACGGATAGACATGAATTGGAGGGGAGGAGGAGGGGGACACACTTCAACCCAGTCCTTGTGCTTGCTTCGGCAGCACATATACTAAAATTGGAATGGTACAGAGAAGACTGGCATGGCCCCTGCACAAAGATGACATGCAAATTCGTGAAGGGTTCCATGTTTTTCAAATATCATATATCACATATATGGACTCTAAAATATGACACAGATGAAATTTCCTACGAAACAGGAACAGACTCACAGACATAGAGAACAGACTTGTGGTTGCCAACAGGCAGGGGGGGTAGGGGAGGGGAGGATTGGGAGTTTGGAATTAGCAGATGCAAACTATTATATATAGAATGGATAAACAACAAGGTCCTACTGTATAGCACAGGGAACTCTATTCAATTTCCTGTGATAAACCATAATGGAAAAGAATATGAAAAAGAATATATATATACATATATATATGTATATAACTGAATCACTTTGCTGTACAGCAGAAATTAACACAACATTATAAATCAACTATACTTCAATAAAAAAAAATTTTGGAGGGGGCTATGCCACGCAGCTTGCGGGATCTTAGTTCCACGACCAGGGATTGAACCCAGGCCACGGCAGTGATAGCACCAAGCCCTAACCACTGGACCTTCAGGGAACTCCCGAATAAATTTTTTTTTAAATTGTTCACCTCTTGGTTTTTCATTTGATTTGGATTCATTCTCTTCACCTACCTCCAAATAAGCGGGGGTCTTTTATAAGGATTTAATGGATGTTGCCAATCATCTACGACCAATTTAAAAGACGAGAAGATACTATTCTCCACAGGTGAACTAACACATCAGATTATCAATGTGCTCTGCTCCCTTACAGAAATGCACACTTATAGGGGAGCAGCCTTTAGGGTTTGACCACCTGTATCCACTTGTATGTTTCCAAAGGTAGGAGACAGTATACCTACAAAGGATTTTCTATTTCTAGGAAGGTTGGGAAAAAATAAATAAAACTCCTACTGTTTACTTGAATCTAGAAAGGAATGAAAGCTCTCTTTTTAAGTTAGAGAAGGAATGAGATAGTGACAGGCAGACCTAATAGGTGAATTTTTATTTTAAGCGAAACAATGAGGAATCATCACTGTTTCTCAGTCTTAAGGATCACCAGCTTCACTTCAGTTCATAGTCAATTGAACCCCAGCGAAGCTAAGTGATTTCCCAAGGCCACACAGTTCATCAATCACCTAAAAATTACTTACTGATCCTCTGCTACATGTAAATTTCTATGCTGGGTAGCGTGGGGGCCAGAACGGAACACTTGACTCCAGCCAGATTCCTAGTCTCTTAAAATTGCTGGTGCCTCAACACCAACCAAGGGTGTGGCACCAAACCACCAGCAGCTACTGCATTCTTTATCTCCATGTACTTCTTTAAAAAGCCAGTATCACTTAAGAATGTTCTTGATCAAGCAGTAAAAAGTCATTAATTTTATCAAATCTTGATCCTTGCATACACATCTTAATATCTTGTGTACGAAATGAACAGGCATAAAGCACTTTTGTTGCATCCTGAAGTTGTCCACGAAAAGCCCTTCAGTTGCAAACTGAACGAGTTACATTTTTCATGAAATACCATTTATACTTCAAAGAGCACCTACCCAAACTAGAGTTATTCACATTTGAGTAATTGGCAGGCATTTCCTCAAAAATGAATAAAGTGAAGACAATTGACAGCATTTGTTTGTTGCCCATGATAAAATTTGAGCCTTCGAGTAACAAGTGAAATTTTGGAAAACTTGTGCCTACCACCATGAGCTTGACAGGTTCCCAATATTTAAAGACTTTGCTAATAAGATCTATAGTTGTATTCCAAAGGTAATTTTTTCTATATTACATAATGAAGTGTGTTAACTTTTATAAGACTTGCATAACTCAGTTGATCAATATTTCCCAAATGATCAATCCATGATGTTAAAAAACCAAGCATGGGTAAAATATCTATTCAAAGTGCAAGATGGATTTTAATGTAGCAGAATAGGAAAAGTTCATTGATATGGTTTTAGATTACACATTGCAACTTAGGAACCACCACTTGTCAAGTGTTGGGGGTAGTATCACACAATAGTCACAATTATCTAATAATCATCTAAAAACAAAATTTTCTTTCCCTTTCTAACTACATAACAGTGAGGATGAATTTTCTTCAAACACTTTAACCAGAACAACACATTGCAACAGACTAATGAAAAAGTAGGTGAGAACCAAACTGTCTTCTATTAGGCTAGGCCTTAATAAAACATTTTTAATGTAAAAAAACAACATCCTTCTCACTAAATGCTTCCCAATTTTGAAGAAGATCATTATTTTTTATTTTAAAAAATGTGTTGGGACTTCTGTGGTGGCGCAGTGGTTAAGAATCCGCCTGCCAATGCAGGGGACACAGGTTCGAGCCCTGGTCCGGGAAGATCCCACATGCCGCGGAGCAACTAAGCCCGTGCGCCACAACTACTGAGCCTGTGCTCTAGAGCCCGTGCTCCACAACAAGAGAAGCCACTGCAATGAGAAGCCTGCGCACTGCAACAAAGAGTAGCCCTGCTCGCCGCACCTAGAGAAAGCCCGCGCGCAGCAACGAAGACCCAGTGCAGCCAAAAATAAATAAATAAATTTATTATTTTTTTAATGTGTTATTGTTTTACCTAACATGAAATGGGTTTATTATTGGTATTGCTCTGGTCATCCCATGGAAGTATATGGATCCCACAAGCAAAATTTGACTCCGGTTTTGAGACGGACACACCACACACACTAAGAGGGTATGAAGAATTCTATTACTCACATAATCAGGCTTTCTGGGAAGAGCAGGGCAGGCTCCAAAGAAGGTCCAAAAACAGCTGAAGAAAGCAGGCGACTGGAGTCTTCTGGTGGTTAGGGGTGGGGCTGGAGTGAGGGCTCCCTCACATGGACCAGATCGTGCGTGGGCTGAACTTTTCCTTGGCACAAAGGGAGGCAGCTCCTTGAGCTTTGTCACTGGCTTCAGCTGTGGGGCAAGAGGGCCCGGTTAGGCACAGAGGCTGGAAGGTGTCAACACTCAAATAGCAACAACGGGGTCGGACTCCTTATTAAAATTCACCTTTGATATTGGACTGATGACTGAAATGTGGCCATGTTTCATTTAATTGAATTTGAACTTGTAAGAAACAAACCATTATGGTGTTCTATGAAGCCTGCAGGCTGGTTAGGGAGGTGAAAGTTCTGTTGAATGCCTTAAGGGCCCAGTGTTCTGTATTTTGCAAAGTGAAATTGTGCATTGGTCGCTATCAATAATATTTAGAACTGCAAAGGAGATACGAAGGGTCTTGGTGAGCCCTCATATTGTGGCTTTCGTAGGTGCAGAGATATGTGTGACCTTGGTTTATATTTTGGGTATCTGTGAAGCAAGAGATTCCTAGAGTTTTTGACCCATAAAGATGCAACCTTGGATAAGTAATTGTTGCTGCCACTTGGCTGGACCAGATGGCTGATTACTGGCAAAATGAACAACCCACGCGTCTGTAAACATGTGCAGCTGAGGCTGATTGTTGGCTAGGGATCAGGGCTGAGACGACTGCCTGAAGCCCAGTTAATTGTGCTGACCGTGCGTCCCGTCCTTAGTTAGGGAGGACCCCATAAAGGGATAAAAAGCAGAGCGCTCCATCACGTATAGCGATGGCAATGAGGTCTGTAAACCATTCAAACTACCATTGCTCTTCATCGTATCGACCCCAAGGCTCCCCAAGTAGCCAAGAGGTCTGGAGAGGGGTGACCTCTTCCAGCATGGTAGCATCTGGCAAAGGTTGTGAGACAAATGACCCAGGGCTACTTGAAAGGGGGCCTCAATGACATTCTCCAGGCCTTAAACATCAATTATCAAAACTTTCAACTTAGGCTGATTACATATGTAACAGAGGCTTGGGCGGACTCAGCAAATGCAGCATAAAGCAGCCAACTCAGGGTGTAAGCTCCCTAGCAGGCAGCAACACAGCTCAAAGAGCACACTGGCGGGGCGTCCCTGGTGGCACAGTGGTTAAGAATCTGCCTGCCAATGCAGGGGACACGGGTTTGAGCCCTGGGCCGGGAAGATCCCACATGCCACGGAGCAACTAGGACCGTGAGCCTGGAGCCCGTGCTCCGCAGCGGGAGAAGCCACTGCAGTGAGAAGCCCGCGCACCGCAACGAAGAGTAGCCTCCACTCACCACAACTAGAGAAAGCCCACGGGCAGCAATGAAGACCCAATGCAGCCAAAAAATAAATAAATTAATAAATTAATTTTTTTAAATAAAGGAAAAAAAAAAAACAAGAGCACACTGGCCTGCTAGCAGGCAGCAGCTCAGAATGCATGCCTGCCAGCAGGCAACAAAACCAGTTAGCAAATCAAAGCAGGAGAAGAGAGACCCTTGGAAGTGGTCACCACCTAGATACTCAACGGTTGGGTTCACTCTGCCTCCTTGGGGTGATCACAACATTTATTTACACAAAAATAAATAAGTAAACAAATCAATCATTAATTTTAAAATAAAATTTTGAATTCTCAGTTTTAATTTCTAACACAGTAAACGTCAATAGAAATATCCCACGTAAACAACAACTTTTTGACGCCCTCTCTATATTTTAAGGGTGTGAAGAGATCCTGAGACCAAACAGTATGAGACCCATTTGGTGTATCTATTTGTAAAACTGAAGCGAAAGTCTCACAAGACAACAGTTACTCATCTCTCACGTGATACACCCGGTTTTCTCCTCTATTCTTTTCTATTTCATCCTATAACAAATGCTGTTCATGCCTACGAATGGTTCATTAGCTACAGCTTGAAAACACACAAGTAAAGCATGAGGATAGTATGATGTCTTTGTGGGGCACTTTTTACTTAAATTAAACTTGGTTATTGTTGGAGAAAGAAGTATCTAAGGTCACATTGCCCCCGAGGATGAGGTTCTCACTTCTAAACAGAGTTGAATAGACCGTGAACTTAATGAAGCTTGGCTTTATGGCTCCTCACGCCAGGCCCCTTCTAGGGTCCTGCACCTATTTTTTATGGGTAATTTGGCACTCCTTTTTTTTTTTTTAAAGGTGGCCAGCCAATCTGTATAAGCTTCAGGCCTCACCAAACCTAGATCCATGCCTGCTTCTAAACCATTTTCCCCCCAGTATATAAGCTGGATTGTTTTAAAATAAATGCTTTGCTTTCCTAACTAAAAACAATGGTAGCAATCAGAAACACAGCTGCTGTTTGCATCAGGTCCCTTTAAAGAAACCCACGTGAGTTACTTATTTCAAGAAAAAGGGAGTTGATTCTAAGGATACATGTGCACTGGGACTTGAGAACCATCCAGAACAAGTCTGTCCCTTTTCCCCTTAGCAGCCCCATGGACTCTCTGCTTCTTTCTTGTGAGTCTGTCCTCCTCTCTTTACAACCGGGCTTCTTCAGACCCTCAACTCCATGGTCCACATTGAACCCTTACGTAGTTCTCATCCTCCATGGACCCAGCCTGCCTCGGTTTATTCCCTTGATTTACAAATTGCCAATCCCTGGATGAGCAAGCTGGTTCGCTCAGCTCAGGGTTCCAAGCCTGGCCGTGTCATAGGTTGCTGGGGAGCCTGAGATGGGCCATCCTTGGACCAAGTGCCCGGTAAACCACAACGGCGGGTGTGGGCACAGGACCAGGTGATACAAACCTGAGCCATTTAGGCCACAGAATCTGTAGACAGGGCCTTAATCCCTTAGAAGGGCTGGTCAGCAGACAGAAGTTATTCTGATCATTCAAGCTTTGAGTTTTTGCTCTATATTCTTAATTAGATTTTAGTTCACTTTTAACTTGAATGTTTTTGCAGTGCTGCTTCCAAATGTAAGTGTGTGTATTTGTGTTTACCTCACTTTTCACTGTTTAATTTTGGAGTACAAAGGAGAATTTTTATTTTTGGTATTTTCTATTTTTAAAAACATGTTTCTTTCAGAGCTTACTGATGTTCCAATTGTATTCCTCCCAGATTTTTTTGCTAATCATTGGAAAGTTGATGCAAGTGAATTATTTCAAAGAAGTATGTGCTACTCAGTTTCACCTAGATGTCACTCTAAAAAGGTGGTTATGACAAAAGAATCAATAGTACGTGTAAATAGGAGTTTCATGACGATATTCTTAGCTGCTGGAGAATTTCATTTGTGAGAAAGACACACAAACTCACTGTGAGAGTCAGTTCCAAAAGGTCTCCAATTTCCTTTGTCTCTCTTCAGTGACACCCTAGGATTCCGAGTGTGTCGTGGGCTGCGTGCCATTCCATGTTATTGCTTTGTCTGTTGTTGATGGCAAAACGTGTCTATGACTTTTTTTAAAATCTGGAAGCAGAAGGACCACATGAAGCATGTTTACAAATTTTAAGCCCTTCTGGATAGTTGCAGGAAAGAAGGCAGGAGAGGAAGGGAATTCACGCACAAGAAAGCCTACTATGGGCTTGGCACTATTTTTTTATTTTATAGCTGGTCTCAGGTACCACCCCTTTCTGAAGGTCAGCTCAGTAGAAGACTGCTAGACCCCATCCGATCCTTCCTCTGTAGCAGACGCAGCCCTGTAGGGCCGTGGTTTTCCAAGTGGGCTCCTAGGACCAGCAGCATGAGCATCACCTGGGAACTTACTAGGAAAGCACATCTTCAGGCTCTGCCCTAGACCTACCTAATCAGAAACCCTGGGGGTGGGATCTGACACTTGGTGGGTTTTTTTGTTTGTTTGTGGTATGCGGGCCTCTCACTGTTGTGGCGTCTCCCGTTGCGGAGCACAGGCTCCGGAAGCACTGGCTCAGAGGCCATGGCTCACGGGCCCAGCCGCTCCGCGGCAGGTGGGATCTTCCCGGACCGGGGCACGAACCCGTGTCTCCCGCATCGGCAGGCGGACTCTCAACCACTGCGCCACCAGGGAAGCCCTGACACTTGGTTTTAACAAGCTCCCCCAGGTTTCTGATGTAGGCTAGAATTTGAGAACCACCATTTACAGCAGGGGTCCCCAACATTTTTGGCACCAGGGACCGGTTTCTTAGAAGACAATTTTTCCACAGACAGCTGGAGGGTGGGGGTGGGGGGTGGTTCAGAAGGTAATGTGAGCGATGGGGAGGGGCAGGTGAAGCTTCACTTACTCGTCCACCGCTCACCTCCCGCTGTGCAGCCCAGTTCCTAACATGGAAATACTACTATGGACCAGTACCAGTCCACGGCCCGGGGGTTGGGGACCCCTGATTTACAGGCTTACATGTCAAGATATAAGGATATGCAACACAAACAGTACTTGGAGTAGGATCACAAGGGCCTATAACTCACATGTTACTTTGCTACTTTCCTCACTGCGCCCAAGCTCTCACTTCTCTCGGCATAATAGGCCAATAAATTGAGAGACAGAGGTGTTGGGGCAGGAATAGCAACTTTATTAGGAAAGCCAGCAGACAGAGAAGACGGTGGACTTGTGTCCCAAAGAACCATCTTGTCCGAGTTAGAATTCAGGCTTCTTTTATACTAAGCGGGGAGGGAGTAAAGTCAAACATTTCCAGGTTCCAGTCAGCCTCCAGAAGGGATATGTTAATTTCTTCCTTCCTGCAATCATTCATAGGTTTGCATGGTCAGGATTTTCCTGTAGCTAAACAAAGGTATTTCAGCTTAATGCTCATTACCTGGGAGGCAGGGGTCCCAGAGATGGGTCATTATGTGTAATTTAAGCTTATAGGCAACATCCCTTTGGTGATTAACTTGTAATAGAATACAAAGGTACTTCCCTATTACACTTTCAGGCCTTTATTTAGGTTATTCCTCTAACTAGAATACTTTCTCTCTCCATGTCCGGGGCCCATCTGTTGGAACCTTGTTTGTTTTTCAAAGCCAAACCAGTTCAAAAGCTACTTCCTCTAAGAAATTTTTCCAGATTCATTCACTCCTGTGAAATGTGGTGCCTGTCTTCTATAGGGAGTTCAAAATAGAACAAATTTTGGTCAGGAAGAAAAGTTAGAAGCTGACACATTTCCTTTGCTTTCTATCAGCAAGTCATGCCTGCTGTTCCTGCCTCAGGGTCTAACTGTTCCCTCCCCTGGAATGTGTTTACTTCAGATCAGGAATCAGAGATCAGAGGTCAACAAACATAGCCCACAGCCTATATTTGTACAGCCTCTGAGCTAAGAATGTTTTTCACGTTTTAAAATGGTTAGAAAAAAATCAAAAGAAAAATATGTTTTTGTGACACATGAAAAGTACATGAGATGCAAATTTCACTGTCCATAGATAAGGGATTGGTGGAACACAGCCTCACCCATTCATTTACATTGTCTATGGCTGCTCTCTTGCCCCAAGGGCAAAGCTGAAATAGTTGCAGCAGAAACTGTAGGGCCTGCAAAGCCAAAAATCATTACTGTCTGGCCCCTTACAGAAGAAGTTTGCAAACTCCTGCTCTAGGTAACCTCATGTTTCAAGCTTTCACTTTACTTAAGTCTCTGCTCAGATCTCACCTCATCAGAGAGGTCTTCCTGGACCACCCTTCCTAAATGAAACAGATGCCTCTGGACCTGTTCTGCATCCTTAAGATGCTTTGTTTTTCTCTGTAGCCCTTATCTTTTGTAGATGTTATGTATTTTAAAATTATAGGTCTCTCCTCAACAGAATCCAGCTTCATGAGATCAGAGTCTTTATTTTGGTTCATTACTACATGCCCAGAATGCTCTTAATTAACATTTAAATGAATGAATAAATATTCTCTAATAAGAATTCCTCCTAAGACATTTCCTGGTAGTTAAATTATTTTATTTTTATATTTGGAGGGACATGGGGTCATGTGTAACTAAGTGTAGTTTCTAGACTAAGGGATAGTAACAGAGGAAACTGGAGATATTGTTTGCCTTAAAAATAATGAACATACATTGTAGAATTTTTTTTTAATTAGAAGGACTGGAAGCAAAGCTTTCAGACATGGAGGCCATTTATCAAAACAACGCCTCTAGTTTGTAATAAGAACATCCAGAGTTGCTGACTGGAATTCTAGAAATTAATTTTGACCACTTGTTTTTTTATTTATTTATTTATTTTTTTTCAGTATGCGGGCCTCTCACTGTTGTGGCCTCTCCCATTGCGGAGCACAGGCACCGGACGCGCAGGCTCAGCGGCCATGGCTCACGGGCCCAGCCGCTCCGCGGCATGCGGGATTTTCCCGGACCGGGGCACGAACCCGTGTCTCCTGCATCGGCAGGCGGACTCTCAACCGCTGCGCCACCAGGGAAGCCCCTGACCACTTGTTTTTTTAAAGAGGTTTTAGAGACTACTTTGTCCCATTCTGTTTCTATTTCAAAATTCTTCCACATTTTAATCCAATTTTACAGATGTAGAATATAGGCAAAAAAAATGGGTTTCAAGACATAATTGCTGTTTGCTTTAGGGTAAGGAATTTTCTGGAGAAGTAGCCAGCATCACTCAAGAGCCTCAAGTGATCTTCCCATGCCCTCCCAACTAGAAGTCAGAACAGTGTTTGTAAATGAATAACCCATCTGCCTTTTCCTCCTTTTGTAAAGGTGTGGTGTCTTCTGTAGTTTTTTTTTATATATATAATTTATTTATTTTTGGCTGCGTTGGGTCTTCGCTGCTGTGCGGGCTTTTCTCTAGTTGCGGCGGGCGGGGGCTCCTCTTCGTTGCAGTGCGCGGGCTTCTCATTGCGGTGGCTTCTCTTGTTGTGGAGCACGGGCTCTAGGCGCACGGGCTTCGGTAGTTGTGGCTCACGGGCTCTAGAGCGCAGGCTCAGTAGTTGTGGCGCACGGGCTTAGTTGCTCCGCGGCATGTGGGATCTTCCCGGACCAGGGCTCGAACCCGTGTGCCCTTCATTGGCAGGCGGATTCTTAACCACGGTGCCACCAGGGAAGCCCCTGTAGTTTGTCTTTTAAACAGATTGCCTCATGTTTACCTTGTGCTGGTGAAGACAGCATGTTCACTGGGAATATGCCCTCTTCCCTTCCCCACTCAAATAAATAGAAGTATAGGAAAACAAACAAACAAAAAATAAATAAATAGATAGAAGTATCTACATGAAAGGACAGGTTTTATCATTACATTAGGGAAATTTATACAAATGACTTCTATCTGGAAAATCTGAATTGTGAGATTACAAACTTAGGGTAGTTCTCTCAGGAAGACTGTTACTGTCACTTTGGGGAGAATTATGACTTTTGTATTAAATTCTGAAAATTTTTTCTTGTATATCATAGTCTAACTCCCAGAAAGTATAAGCAATTTGGCTGTGGTCACACAGCTAGATTAGGACCCGGATGTCCTGCCTCCATCTCTGAGGGCTCTTTTCCTCTTCCCTGAATCCTTCAATGCTTTCCAAAAACACTTTCCTGCATTTTCCTCCTTTAAACCTACATGACGATGCAGGCAGCGTTTCCTTTGTTTATTATTAGTCTAGTTGTTGATTAAAAATAGAGAGAGACATTTCAATGCAATTTTTTAAAGGCATTTCTGGCCTCTGTTCAGTGAAATGTAAAAAGTTTACTACAGAAAATAAAAAGGAGTACATTCCTATATCAAGGAATAGTAGGACTTTTTGAGGTTCAGTGACTAGGGGAATAAAATGTGTGTGCTTGAAAGTACACTAAACAATTAGGTTCAGAAAATACTTTTCCAAATACTCTTTGGATCTAAAACAAGAAATCAATTTGACCTGGTACAGACACATCTGAAAGAGCTGTTACTGGGCTTCAAGAAACTGCCCAGGAGGACTTCCCTGGTGGCGCAGTGGTTGAGAGTCCGCCTGCCGATGCAGGGGACACGGGTTCGTGCCCCGGGGGAGGATTCCACATGCCGCGGAGCGGCTGGGCCCATGAGCCATGGCCACTGAGCCTGCGCGTCCGAGGAGCAACTAAGCCCGTGCGTCACAACTACTGAGCCTGCGCTGTAGAACCTGCAAGCCACAACTACTGAAGGCTGCGCGCCTAGAGCCCGTGCTCCATAACAAAAGAAGCCACCGCAATGAGAGAAGCCCACACACCACAACGAAGAGTAGCCCCCGCTGGCCACAGCTAGAGAAAGCCTGCGTGCAGCAACGAAGACCCAATGCAGCCAAAAATAAATAAATAAATGGATAAATAAATGTTAAAAAAGAAACTGCCCAGAAACAGGACTGAGATCACGGAAACAAGACTGAAGATCTGTTGTGACAGCAACTGACCATTCAGAAGCTTTACAATCCGAAGAAAAATGAGCTTGAGAAGAAACATGGGACAGCAACAAATCATCACCCTACACAGCGAGCCCTCTGATTTCTATGAAAGATGAAAATTCTGTCAGTTGAAAAGGCAGGAAAAAATGAACATTCTAGAAAAAAAATAAAGAAGAATAAACATTCTAACAATGAAACTTTTTTTTTTTTTGCAGTACGCGGGCCTCTCACTGTTGTGGCCTCTCCCGTCGCGGAGCACAGGCTCCGGACGCGCAGGCTCAGCGGCCATGGCTCACGGGCCCAGCCGCTCCGCGGCATGTGGGATCTTCCCGGACCGGGGCACGAACCCGTGTCCCCTGCATCGGCAGGCGGACTCTCAACCACTGCCCCACCAGGGAAGCCCTAACAATGAAACTTTTTAAGATTTTCTTTTTGTGAGAAACTGAGAGGAAAGTAGCACCTAAGTTATTTTAAAAAGATCACAATTTCACAAGTCCTGTGGCTTGGAACAAAAAAAACCCTGGGTTTAAGTTTTTGCTTGAGTTAACACTTTGTAAAACGATTTTTTTTTTTTTTTTACAACATACTTTTCAAAAGTAGGATGAATATGTATTGGGCTGCACCCCACAGGCCTGCAAGGCCTGCACTTGCCCAGCGTTAAGACTGAAGGAAGAGGGACTTCCCTGGTGGTCCAGTGGTTAGAATCCCACACTTCCACTGCTGGGGGCCCAGGTTTAATCCCTGGTTGGGGAACTAAGATCCAGCAAGCCACGCCACAGTGGCCAAAAAAAAAAAAGACCAAAGAAAGAGTCCCAAGCCAGCAACAGAGACATCAATGGTTTAATGGATGGGGAGCTTACATGTCTGAAGCAAGGTCCTGGAGTGACACCCCACCGTGTACCGGGTGGGCAGGACTCGGCAGGCTTTACTCCCTGGGGAAGGGGAGATTCCCAGTTATAGGGGAATTGACATCAGATGGGCTCACTGGTTACCAGGGAAACCAGCAGAGAGGCATGCCTCTCACCTGCCCTTTGATAAGAACAATCACCAGCTGGATCCCGGGCAAGTGGGGAGGTCAGTCATATGAGGAGGTGTAGGTGAAGCAGGCCCTGGTCAGGCAGGGGGTGTACAGAGAGCAAGAGGTCAGCCCCCTTGAGTGGCCTGACCGTACGATATGCCGTTTCCCGCTGTTACCTAGAGCTGTTGTGATTAATTAAATTTAAAAACAAAATAAAATTAAACAGGGGCAGTACCTAGATCAAAATATCTCTGTGCTATGAACAAAATAAGAGACATTAAAATATTTACTGCATGAAAATGAAAAATGAGGTTGGAGTCTACCTATGCTCTCGTTTTGATATATCTGTTTTTCTTTTGCCAAGCTCAGTAGACATTTGTTGTTTTGGTGCATATGTGTAGGTTGGATATCCGTTAAGGAGAGAGTGTATTGGATATTTGTTGTTGTTGCTGTTGTTTTTACCCAGCTCTACTCTGTAGTAATAGTTCCCTGATTTTGCTTTGGGGAACCACCCCCTACTCCACACTCTGAGCCCACATGCTTCAGGTGAACCTGAATCCACTCTGGCTCCTGGGAAGAAGTATGTGATGCTGGGTAAGCTGATCAGCAAGCCTATGTCTCCTGACAACAGTAATTGGTTCAGAGAAGAACACATGAGTCAAATCAGACCAATCAGGGCATAAAAGATTCAATTCCAAGAAATTGAGTTTATTGGTGGGTGACCTGGACCTATTTTTTCTCATTGGATGTGAATAAGAATAGAGCTACTCCTGTAATACATTGCAAAATGTTACAACCTTATGGAGGAGAATTCAGCAATATCTAAAGAGACTGACAATAGAATGCAACTCAAAACCTGCGATTTTTTCCCCCTATAAAAGGCGTTATTGGGACAATTAGTGAAATCTGAGTTATTATATCAAGTTTAATATCTTGTTTTTTATCACTGTGTTTTGACAACTGTACTGTGGTTGATAGTCTTGTTTTTAGATGATACACCTGACGTGTTGAGAGATAGTCACCACATCTGCAAGTCATTACCCATGATTCCAAAAAATTACATTATAAACATACACACGCAGATAGTATATGTATAAAGTAAGGGACAAGAAGAAGAATGATAAAACAAATGGGGTAAAAAGTTAACTAGGGCGGGCTTCCCTGGTGGCGCAGTGGTTGAGAATCTGCCTGCCGATGCAGGGGACACGGGTTCGTGCCCCGGTCCGGGAAGATCCCACATGCCGCGGAGCGGCTGGGCCCATGAGCCATGGCCGCTGAGCCTGCGCGCCCGGAGCCTGTGCTCCGCAACGGGAGAGGCCACAACAGTGAGAGGCCCGCGTACCGCAAAAAAATAAATAAATAAAAGCACACTGGGAAAGGCGGTCTCCGAATGGAACAGACCCAGAAGCAGCAGAGCAAGAAGTGGGTCGGGGTGACTTTACTGGAACCCTGTGTTAAGATTTAAATTAGTGAATTTGCTCTACCTCTGTCCTTTTCAGCTTGCATGAGTCAAATGATTCCTTTTCACAAGACTTGCTTGTGAAATATATAATTCACCAGATTCCAGAAGCTATTACATTTCTTTTGCTTTCTTTAATTCCTTTTTTTCAGTTGTTTGTTTTCATTCCTAAATGAACACTGAAACGACACACCAGAGGTCTAAGAAGCTACACACTTTGCTGGAAAAAAAAAAAAAAGAAGGACAAGGACAAAAATTACTTACGGAAACACAACCATCAAGAATTACATGGACAGGACTTCCCTGGTTGTCCAGTGGTTAAAACTCCGCACTTCCACTGCAGGGGGCACAGGTTCAATCCCTGGTGCCCCTGGTTGGGGAAGTTCCACATGCCATGCAGTGCAACTGAAAAAAAAAAAAATATGGACAACTCAACAACAAAAAACAACCTGATTTTAAAATGAATAAAGGACTTGAATAGGTATTTATCCAAAAAAGACATACAAGTGGCCAACAGGTATATGAAAAGATGCTCAGCATCCCTAATGATTAGTGAAATGCACATAAAACCACAATGAGATATCACCTCACACCTATTAGGATGGCTACTATTAAAACGACAACAACAGAAAATAACAAGTGCTGGTGAGCATGTGGAGATATTGGAATTCTTATGTACTGGTGGTGAGAATGTAAAATGGTGCAGCCACTGTGGAAAACAGTATGGCAGTTCCTCAAAAAATTAAACATAGAATTACCGTATGATCCAGTATATACCCAAAATAAATGAACCAGCATCTCAAAGAGATATTTATACATTCATGTTCACAGAAGCATTATTTGCAATAGCCAAAATATGAAAGTAACCCAAGTGTCCATTGATGGATGAATGGATAAAGAAAATGTGGTATATACATACAATGAAATATTATTCAGCCTTCAAAAGGAAGGAGATTCTGGGGCTTCCCTGGTGGCGCAGTGGTTAAGAATCCGCCTGCCAATGCAGGGGACACGGGTTCGAGCCCTGGTTTGGGAAGATCCCACATGCTGCACAGTGACTAAGCCCGTTCGGCACAAGTACTGAGCCTGCGCTCTAGAGCCCGCGTGCTACAACTACTGAAGCCTGTGTGCCTAGAGCCCGTGCTCCACAACAAGAGAAGCCCATGCCCCACAATGAAGAGCAGCCCCTGCTCGCTGCAACTAGAGAAAGCCCAGGCGCAGCAACGAAGACCCAACACAGCCCCCAATAAGTAACTAAATACAAAAAAAATTTTTTTAAAAAGAGGCAATTCTGACACCTGCTACAACATAGGTGAACCTTGAGGACATTATGCTGAGTGAAATAAACCCATCACAAAAGGACAAACACTGTGTGATTCCACTTACATGAGGTTCCTAGAGGAGTCTAATTCACAGAAAGTGAAATTCAGAAAGTTAAATGGTGGGTGCCAGGGGCTGGAGGGGAGGGGAGAATGGGAGTTAGTGTTTAATAGGTACAGGTTTCAGTTTTGCATGATGAAAAGTGTTCTAAGGATGGATGGTAGTAATGGTAGCACAACAAAGTCAGTAAACGTTTTTAAAAAATAAATTTATCTATTTTTGGCTGAGTTGGGTCTTCATTGCTGTGCGTGGGCTTTCTCTAGTTGTGGCAAGCGGGAGCTACTCTTTGTTGTGGTGCGTGGGCTTCTCATTGTAGTGGCTTCTCTTGTTGCGGAGCACGGCCTCTAGGCGCACAGGCTTCAGTAGTTGTGGCTCGCGGGCTCTAGAGCGCAGGCTCAGTAGTTGTGATGCACGGGCTTAGCTGCTCCATGGCAGGAGGGATCTTCCCAGACCAGGGATTGAACCCATCTCCCCTGCACTGGCAGGCAGATTCTTAACCACTGCACCACCAGGGAAGTCCCAATGTCAGTAAACTTAATGACACTGAACTGTACATCTAAAAATAGTTAAAGTGGTAAACCTCATATCATGTGTATTTTACCATTAAAAAAAAAATAGTTACAAGGACAAAGAACTTGCTGCCAGACAGACTGAACAACTTACACAGTTTGGCCAGAGAACAGCTAGAGTAAAAAAATAGATCACCCAAAGGAAGTAAAAATGTATAAATCCTGAGGAAAAATAAAATTTATGGTAAAACTCTAAGGTAAATTTATGTAGAAAATGTAGCAGAAAATCAGGAAGACAAAGTATTGTGGTGGGGAGGGGAGGGGAGGGAAAGAATAAATTAGGAGTTTGAGATTAACATATACACACTATTATTTATAAAATAAACAACAAGGACCTACTGTACAGCACAGGGAACTATACTCAGTATTTTGTAATAACCTGTAAGGGAAAACAATCTGAAATGGAATATATATATCTGAATCAGCTGTACACCTGAAACTAACACAGCATTGTAAATCAACTATACTTCAATAAAAACAAAAACAAAAAAGCAAAACAAAACAAAAATAAGTATTACTAAATATGCATCGCTAGACATGGGCCCTCTCAGCTATTCTAGAAATTCTGAGAAAGATTACCTTTCCCTGAAATACTCTTCCAACCTTCTCACAGATACCTTAAATTTCAGTCTTGGAGGTTTGTAACTTTGGCTTAAAGCCTTTCCCTCTGGCCTCACCATGATCCTAAGTTCAGAACTACAGTACAAAAGCCTAGTCAACATTTTCCACCAGTTCTTCAAACCAACGTATCCAAAAGTATTACCTTATTCTCCTCAGGATTCGTTCCTTCAGACCTTACCAGTTCTGCCAGTGGCTCCCCTACTCCCCCAAATCCCGCAGTAATTTTCCCTCCTCCACCTCCGTTGCCCTGAGAGGCACTTGGCAGCCTGGTCCTGGCATCTCCCTTCCCTGCCATTTCCATCTCTCCTGCTCATCCCTATTGTCACTACCCTTTGTCCCATCATTTCTGGATTTTGCTGTAACAGGATCCAAATGGGCTCAGCCTCTGCCTGTCCCAAAGGGAGAAGGCTAAACACAGCCGACGGCAGCAGGATAGCAGGGCAGAAGGAAGAGAGGGAGGGAAACAATATTGGAAAATTTTCAATAACTTGAAAATAAAATCAAAGGATGCATCACGACAAAAATGTAAAAGCTACCTTGCTTAACAAATTCCATTCCTCAACCACAATCCTTGTACACATATATTTCACACTTTTCCCCCAAATTTTCAAAAGATAGTCATGGATACTTCCTAGTAGTCTAGTCAGACGCTAGTCTGTGAATCACTGTAATTAAAGAAAGCCTGTAAGAATCAATCTGAATAGAATAACACAATGTATTGAGTCTGAGATTTTTTTTATCAAAAAATGTTCTCCAAGAATTACCAGGCTTTTAGAGGCCAGGGTGTCTTAAGAGGTTATAATACAAAGGTTATTGTTTAATAATAATTTTACAGGTTCTGATTTAAATGTGCTCTCTGTATCACTGGATCCTTAGGTAAAACTTGAGGGAAAGGGAGTCTCAGCTCAGTATAAGAAAGACATCAACAACAATAGTGTCAGGAGTTCCCTGGTGGCCTGGCGGTTAGGATTCTGGGCTTTCACTGCCATGACCCGGGTTCAATCCCTGGTCAGGGAACTGAGATCCTGCAAGCCATGCAGTGCAGCCAAAAAATAAAATAAAATAAAATGATAAAATACAAAAAAAACCACCCCAACTCCCAAACAACAACAACAACAACAATAGTGTCTACAACAGAATGGGCAGAATCAGACGAAAGTAAGCTGGGGGGGGTGGCGGGGGATGAGTATTTGCTAGGAAATTGTAGGACTGACTTAAACATGCATTAGTGGAGAAAAGTAATGGAACTCCTTGATCAATGGTTTCTCAAACTAGCCAGGCATCAGAATCACTTGAAGAGCATGTTACAGTTCAGATTCCTTGGCCTCACTCCTAGAAATTCTAATTTAGTAGGTTTGAGATGGAGCCCTGGCACATATATTTTTACAGAAATCCTCAGAAGACTCTAACACAAAGCCAGCTCTGGGATCCACTACCCTATGTTGGTTTCTCAAACTGGAGAAACCAGGATCTCCCCCAAATATGTCCATAGATTGAATCCCTCATCCTGGGATCCACAGACCTCATTTTAAGAAATATTGCACCTAATCACCCTGCATTTGTGATTTTATTTTGGCAGAATTATTTTATTCAGTTATAGATGTTTTTCCAGCCTAACACTCTTAGCTTTATTCTATACAGCTGTATATATAGCTGGCCAAACTGTGTGGCATGTGGGATCTCAGGTCTGTGACCAGATAGTGAACCTGTGCCCCCTGCAGTGGAAGCACAGAGCCTCAACCACTGGACCGCCAGGGAAGTCCCAACACACCTATATTCTTAATAGTGAACATATTCACTATATTTGTAACCCAAGCTCATAGTTGGAGAAACCAGTTGGAGAAACATTGTATTCGAAATTGTTTAAAGACCCTGAGATTTAACAATGTGGTAACCGGAGTTTCTGATTTGGGCTCAATTAATTCCTAAAGAAAGTTCTCAGGGGGAAAAAAAATGAGGACTGTGTGTGGGGGTACAGGTGGGGGGCAGGGAAGGGAGCAGGTAACATATTAGTCCTTGAGGACAGAATCTGTGGCTTTTAAAAGCCCTTTCACCAGGGCCTGGAGCAGGAGCTGGCATAGTAGGCAGTCAACAGATACTTAGGAAAGAAGGAAGGAAGGAAGGAAGGAAGGGAGGGAGGGAGGGAGGGAGATTATGTTTGTCATAACCAGATCCTTTGCCTGTATTTGCAGCTTAGCAAGCCATATAAAAAAAACCTATAAAAAGCCATTTTTGAGATAATCAAGGAAATTTGAATAGGGTTTGAGTATTGCATGTTATTAATTTATTGAAAACCTTATTAATATTAGTTTATTTTTTTTAGATGCTACTAATTTACTATGACTTTTGCTAGGTGCAATCATGGCCCAGTGATTTATTAGCGATGTAAAAGGTCCTTTCCAGGGAGAGATGTACATTGAAGAATTTACGAGTGAAATTCAGGACGTCTCAAGCAATAGATGAAACAAAATTCACAAATCGTTGCTAACTGCCAAAGATGAGTGGTTTGTATTCAGGGGCTTGTTACAGCACACGTTGTGCTAGTCTTTCTATGTCCCTTTATGTAACAAAAGGTAAAGAGCCTCTTTCCTGAGAGAAACCGGTCTTCTTTGTCCTAAGGCATGTGTATGTAATGAATTAACTTTGCTCCTACGTAACCAGGTCAAAGCATTTCTGTGTGGTCCCCGTGGTTCCTCTTCAACGACTGAGAACATTTTAGAGAGAAGTAAAACCCATAATCCAGAGGGGGTGCCCCGTTAGGAAACAGGAAGGCACAGTCAGGGTTTACCTAATCTTTCTTTGCCTCAGCTCATGCACGTGTGAAATGGGGATAATAATACCCACCTTATAAGTGGTTGAGATGAACTGCCTGCCCTTCTTGTTGTCCTGGACAACAAGATCGTGCGCTGTCTGAACGTGGTGGCTTCTGCCCAAGGCCAAAACAGGGGATGAGGGAAGCGGAAGCATTGGAAGCAATGTTTGTGGGCACACGCCTCTGGACGCAGCCCACAAGGCCCTGCTTTCCTATCCTGACCCCATGACCCTTAAGCTGTGTGATTTAGGGCAATGACTTACCCTCTCTCAACATCAACTGCTTCTCCCGTGAAACAGAGATGGTATCACCCAACGTGCTGCTGGGAAGACTGAAGCATTGTAGGTAACGGGTCTGGTGGTCTGCATCGTATACAGCAGATGCTCAATAAGTTAGTGATACAGGCAGGAAAAGCCTCTCATGGCTGCTCTCCCACCACGGCCACTCAGACCTCACAGGATTCTTTGCACCTTGGATTTTAGATGCTGATAACTGGTTTCTGTAAGGTGAGGTCAGGGCAGAGAAGACCCAGGGAAGGGTTGGTAGGCTGCTCGAAAGACACCCTCCATGGCTTCCCTGGTGGCGCAGTGGTTGAGAGCCCGCCTGCTGATGCAGGGGACACGGGTTCGTGCCCCGGTCCGGGAGGATCCCACATGCCGCGGAGCGGCTGGGCCGTGAGCCGTGGCCGCTGAGCCTGCGCGTCCGGAGCCTGTGCTCCGCAACGGGAGGGGCCACAGCGGTGAGAGGCAGCGCGTACCGCAAAAAAAAAAAAAGACACCCTCCATAAGGGCTGATGGTGGGGTTTTAGGTGAGGGAGATGAGAAGGAGAATGCTTGCAAGAGAGGCAAGGGGAATTCCTGGAACAAATAGCGAGGGAAAAGAGGGCAGAGGTATGCTCCAAGGGACACACGGAGGACTGGCATTACCTGTGAATATGAACATCTCCTATAAATAGAGAAGAAAGTTAGATAGTGCTTATTATAGGCCGATGATTATTCAAGGTGCTTTATGTATGTTAATTCACGCAAACCTCTCAGCAACCTCTGAGGTATGTACCATTATCACCTCCATTTTACATGTGCATGAACTGAGACAAAGAGCAGTTAAGTAACTTGCTTGAGGTCCCCCAGCTGGTAGGTGGTGGGGCTGGGTCACACCAGGTAGACTTATTTTAATGTCCTTCCACCAAACCATGAAACTGATCGTGATTGTGCGCCCCTGTGTTGAGGATGTCACAAAAAGTCAGGCTTACCACATCTTGGTTGATCTTTCTTCCCCTGAAAATTGGGTCACCCTAACAGTCCCTGGTTTACTCATCCAAGGCACTTTCAGTCTCCAGCATCTTTTCTTTTTTCCTCTTGGCTTGTCCCTTGTCTGTTCTCAGATGGGATGTCCTCTCTGTTCCCATAGAGCAGTCTGGGTTCAATTAGAGAAAAAAACACCGCCACTAGGAGTGATATATAACGTTATAAGCACTGAATAATTTTGTGAGCTAAACAGCCTATGTATGTACTGGGGCCTGAAGTCTCCAGGGCAGGTATTCCAGAAGTGAAGATGAAGATGGATATGAAGTGGGGGAGATCAGGGACAAACTGGAACGCACAAGCATGAAGCTGGAACCAAAGGACAGACCGGAACTCACATATGTCTTTCAAAAAGCCTCCAAGTTCAAGGGAGTGGGTGTCCTATAGGAAAAGCCAGAGCCCTCCACTGTGGAATTAACCACACACCTGGCTCGGGAGTCAGAAGCTGAAGGAGGATTGGAGGGGTAGTGAGCTCAGTGGCTGCCCGCGCCAATGAGTTGAGCCAGGAGCTTGGGCTACGACGGTGCCTCACACCCCAAACCAGTCTCCGGAGAAGGAATATGGCTACGGTTTCACTTCTGCCCTCCAAATTCCACCCCAGATGTCTCTTGTGGCCCATGCCAACCTGGAACTGTGCAGGGAAGGGAATTGGGGGAAGCGTAGTTCCAGTTTAACTAAATTGCTACAATGAGGGTCACCCTACTTTTGCTGAGGAAGCCCCATCATTCTTTCTCTGGCTGTCAAGCTGAGGGGGAAAAAAAAAAAAAACCTCCTGCCCAGGCAATTTCCTCTTTTTAACATTTACTTTATGTTTTGTTTTAGAGCAAAAGTGGAATTATTCCCTGCTGCCAGCCTCTGCTCTAAACCCCTGTGTGTCCTCTGCGTCTCTTCAGAACCACCAACACCCTCTGCCCTTGGGCCTCTTCTCTCCACAAGTAGGTTGTTATCCTAATCAAAACAGTCACCAGTGGTTTGATGAGTTTGGGAAACGAAGCTAATTTTTTTAGGGTCTTAATTATATAATTGCTATGTTCCAAAAAAAAAAAAATATATATATATATATATATATTTTTTTTTTAAGTCTCGGAAAGTGTCTTTTGAATATGCCATAATTATATGAAGTAACATAAGTGACACTGTAATATGATCTACCATACTGATCTCCAGGGTAGGTGTAAGCACAGAGTTGCTTTTATTTAAATATTCTAACAATTAGAGGTAGCAGAGCCTAGGTGAGAGGTTGTCACTCTTTGGCCTGTGGCAGAATCCTCTGGAGGGCTGGTTAAAACTCTGCTGGTTCCCATCGCCAGAATTTATGGTTCAAAAGGTCTGGGGTTGGCTTCCCTGGTGGCGCAGTGGTTGAGAGTCCACCTGCCTACGCAGGGCACACGGGTTCGAGCCCTGGTCCGGGAAGATCCCACATGCCGCAGAGCAACTAAGCCCGTGGGCCACAACTACTGGGCCTGCGCTCTACAGCCCGCGAGCCACAGCTACTGAGCCTGCGTGCCACAACTACTGAAGCCCACACGCTTAGAGCCCGTGCTCTGCAACAAGAGAAGCCACTGCAATGAGAAGCCTTCGCACTGCAACAAAGAGTAGCCTCCGCTCACTGCAGCTAGAGAAAGCCCGTGCGCAGCAACAAAGACTCAACGCAGCCCCCCCCCCCCCAAAAAAAAGCCCAGGAACTTGCAGTTCTATTGAGTTTCCAGGTAATGATGGTGCTGCTGGTCTAGGAGCCACACTTTGAGAACCACTGGTCTTGTGGTTAAGATCACAGGCTTCTAGGCCAGACATCATGGGTTGGACTCCCAATTCACCATCTGTCTGCTGTGTGACCTTGAGCAAATTACTCAATATCTCCATGCCTCAGTTTCTTTATCTGTGAAATGAGGATAATAATGACACTTACCTTTGGGGGTTATTGTGAGGTTTTAATAAATTAATCCACATAATGTATGGATACTTTATTTTTTTATTTTGTAATTTATTTATTTTTGGGTGTGTTGGGTCTTCATTGCTGCATGTGGGCATTCTCTAGTTGCGGTGAGTGGGGGCCACTCTTTGTTGCAGTGCGTGGACTTATTGCAGTGGCTTCTGTTGTTGCGGAGCACGGGCTCTAGGCAAGCTGGCTTCAGCAGTTGTGATGCGTGAGCTCAGTAGTTGTGGCTCACTGGCTCTACAGCGCGGGCTCAGTAGTTGTGGCACGCAGGCTTAGTTGCTCCACAGCATGTGGGATCTTCCCGGACCGGGGCTCGAACCCGTGTCCCCTGCATTGGCAGGCAGATTCTTAACCACTGTGCCACCAGGGAAGTCCGTATGGATACTTTATGCATCTATAAAATACTTTTATCCACATAAAATATGGATACGGCACACAGTACATATCAAATGTTTGCCATTATTTTAATTCAGAATGTTTTGTTGAGTCAGTGATTACATAGCAAATGCATATTATAAAATATTCCAGATCCACAGATCTTTTACACTCACAAAGGCTGAGTCTAGGAAAAATGGAAGTTTTAAATTTAATTTCTAAGTAATCGGTTGTGGACTTCCTTGGCAGTCCAGTGGTTAAGACTCCGTGCTGCCAGTGGAGGGGGTTCGGGTTCTATCCCAACTAAGATCTCACGTGCCACAGGGCTAAAAGATTAAAAAAAAAAAAAAAAAGTAATCAGTTGTGAAATTGTCATGTCTCTTCCTATTTGTCCCTTAGTATTTATCTACTTATCACGGAGCTTGGAAATACCCAGCAAATGCATTAGGAAAAAAGAGAAATATAGCAAATGCCAGCTCTTTTACAAAACATTATCATTTAAGGGAAAAGGTAGCATTAGGGCAAAGTTTGAGTTCAATTTCCTAGTTGACCACATGGTGGCAGCACCACACGGGATTTTGCAGAAGAGGAGTACTGCTCAAAGTCGCCTCCCGCATACCCGCTGCACGAGGCTGCCCTCCTGGACTCTGAACTCCACTTCCTGGATCTCAGTCCCTTTCTTATCCTTGTTTAGGCTTTAGACCATCCGTGGACCGAGCCCCATTCCTGTTGGGGACTCGAGGGTCAATTCACGGGTTAGAAAAACAGAGTTTCACTGCAAGACTAATTTGTAATTCGAAACAGCTCCCTGGGCGACTCCGAGCCTCAGTTCCCCCGGTGTAAACTAAGACAGTGGAATAGGTGCTCTCCGCGGTCATCAGCCCAGGGTTCCAAGTTCCGAATCAGGCTTGTAGGGGGTGTCCACAGCAGGCAAGTGGGTTCACAGTCCCCGGTGATTGCCGGCTGCAGGAATCCAGGACCCGCCACTGTGTGCCAGAGACCAGCACGATGCCCTCCGGAACATCCTGTTTGGGGCCTAAGAAATGTAAAACTTTGTGTGCTGTATTAAAGCAAACCAGGGTGTATCCGGAGATTCCGTGGAAAGTCATGTCAATTTCTAACGTAAAACGGATTACTTCAATGAGATTACATGCCTCAGAAGACTTTTTCAGGGACCACCTGTCCACTCTCTTCTGCCTTTAGGGTTACCTCGGTGGAGCCTGTCACTTTGAGCAAGTGTTTTTGTTTAATTGAGGCCTAAAGGGTTTTGTTGAACTGAAACCTCTTTTGGAGAAGGATGCTCCGGCGCCCTCTGGTGACTTATCCCAAGTAATGCATCACTCGCCTTAAAACGCCTCGCTTTCAACTTCTTACACCAAATAATCCAGTTTTTGCCTTCTGAGTCCTATGTTAGCCTGCTTCTGGATTATTACTTTTACTGCTAACTCTATGAACCACACCTCAGCCAAGTATGGTTATGAGATTCAGTGTTGGAAATATAGACTCCAGGAGAGCTTAGAGCGGGAAGCACGAATAAACTAACCTGGCAGGAGTGCCAAGTCTTTGACGTTGGCTCATTTCATAGGAAAAGAACATGCCTTAGGAGAGATGGTTGTCAGTCCCAGCGGGGCGAGGGAGTGTCTGTGACGAGCCTCATATTTTCTGTGCTTACGGTCCAGGTAGCTGGCTCTCTGGAATACCCCTGCTCTTTCCTCTACCTCCCATCTCCTTGGCTCATGTGGTATGACTTGGGGGCCATCCAGTTCCTCGCAGGCTGGCCCCTCTTGGGACCCTGACTCTATCCTAGCGCTCCTGGCTAGTGAGGGGCCATATCCTGATCCTTGGGCCTGGAAATGTTGCTAGAAATACCGTATTTCTCCAGGGACCAACTGCATCAGGATCTCCTGGGATGCTGCTTACATCCAGACCCCTTGGGTGCAGCCCAGGACTTGCTGCATTAGAATCTCTGAAAGTAGAGATGAGAATTATGCATTTTAAACAAGATCCCTGGGTGATTGTTAGGGAAGCCAAGATTTAGAAATTGATTCATAGACGTGTGACTTCACAGACATGATGATGATCACGATACCCTCTGTCCACATAACAAGTGTCTGCGTTTCTGCTACCACTTCCCCACCCCACCGCCAATATGATTGTGCACCTTCTTAGATCTGACCATCAGCCAGGGTGGACAAGCATGAACCTCCTGGCTTCCGTCCCAGCAAGCACATCATAGAGTAAGTTTTCCATCTCTTTCCTGAACCCCTTTTTTCATCAATCAGGTTAGTGTTTCTGACCAAGACTCTGCTGAGCAACCTTAAATTATACCCCTAACATTAAAGTTAAAATGTCAAGGATTAAGAAGTCGATCCTCTATGTGGTACATATACACAATGGAATACTACTCAGCCATAAAAAAGAACAAAATAATGCCATTTGCAGCAACATGGTTGCAACTAGAGATTATCATACTCAGTGAAGTAAGTCAGAAAGAGAAAGGCAAATACCATATGACACTTATACGTGTTATCTAAAATATGGCACAAATGAACCTATCTATGAAACAAAAACAGACTCACAGACATAGAGAACAGACTTGTGGTTGCCAAGGGGGAGGGGGAGAGGAATGGACTGGGAATTTGGGGTTAGTAGGTGCAAACTATTACAACTAGAATGGATAAACAACAAGGTCCTACTGTAGAGCACAGGGAACTCTATTCAAGATCCTGCAATGAACCATAATGGAAAAGAATATGAAAAAAATACATACATATTCAGTTATATATATATATAACTGAATCACTTTGCTGTACAGTAGAAATTAACACAACATTGTAAATCAACTATACTTCAATAAAACAAAGTTTAAAATAAACAAAAATAAATTAAAGCTACCTACCAAAACAGTTGTGTGATATTTTGGTAGCTTTGCTGAGGCACCTTTTGTCTATCTGTGTCTGTCTGTCTTTCTGTCTATGGAGGGCATGGCATGCCATTGTGTACTTGACATTAACAGGAATAACATGAAATTGAGCACCTGCTGTTTCTGTTAGACAGAAACTATGAGGTCTGGGGCCTGAAACCCACCCTAGGGTTCAGGGACTCAGTGGTGGGAAGGACAGTGAAGTCCAATTTGTTGGCCAGGGCAGGAATCCCATCCCCTCACGCTCACTGAAGGGACATTGTCTTAGATGCCGACTTCTGCAGCTGTCTGCCCTTGGACCTATTTTCAGGTATACTTTTCACCCGAGTACCCAAGTCCTTCCTCACCCAGCAAGGCTCAGAGAAGAGGTGGTGAACAAAATAGCCTAGAAGGTCACTAACACTGGTCACTAGTGTTATGAGTGTGGACACTCATCTCAGACTCTGAGCAGTACTGTCCAACATGGTAGCACAAGCCACATGTGGTCATTGAGCACTTGAAATGTGACTCATGCAGAATGTGCTGCAAGTGTGAAACACACACCAGACTCTGTACACACAGTAAGAATATAAAATATCTCCTTGATAGTTATAGATAGATAGACAGATGGATAGATAGATGGCATGCTGAAATGATAATATTCTGGATATACTGGGTTAAATAAAATGTATTATTAAAATTAATTTTACTTATTTGTCATTTTCAAATTTGGCTACAAGGCAATTTAAAATTATATAATGTGGGGGCTTCCCTGGTGGCACAGTGGTTGAGAGTCCGCCTGCCGATGCAGGGGACGCAGGTTCGTGCCCCGGTCCGGGAAGATCCCACATGCCGCGGAGCGGCTGGGCCCGTGAGCCATGGCCGCTGAGCCTGCGCGTCCGGAGCCTGTGCTCCGCAACGGGAGAGGCCACAGCGGTGAGAGGCCCGCGTACCGCAAAAAAATAAAAAATAAAAAATAAAAAATTATATAACGTGGCTCAGACGCTGCTGGTCTGGACCCATGGTATTTATCTGATGGTTTCCACTGTTTCTAACCTTTTGAGACTTAACCACTTCCCTAACATGACCTTTCAATTCTCCACCGTGAATCCCTCCACCCTCACTTCATCGTCTCTGCCATGGGACACAGTTCACAGTCCTCTTTATAGCTCCTGAAACAGTTTATTATGACTTCCCCACTAGACTGTGTTCTCCTTGAGGAAAGGAACCGCAAATCATTCATTTTTATCTTCGTTATTTATCCCAGAGCTGAATAAATGTTGAATGAATGAATGACAGCCTTGCTCCAGGTGACTTTGTTAGTGACCTGGCTGTGAGACACTATGGTCTTGCCCTTGATTTCCTTTCGGGTTGTGACCAGGAGTCCTTTGCAAACGGAAGAGAGTGTAAGGACAAGCCTCACTCTAACCACATCACCAGACTGTCTCAGGAACCTTCGTCTTCAGTGTTTGTTGACTTTATTCCTCCTCTTTCTTCTACACATATCGTATACCTCATCTTGGCTTCAGCTTCTCACTTAAAAAATTGACTCCCAAACATCCACTTGACTGCACATAATTAACACAAGCCAATCATGGAAATTCTATACTCCTTGCTAGTGGGCTCATAAGTGGTTTGAGGCCAAAACCTGGCCAGTGAGATGTAAGGAGAATCCTGCTGGATAGAAGATAGCTCTGAGACATTGTCCGCCATCCTAAAGAAAAGCCATGAGAACTGATGTCTCCTCCCTTTATCATATAGACATTGTCATTTCAGAATTTGATGTATAGAAGTGCTAAAAATATTTTGCCACAAGCCTGAAAATGAAGCCAATATCAAGGATGACAGAAAGATGGGAAAAACCTGGAATGAAAGTATCACTGAACAAATGAATTAACCAACCCCGATTCTTATTACCAAATGAGGGTATATTGTTTTCTTTTAAATTTTATGTATTTATTTATTTTTGGCTGCGTTGGGTCTTCGTTGCTATGCACGGGCTTTCTCTAGTTGTGGCAAGTAGGGGCTACTCTTCATTGCGGTACGTGGGGTTCTCATTGCGGTGGCTTCTCTTGTTGCAGAGCACGGGCTCTAGGTGCGTGGGCTTCAGTAGTTGTGGCATGCAGGCTCAGTAGTTGTGGCTCAAGGGCTCTAGAGCACAGGCTCAGTAGTTGTGGCTCACAGGCTTACTTACTCCATGGCATGTGGGATCTTCCCGGGCCAGGGCTCGAACCAGTGTTCCCTGCATTGGCAGGTGGATTCTTAACTACTGTGCCACCAGGGAAGTCCCTGAGAGTATACTGTTAATTGCTACATTAGATAATAAACTTCCTTCCTGTTAAGCCAGTTTAAGTCTTGTTTCTATAATTTAGAACCAAAACATGTTGCCTGATGTAGTTCTTCAATTCCCACTATCATTCCTAAAATAACTACATATAATCCTCAACTTTCTAATCCCTTTTTTAGTCTGTGAATAGCATATTAGATAAGCTTTGGATGATCTAAAATTGAGCACCTAGGAGGAACCAAGATGGCGGAGTAGAAGGACGTGCTCTCATTCCTCTTGTGAGAACACCAGAATCACAACTAGCTGCTGGACAATCATTGACAGGAAGACACTGGAAATCACCAGAAAAGATACCCCACATCCAAAGACAAAGGAGAAGCCACAGTGAGGTGGCAGGAGGGGCGCAATCACAGTAAAATCAAACCCCATACCTGCTGGGTGGGTGACTCACAGACTGGAGAACACGTATACCACAGAAGTCCATCCACTGGAGTGAAAGTTCTGAGCCCCACGTCAGGCTTCCCAACCTGGGGGTCCGGTAATGGGAGGAGGAATTCCTAGAGAATCAGACTTTGAAGCCTAGTGGGAAGTGATTGCAGGACTTCGACAGGACTGGGGGAAACAGAGACTCTACTCTTGGAGGGCACACACAAAGTAGTGTGTGCATCGGGACCCAGGGGAAGGAGCAGTGACCCCAGGGGAGACTGAACCAGACCTACCTGCTCGTGTTGGAGGGTCCCCTGCAGAGGCGGGGGGTGGCTGTGGCTCACCAGCAGCAGAAGTGCTGGGAAGTACTCCTTGGCTGAGCCCTCCCAGAGTCTGCCATTAGCCCCACCAAAGAGCCCAGGTAGGCCCCAGTGTTGGGTTGCCTCAGGCCAAACAACCAACAGGGAGGGAACCCAGCCCCACCCACCAGCAGTCAGGTGAATTAAAGTTTTACTGAGCTCTGCCCACCAGAGCAACAGCCAGCTCTACCCACCACCAGTCCCTCCCATCAGGAAACTTGCACAAGCCTCTTAGATAGCCTCATCCACCACAGGGCAGACAGCAGAAGCAAGAACTACGAACCTGCAGCCTGTGGAACAAAAACCACATTCACAGAAAGATAGACAAGAGGAAAAGGCAGAGGCCTATGTACCAGATGAAGGAAGAAGATAAAACCCCAGAAAAACAACTAAATGAAGTGGAGATAGGCAACCTTCCAGAAAAAGAATCCAGAATAATGATAGTGAAGATGATCCAGGACCTCGGAAAAAGAATGCAGGCAAAGATCGAGAAGATGCAAGAAATGTTTAACAAAGACCTTGGAGAATTAAAGAACAAACAAACAGAGATGAACAATACAATAACTGAAATGAAAACTACAGTAGAGGCGGAGAGAAGATGGCGGAAGAGTAAGACGCGGAGATCACCTTCCTCCCCACAGATACATCAGAAATACATCTACACGTGGAACTGCTCCTATAGAACACCCACTGAACGCTGGCAGAAGACCTCAAACCTCCCAAAAGGTGCGTGAGGAGAGGGGATTAAGCGCACCGCTTAAAGGAGCTCCAGAGACGGGTGTGGAGCTGCCGAAGAGACAAGAGACATTTTCCTGCCTCTTTGTTTCCTGGTGCGAGAGGAGAGGGAATTAAGCGCCCGCTTAAAGGAGCTGCAGAAACGGGCACGAGCCGCGGCTATCAGCATGGACCCCAGAGACGGGCATGAGACGCTAAGGCTGCTGCTGCCGCCACCAAGAAGCCTGTGTGTGAGCACAGGTCACTCTCCACACCTCCCCTCCCGGGAGTCTGTGCAGCCCGCCACTGCCAGGGTCCCGGGATCCAGGGACAGCTTCCCCGGGAGAACGTGCGGCGCGCCTCAGGCTGGTGCAACGTCACGCCGGCCTCTGCCGCCGCAGGCTCGCCCCGCCTCCGTACCCCTCCCTCCCCCTGGCCTGAGTGAGCCAGAGCCCCCGAATCAGCGGCTCCTTTAACCCTGTCCTGTCTGAGCAAAGAAAAGACACCCTCAGGCGACCTACATGCAGAGGTAGGGCCAAATCCATAGCTGAACCCCGAGATCTGTGCGAACAAAGGAGAGAAAGGGAAATCTGTCCCAGCAGCCTCAGGAGCAGCAGATTAAATCTCCACAGTCAACTTTCCACCCTGCAGTGTGGAAAACCTGAATAGACAATGAATCATCCCAGATTGAGTAAGTGGACTTTGGGAGCAAGATATATTATTTGTTTCCCATTTTTCCTCTTTTTGTAAGTGTGTATGTGTATGCTTCTGTGTGAGATTTTGTCTGTATAGCTTTGCTTTCACCATTTGTTCTAGGGTTCTGACCGTCCCGTTTTGTTTGCTTTGTTTTTTTTTACTTTAAAAAATTTTTCTTCTTTATAATTATTTTTTATTTTAATAACTTTATTTTATCCTACTTTATTTTATCCTCTTTCTTCCTTCCTTCCTTCCTTCCTTTCTTCTTTTCTTTCTATTTTTTCTCCCTTTTATTCTGAGCAGTGTGGATTAAAGGCTCTTGGTGCTCCAGGCAGGCGTCAGGGCTGTGCCTCTGAGGTGGGAGAACCAGCTTCAGGACACTGGTCCACAAGAGACCTCCCAGCTCCACATAATATCAAACAGCGAAAATCTCCCAGAGATCTCCATCTCAACACCAAGACCCAGCTTCACTCAACGACATAGGCTGTACACCCTATGCCAAACAACTAGCAAGACAGGAACAAAGCCCCATCCATTAGCAGAGAGGCTGCCTAAAATCATAGTAAGGCTACAGACACCCCCAAACACACCACCAGACGTGGACCTGCCCACCAGAAAGACAAGATCCAGCCTCATCCACCAGAACACAGGCACTAGGCCCCTCAATCAGGAAACCTACTCAACCCACTGAACCAACCTTAGCCACTGGGGACAGACACCAAAAACAACGGGAACTACAAACCTGCAGCCTGTGAAGAGGAGACCCCAAACACAGTAAGATAAGCAAAATGAAAAGACAGAAAAACACACAGCAGATGAAGGAGCAAGGTAAAAACACACCAGACCTAACAAATGAAGAGGAAATAGGCAGTCTACCTGAAAAAGAATTCAGAATCATGATAGTAAAGATGATCCAAAATCTTGGAAATAGAATAGACAAAATGCAAGAAACATTTAACAATGACCTAGAAGAACTAAAGAGGAAACAAGCAATGATGAACAACACAATAAATGGAATTAAAAATACTCTAGATGGGATCAATAGCAGAATAACTGAGGCAGAAGAATGGATAAGTGACCTGGAAGATAAAATAGTGGAAATAACTACTACAGAGCAGAATAAAGAAAAAAAGAATGAAAAGAACTGAGGACAGTCTCAGAGACCTCTGGGACAACATTAAACGCACCAACATTCGAATCATAGGGGTCCCAGAAGAAGAAGAGAAAAAGAAAGGGACTGAGAAAATATTTGAAGAGATTATAGTTGAACACTTCCCTAATATGGGAAAGGAAATAGTTAATCAAGTCCAGGAAGCACAGAGAGTCCCATACAGGATAAATCCAAGGAGAAACACGCCAAGACACATATTAATCAAACTATCAAAAATTAAATACAAAGAAAACATGTTAAAAGTAGCAAGGGAAAAACAACAAATAGCACACAAGGGAAGCCCCATAAGGTTAACAGCTGAGCTTTCAGCAGAAACTCTGAAAACCAGAAGGGAGTGGCAGGACATACTTAAAGTGATAAAGGAGAAAAACCTACAACCAAGATTACTCTACCCAGCAAGGATCTCATTCAGATTTGATGGAGAAATTAAAACCTTTACAGACAAGCAAAAGCTGAGAGAGTTCAGCACCACCAAACCAGCTTTACAACAAATGCTAAAGGAACTTCTCTAGGCAAGAAACACAAGAGAAGGAAAAGACCTACAAGAACAAACCCGAAACAATTAAGTAAATGGGAATAGGAACAAACATATCGGTAATTACCTTAAATGTAAATGGATTAAATGCTCCCACCAAAAGACACAGACTGGCTGAATGGATACAAAAACAAGACCCATATATATGCTGTCTACAAGAGACCCACTTCAGACCTAGGGACACATACAGACTGAAAGTGAGGGGATGGAAAAAGATATTGCATGCAAATGGAAATCAAAAGAAAGCTGGAGTAGCAATTCTCATATAAGACAAAATAGACTTTAAAATAGACTTTAAAATAAAGTCTATTTTAAAATAGACTTTAAAATAAAGACTATTACAAGAAACAAAAAAGGACACTACATAATGATCAAGGGATCGATCCAAGAAGATATAACAATTGTAAATATTTATGCACCCAACATAGGAGCACCTCAATACATAAGGCAAATACTAACAGCCATAAAAGGGAAAATTGACAGTAACACATTCATAATAGGGGACTTTAACACCCCACTTTCACAAATGGATAGATCATCCAAAATGAAAATAAATAAGGAAACAAGTTTTAAATGATACATTAAATGATATGGACTTAATTGATATTTATAGGACATTCCATCCAAAAACAACAGAATACACATTTTTCTCAAGTGCTTATGGAACATTCTCCAAGATAGATCGTATTTTGGGTCACAAATCTAGCCTTGGTAAATTTAAGAAAATTGAAATCATATCAAGTATCTTTTCCGACCACAATGCTATGAGACTAGATATCAATTACAGGAAAAGATCTGTAAAAAATACAAACACATGGAGGCTAAACAATACACTACTTAATAATGAAGTGATCACTGAGGAAATCAAAGAGAAAATCAAAAAATACCTAGAAACAAATGACAATGGAGACACGATGACCCAAGACCGATGGGATACAGCAAAAGCAGTTGTAAGAGGCAAGTTTATAGCAATACAATCATACCTTAAGATAAAGGAAACATCTCAAATAAACAACCTAACATTGCACCTAAAGCAAATAGAGAACGAAGAACAAATACACCCAAAATTTAGCAGAAGGAAAGAAATCATAAAGATCAGACCCGAAATAAATGAAAAAGAAATGAAGGAAATGATAGCAAAGATCAATAAAACTAAAAGCTGGTTCTTTGAGAAGATAAACAAAATTGATAAACCATTAGCCAGACTCATCAAGAAAAAAAGGGAGAAGACTCAAATCAATATAATTAGAAATGAAAAAGGGGATGTAACAACTGACACTGCAGAAATACAAAAGATTATTAGAGATTACTACAAGCAACTGTATGCTAGTAAAATGGACAACCTGGAAGAAATGGACAAATTCTTAGAAATGCACAACCTGCTGAGACTGAACCAGCAAGAAATAGAAAATATTAACAGACCAATCACAAGCACTGAAATTGAAACTGTGATTAAAAATCTTCCAACAAATAAAAGCCCAGGACCAGATGGCTTCACAGGCGAATTCTATCAAACATTTAGAGAAGAGCTAACACCTATTCTTCTCAAAGTCTTCCAAAAGATAGCAGAGGGAGGAAGACTCCCAAACTCATTCTATTAGGCCACCATCACCCTGATACCAAAACCAGACAAAGACGTCACAAAGAAAGAAAACTACAGGCCAATATCACTGATGAACATAGATGTAAAAATCCTCAACAAAATACTAGCAAACAGAATCCAACAGCACATTAAAAGGATCATACACCATGATCAAGTGGGGTTTATTTCAGGAATGCAAGGATTCTTCAATATATGCAGATCAATCAACGTGAGACACCATATCAACAAACTGAAGGAGAAAAACCATATGATCATCTCAGTAGATGCAGAGAAAGCTTTTGACAACATTCAACACACATTTATGATAAAAACCTTACAGAAAGTAGGCATAGAGGGAACTTTCCTCAACATAATAAAGGCCATATATGACAAACCCACAGCCAACATTGTCCTCAATGGTGAAAAACTGAAACCATTTCCACTAAGATCAGGAACAAAACAAGGTTGCCCACTCTCACTGCTCTTATTCAACATAGTTTTGGAAGTTCTAGCCACGACAATCAGAGAAGGATAGGAAATAAAAGGAATCCAAATTGGAAAAGAAGAAGTAAAACTGTCACTGTTTGCAGATGACATGATACTATACATACAGAATCCTACAGATGCTACCAGAAAACTACTAGAGCTAATCAATGAATTTCGTAAAGTAGCAGCATACAAAATTAATGCACAGAAATCTCTGGCATTCCTATACACTAATGATGAAAAATCTGAGAGTGAAATTAAGAAAGCACTCCCATTTACCATTGCAACAAAAAGAATAAAATATCTAGGAATAAACCTACCTAAGGAGACAAAAGACCTGTATGCAGAAAATTATAAGACACTGATGAAAGAAATTAAAGATGATACAAAGAGATGGAGAGATATACCATGTTCTTGGATCAGAAGAATCAACATTGTGAAAATGACTATACTAGCCAAAGCAATATACAGATTCAATGCAATCCCTATCAAACTACCACTGGCATTTTTTACAGAACTAGAACAAAAAATTTCACAATTTGTATGGAAACACAAAAGACCCCAAATAGCCAAAGCAGTCTTGAAGGAAAAAAACAGAGCTGGAGAAATCAGACTCCCTGACTTCAGACTATACTACAAAGGTACCATAATCAAGACAATATGGTACTGGCACAAAAACAGAAACACAGATCAATGGAACAAGGTAGAAAGCCCAGACATAAACCCACTCACCTATGGTAAACCAATCTATGACAAAGGACGCAGAGATATACAATGGAGAAAAGACAGTTTCTTCAATAAGTGGTGCTGGGAAAACTGGATAGCTACACGTAAAAGAATGAAATTAGAACACTCCCTAACACCACAGACAAAAATAAACTCAAAATGGATTCGAAACCTAAATGTAAGATTGGACACTAAAACTCTTAGAGGAAAACATAGGAAGAACACTCTTTGACATAAATCACAGCAAGATCTTTTTTGATCCACCTCCTAGAGTAATGGAAATAAAAACAAAAAAAAACAAATAGAACCTAATGAAACTTCAAAGGTTTGTTTTTTGTTTTTGTTTTTTTGTGGTACATGGGCCTCTCACTGCTGCGGCCTCTCCTGTTGCGGAGCACAGGCTCCGGATGCGCAGGCTCAGCGGCCATGGCTCACGGGCCCAGCCGCTCCGCAGCATGTGAGATCCTCCCGGACCGGGGCACGAATCCGCATCCCCTACATCGGCAGGTGGACCCCCAACCACTGCACCACCAGGGAAGCCCAACTTCAAAGGTTTTGCACAGCAAAGAAAACCATAAACAAGACGAAAAGACAACCCTCAGAATGGGAGACAATATTTGTAAATGAACCAACAGACAACGGATTAATCTCCAAAATATATAAACAGCTCATGCAGCTCAATATTAAAAAAACAAACAAGCCAATCCAAAAATGGGAGAAGACCTAAATAGACATTTCTCCAAAGAAGACATACAGATGGCCAAGAAGCACATGAAAAGATGCTCAACATCACTAATTATTAGAGAAATGCAAATCAAAACTACAATGAGGTATTACCTCACACCAGTTAGAATGGGCGGCATCAGAAAATCCACAAACAACAAATGCTGGAGAGGGTGTGGAGAAAAGGGAACCCTCTTGCACTGTTGGTGGGAATGTAAATTGATACAGCCACTATGGAGAACAATATGGAGGTTCCTTAAAAAAGTAAAAATAGAATTACCATATGATCCAGCAATCCCACTACTGGGCATATACTCAGAGAAAACCATAATTCAAAAAGACACATGCACCCCAATATTCATTGCAGCACTTTTTCCAATAGCCAGGTCATGGAAGCAACGTAAATGCCCATCAACAGACGAATGGATAAAGAAGTTGTGGTACATATATACAATGGAATATTACTCAGCCATAAAAAGAAATGAAACTGAGTTATTTATAATGAGGTGGATGGACCTGGAGTCTGTCATACAGAGTGAAGTAAGTCAGAAGGAGAAAAACAAATACCATATGCTAACACATATATATGGACTCTAAGGGAAAAAAATGTCATGAAGAGATTAGTGGTAGGACGGGAATAAAACACAGACTTACTCGAGCATGGACTTGAGGATATGGGGAGGGGGAAGGGTGGGCTGTGACGAAGTGAGAGAGTGGCAGGGACATATATACACTATCAAATGTAAATTAGATAGCTAGTGGGAAGCTGCTGCATAGCACAGGGAGATCACCTCTGTGCTTTGTGACCACCTAGAGGGGTGGGATAGGGAGGGTGGGAGAGAGGGTGATGCAAGAGGGAAGAGATATGGGAACATATGTATATGTATAACTGATTCAGTTTGTTGTAAAGGAAAAACTAACACACTATTGTAAAACAATTATACTCCAATAAAGATGTTAAAAAAAAAAAAAAGAAGTTGTGGTACATATATACAATGGAATATTACTCACCCATAGAAAGAATGAAATTGAGTCATTTGTTGAGACGTGGATGGATCTAAAGACTGTCATACAGAGTGAAGTAAGTCATAAAGAGAAAAACAAATATCATATATTAATGTATGTATGTGGAACCTAGAAAAATGGTACAGATGAACCGGTTTGCAGGGCAGAAGTTGAGAAGTGGATATAGAGAACAAACGTATGGACACCAAGGGGGGAAAACTGCGGTGGGGTGGGGATGGTGGTGTGCTGAATTGGGTGATTGGGATTGATGTGTATACACTGATGTGTATAAAATTGATAACTAATAAGAACCTGCAGTATAAAAAAAAAAGAAAACAATTAATACTAATTTTTCTTTAGGTTATTTTTATGGAAATATGTTAATATAAATGTTTCAGACATTACATGAAATTTCTAAAACTCATGTTCTGGTGTAATGTTGTAAGTCATAATTCTAGTTATTACTTTAAAATGTATATCTCAGAAATAACTAAATTTCCTTGTCAATTGCATTATTTTGAACTTTCATCAAATCTTTAACCGTGGTCATTTTAATTTTTTTTGCGGTACACGGGCCTCTCACTGCTGTGGCCTCTCCCACTGCGGAGCACAGGCTCCGGACGCGCAGGCTCAGTGGCCATGGCTCACGGGCCCAGCCGCTCTGCGGCATGTGGGATCTTCCCAGACCAAGGCACGAACCCGTGTCCCCTGCATCAGCAGGCGGACTCTCAACCACTGTGCCACCAGGGAAGTGCAACCGTGGTCATTTTAAAGTCTTTTGTCATTAGAGACAGTTCTGGGTGTACTCTGATGCTTTTGCAATAATGTTCCTATAAAAGGGTTTCATCTTCAAGGAATTCATGGAAAAGACTCTGACAAGTACAGGTTTCTTGTAACTGACTACATTGCTGAACTGAATGAATAAGCTTTTTCAGAACTCTAATGAAAAACTGATGAATTCATAAAAGTGCTAACAAAAGATCAAGATGAAAAAAAATTAATTACATGGGACTGAGTGAACTAATGGGATGATTATAATTTTTGTGACTTTCTGTTTGAATAAAAAAAAAATCCCACAAGGACTCAGAGGCAAAAAAATATACAAATCAATTTTCACTGCAAAGTAACAGAGCTGTTACAGTGGAGGATTACTGGACTGAATGTCGGTATTATGACACAGTATGAGTGTGTTTCGTGTTTGGTAATTGCAATCATTGTTGCTTTTGTTGTGGTCATCCATTTACAATCCTTGGTGTCAGTTTATTAAGCTTTTGTAAAAATAAAATACAGTGTGTGTGTGTGTGTGTGTGTGTGTGTGAGTGTGTGTGTGTGTGTGAGTGTGTGTGTGTAATAAATAAATAAATTTTAAAAATTGAGCACCATAAAAGGGGGAAGTGACATGAAAAGGAATTATTTCAGTATTTGTTTTCTTTGTATCAGTTCTACACATGGCTCTTAATTATTAATAAAGCCTATCTTAGAGGGGCCATGAGTGAGCCTCACTTCATTATTCCCTACTGTGGGCTACGCTGTCAGTTTCTCTTCAGGCTTCAGCCACAGGTTTTCCTTCCTAACTCCACCCAGATTTTGTTTATAAGGATACCATCCTCCTTATAGTCACAGTACCCCCAGTTCTAAGAGTAAAGCCTGATTCTTCCACGGATAATCCCACGGCTCCTGTCAACGATCAGTTATGAGTGATCCCATGACTGAATTCCGGCCAGGGAGACATGAGCAGAAGTCTATTAGAAGGCTTCCGGGAAACCTTCCCTCATTCCTAAGAGAGAAGTCATCCTTTTTCTTCTTATTTCCCTGTGGCAATGTCGATACTGGAATTGCTGCTGCTATTTTATTATGAGCTTGAGAATAAAGCCAACACCAAGGATTTCAGAAGAGAAAGAGGAAAAGAATCCAGGTCCTTGACGGCACGTTGAATTGTTCAACTGACCAATGCTGAAGCACTTTATTCAGCTTATTCAGTCATAGTCCCAACTGAACTTAAAATATTAGCCAATGCTAGAGCTTTTAATTTTGGGGGGCCATGTTGTGAGACATTCGAGATCTTAATTCCCCGACCAGGGATCGAACCCGTGCCTCCGGCCGTGGAAAGGTGGAGTCTTAACCACTGGACCACCAGGGAAGTCCCGACTCTAGCATATTTCATATCAGGTGGCTAGGACAAGGGGGAAAGGGATGTGGAAAAATAATTAATTGATATGTAAAACACAGGTATGACCATCGCTGCTTCTGTGACTGGTCATGAGGTCTAAGCAGGTGGTAATTATAGCTGCATTCTTCCAGATTAGTTTCATGTTTTTCTTATCCTCTGATACCATGTCAGCTGGATGGGATCCTTTACCCAGCAGGGTGACTCAAACCTTCTTTCCCGTGGGGTTTCAGTTCTTAGTGGTTTTGCTTTATTGAGCCGCTACAGTTTCCCATTGACTAGGATAGTTGGCCAATTGAGTACTACGAGACCTCCAGTGAATCCTCTGGGCTCCAAACATAGTTCTCTGCCTTCCTTGTGTAGCAGCAACCCAATTTCTGCCTGGTAATCAGGATCAATGACCCAGCCAGCACAGTAGCCTCATTCTCTGCATTCCTCCCTTGGGCACTAGGATCTCTAAGGGACGCTAAGGTCACAGAGACGGAAATCAAAAATTCTTCAAGTGTACGGTGTAATAGGAAGAAGGAGCGCTCTCATCTTTGACCCTTGGTGCTCAGGCCTTCTGGCTAGGAAAAAGAAGGCACCACAAATTGATCACTGGTTAAAAGCATACCTCGATTTATAAATCGGCAACCCAACCTCACAGGGTGGTGTCTCCCAGCTGGTGTCTGGACTGAGCCATCAGCAAGCCACTCCACTGTTGTGTCAAACAAGCGACTCCTGTGTAATGGAGCATGTGGTAAGGTCAGTGAAGTCCACAGATGCTGAGGGCAGTGCTCTACTTACTGCCATAAAATGCATCCCCTCGTCTCAGGCAATGCTGTGTGGGATATCACGGTGGTGAATAAGGTGTTCCTAGAGAACAAAAGCTGGTGGAGTTGGCAGAAGCGCCGAGCTCTTGCCACTGATTTTCCAAGATTTATCTTTCCAAGCTCCTGACCAACTGAGTCACTGTCCATGTGGCACTATAGTTTTGTACCTCAGGCTACCTCTTCTTTTTTCTTTATTGAAGTCTAGTTGATTCACAATATCGTGTTAGTTTCAGGTGTACAGCACAGTAGGTCCAAAAAGAACCTACTGTACCACACAGGGAGCTATACTCTGTATTTTGTAATAACCTATAAGGGAAAAGAACCTGAAATGGAATATATACACATACTCTCTCTATATATATTGACCTATACTCCCTCTCTCTCTCTCTCTCTCTCTCTCTCTGTCTATATATATATATATATATACACACTCAATTGAGTATCTATATACGTTGAGCAGAGTTCCCTGTTCTTTACAGTAGGTCCTTGTTGGTTATCCATTTTATATATAGTAGTCAGGCTGCCTCTTCTTCCACAGGAAGTGGACCACCAGACGCAACATCCAGAGTTCTGCCCATGGGGACTTCGCCACTGTCTCTCTGGGCCGCCCTGCGGCAGACTGCTAGTGCCGCGGCCTTCACTTCTGGCTGGTGATGGTACAACAGGCAGGTCCATCAATAAATCTGGCCTATGTTTTGCCCTTTTCTGTTAACTGGAGTATGGAACTCCTTGCAAGGCACTGGTGTGAATTGAGAAAGAGGTGACAAAGCAGAAGGAGCTGGGGGGGCTTGCCACCTGCTTATGCAGTTTCCTTGTGTCTTCCTGACCTGCCTATGAGACCGGGCAAACCATTTCTATTTATAAGAAATCTGCTGTGCACGTCCAAATTTTGATGTTTTGGTAGAACACATACCGCTGAGTTTATTATGGGCAGTTTGGGTCACAGGTGTCTGTCAGGGCCTAGTTATCCAGGAGTTTTGTTTTGTTTTTCAGTACATAATAGTTGATGGCCTTTTAGGAGCTGAGTCCTTCCATTAAGGGTTGCAGCTGAGTTCTTAGAAGGGGGCTGGAGGAATAAATAACCTAACCTCCCTCTTCTTCCTCTCTCTGAGCTCCTTCGTTTGTCATGGGCTGAACCCAAATGGAATTCAGAGAACAGGGGGTTCATTGGTGATTGTAGACCATATAGGTCACCCTCCCAGGGCACAAAGCAGGGTGGAGAAGGGTGGACGGTGGATGTAGAGAGGCAAATGGAAGATATCCTGCACATCGGGTGAGTATAGTAAAGGGAGACACAAAGGAATTAAGAATAAAGTGAGGGACTTCCCTGGTGGTCCAGTGGTTAAGACTCCGCACTCCCAATGCAGGGGGCCCGGGTTCGATCCCTGGTCAGGGAACTAGATCCTGCCTGTGGCAAAGAAGATCCCGTGTGCTGCAACTGAGACCTGACACAGAGAAAGAAAGAAAGGAAGGAAGGAAGGAAGGAAGGAAGAAAGAAAGAAGTGAAAGATAACATTTAAGCTGGGTAGGGGTAGTGATGAGGACATGGGAAGAGGGGGACAGCAGTGAGAAAGATGCAGGATCTTATAACTTACAGGTCCAATGGGGGTTACAGAGTATTTAAGTGGGAATACTAGGGCAAGTTGGGAAGACAGAAGGTGTCTGTCAGAGAAGAGAACTGCTTAAAATAAAACTCTTGCATGAAATACTGGTCATGATAAGGTTTAGAACAGCCCTGTCCAGTGGAACTTTCTGTGATGATGGACATGATCTATATCTGTGCTGTCCAGCTCTGTAGCCACTCGCCACATGTGGCTATTAAGCACTTAAAATGTGGCTAGTGTGAGGACTTTCCCTCGCAGTCCAGTGGCTAAGACTCACGCTCCCAGTGCAGGGCGCCCAGCTTCAATCCCTGGTCAGGGAACTAAATCCTGCCTGTGGCAAAGAAGGTCCCCTATGCCGCAACTAAGACCCGGCACAGCCAAATAAATAAATATTTTAAAACTGTGGCTAGTGTGACTGAGAAAATGAATTTTAGATTTTATTTCATTGTAATTAATTAACTTTACTTTTGATAGCCAAATGGGGCTAGTGACTACTGAATTGGATAGTACAGGTCTAGAGTGTGATCACGTCAGCTGCTTTATTGGGAGGTGCCATCTAAGGGCAGCAAAGAGTGACGGAAAAAAGGGAGCAGAAGCAAATACATGTGGTGATTACAGAGCTGGTCACAGCCTCATAGGAAAACACACCGGTCACACAGGACATCTCTGCAGGTGCCACGTGGCAGTGCTGTGGGAACAGCCCATCAAGGGGAGGAAGGAAGATACACTTGTTTGCTGGCTTCTTCCCATCTCCAAGGGTGCCCCACAGGGTGTTAATTACTCCACACTTCTGGTTTGTGCTGGGAAAGCAGCGCTTCATCTAACCTGGAAGCTGTGCGAGGAGCCAGTCAGTGGGTCACTTTGGACCTGGGTGTTGAAGCTGCTGCTTCCTGAGTGGGCATGAGGGACCTCAGGCCAATGCCATGCTTTCACCCCCAGGGAGTCTGAGTCACCTGGGGCATTAGGAGATGAGGTGAGCTCCACTGAGCAAGAGGCCAAGGTCAGGAGGTAGGGTCAGGGGGAGCCAAGTGAGTCTGGAGTAGTGTATGAAATCAGGCTGGTATATTGTGAGTGACCTCGGGCAGGTCAGCTAAGCACTTCAAGTCTTAGCTCCCTTTTTTGTACAATGGTAACAGGCCCCACCTCGTATGCTGGTTCATATTATTCATACACATTACCCAGTATTATTTACAAGAGCTTTGTAACAATAGGTGAGACAGCCATCGTTCTTGCCATTTCACAGATGTGGAAACTGAGGCTAAGAGAGAGTAAATGAAAATACTTACAAATGCTATAGCCAGAGTCCCTCTGACTCAACCTCTTACTCTTTCCACCCCGTCACATGTCCCCTTGAGATTTCATCCGAGGACTGAATTTCAAAACCCTAAGAGAGAGGATTCAAACATGAAAGTGAGTTAAAAGTTATACACGGGGGCAGATATTATAAAGGGTAAAATGTGTGTCCAACGACATTGATTTTATAAAGTAAAGCGTACTTCGAAATCAGTTTACAAGCATAGTTGTATTTATTTTTAATTTTTTTTTAATTGGAGTATAGTTGCTTTACACTGTTGTGTCAGTTTCTGCTGTACAGCAAAGTGAATCAGCCATACGTATACATATATCCCCTCTTTTTTGGATTTCCTTCCCACAAGCATAGCTTTAGAAGCACTCCAAAAAAATGTTTGTTTTGAACGAAGTTATTTCTGTTGAATCGTGGTGATCTGTTGAAGCATAAAACATAAGACCCACTCTTCCGAACAATTTTCAGAGGACGCAGTCTCATTTGCCAGGCGAGCGCAGCAGGAGAGCTGCTATCATTGAGACCACACATGCTCTGACTTGTCAAGACCTACCTTCGTGTTTCCCCCTGCCAAGTAACAGCCTCAGCTATCGTGATCTCTAATCCCTTGGATGCAGCTGCCTGTCAGACTGTGAGAGCCCAAGCCACACAGCTTTCACTGACAGCAAACCTCTTTCCGATCTGAGTTCCGAGGAAAAGAATGCAAGATGAAGGGATTAATTGAGCAAAGACCCTCCAGACAGTATGGGTAAAACTAAATGATGAAAATGAGATGTGAACTGTTAATGTTTTGCACTTCATGTACATATAGAGTGAAATCAAGACTCTCTTAAAAATAGGGTTATTACCTTGTAGCCTTCAAACTCTCTGAGTAAGACGATATGGGAGTGACAGTATGGGAGTGATAGTAAGGGACATAGACAGAGCTCTTAAAGAAGCCTGGCAGCTCCCGGGAGCACACAGCACAGATGAGCCGTTTCAAAACTGAAGACTTTTCCTGTGAATTATACAGACACCATAGGGCTATGGAAATAGAAAGTGATGTTCTTACTCTGAGAAGCAAATGGTGGAAGGGATGAGAAGGTCATCCAAATGTTAGACTGAGTCAGGTGTCCTGGAGACCCAGGGCCTCCTCATCAAGAGAGAGGCAAACGGGGGCTCTGCATCTCCAAACTTGCTCCCGTAGTCCTAAACCAGAAGGTGATGGTGGCAGTGCCAAGATACAGTGACGATCAGCACGGGCTCCTTTCATGGAAAGCTAAGAGGTCGCCTACTACTCATGTAAACACTTCCATAAACTATCTCCAAGTCCACTTTTTTTTTAGTAAATTTATTTATTTATTTTTGGCTGTGTTGGGTCTTCGTTGTTGCATGCGGGCTTTCTCTAGCTGCGGCAAGCGGGGCTACTCTTTGTTGCAGTGCGTGGGCTTCTCATTGCGGTGGCCTCTCGTTGCAGAGCATGGGCTCTAGGCACGTGGGCTCCGTAGTTGTGGCACGTGGGCTCAGTAGTTGTGGCTCATAGGCTCTACAGCGCAGGCTCAGTAGTTGTGGCTCGCGGGCTGTAGAGCACAGGCTCAGTAGTTGTGGCGCACGGGCTTTGTTGCTCCGTGGCATGTGGGGTCTTCCCGGACCAGGGCTCAAACCCGTGTCCCCTGCATTAGCAGGCAGATTCCCAACCACTGCGCCACAGGGAAGTCCATTCAAGGCCATCTTTGATGATAAGAAAAGAGAGTCTCAAATATGTTATAGTCTGGAATGGTAGAATTTCAAATAAACTTTCCACCAGAAGAGATACAAATGGTGCTGTCAGAGAAGAAACATGTCTGCTTTACGTGTTTGTGTTCTTGTGTCCAGAATGGTGCCTGCCATGGATACAATAGGACAATCTCTGTCATCAATCCTGATAGTAACAAGGCTTGATTTAAAAAAAAATTTTTTCCCCTGGGCTTTCTGAAGTAATTATTTGTTTACCTTTCACTTTCAGTGGTCAGGGGATGAAAACACATATGTTTCGACTTCACATTATCTTGTGAGGCATCAACCAGCTGTCCTTTCATGAACAGCTGTGAACATAAAAATGTTCCAATACTATTATGTCTTCTTTAGACAAATTCTCATTTTATCCCCCCCTCCTTTCTCCTTAAGTATACAGATATCACTCAAGGTTCTGCTAGTTATATGATGTTGAGAAAATTATCTAATTTCTTTGATGTTATATTTCTACATTTGCTTAATAGGGATGATAGTAATGCCTATCTCACAGGGGTGTTCTGAAAAGTAAATGAGTTATTATCTGTGAGTGTCTTCAGCAAGATGTTTAGTGGACTGTAGGTATGCACAGGATTATTGGATTAAAAGACATGCAAAAATGGGACTTCCCTGGCAGTCAGTGGTTAGGACTCCGAGCTTCCACTGCAGAGTTCGATCCCTGGTCAGGGAACTAAGATCCAGCATGCTGCGTGGTGCGGCCAAAAGTTAAAAAAAAAAAAAAAAAGCAAAAATGACAACGAAATTTTACTTAGCTGACATTTAAAATTTCTCTTTTGAATCTGCTGTGAATATCAGAAGAAAAAGGGAAAGGAGCAGGAAATAGTCAATATTTTTGGAAAATACTTCAGAAGAAAATCAATGTCATATGGCCCAAACTGTTTTTTTTCAGATTTAGGCCAATTCTACCTTTCCTGAAATATGGTCAGTTTGAATTTTCTTTTGATTTTGAGGAATTTTCTTTAAATCAAAGACCTCTAAACATCCAGATTTTTCAGAGAAAATACAAAGAATTATCAGGAAAAGAAAATCCTGCAGCATTTCTGGTTTCATCTGGATTGGAATTTATAGATTATTTTAATACATTTTTAGACAGATTTTTAAATTTTATTTATTTATTTTTGGCTGCGTTGGGTCTTCGTTGCTGCGCGCGGGCTTTCTCTAGTTACAGCAAGCGGGGGCTACTCTTCATTGTGGTGCGTGGGCTTCTCACTGTGGTGGCTTCTCTTGTTGAGGAGCACGGGCTCTAGGTGCATGGGCTTCAGTAGTTGTGGTACGCGGGCTCAGTAGTTGTGGCTTGCAGGCTCTAGAGCCCAGGCTCAGTAGTTGTGGCACACAGGCTTAGTTGCTCTGCAGCATGTGGGATCTTTCTGGACCAGGGATCGAACCCGTGTCTCTTGCATTGGCAGGTGGATTCTTAACCACTGAACCACCAGGGAAGTCCCTGGAATTTATAGATTCTTATCAAATATTTTATAATTTTTTATAAAATGGGAAAACTATTTAACTTACATGAATCTTGTCACTCTCAATTAAAATTTTGTGCAAAAAACCTCATACAATAAGCTGCTGCTAATAACTCCAGAGGTAAGTGGAAATCAAGTTTTTTAAAAAACATCAGCAGTAAATATTTAGTGATTGCCTACTACTTTATGCAATGTGCTAAGCAATGGGAATATGATTCAAAATTTCAGGAAACTAACATTCAAGTCATTCAAAAGGACAGTTAGAAGGGTTGACTGTGAGTGCATTATTTTATGAGAAACCAATCCTCTTTCTTTGGTAGAAATTTTGTTTATGTCTTTTCTACTTGATTTTGTGTAATTTGGTGTTTACCCTGGACACCCCTTGTGGGGAGTAGAAACAGGGCGATTGAATGTAAAGGGATTTGAGGGTGAGGCTATAGGCAGAACAGGCAGGGGCTTGATTATGCATCTGGCTTGGAATTTGTCTGGTTTATAAATGAGCTGAGAACTAAAGTCATTATTTAGAAACAAAAGGAGAAACTTTCACATTGAGACCAACTTTATGGTCATGAGATTACAAGTCCACTAGGGAAATTCGGGTCAGGAGAGAATGAGTAAAGATGCCAAGCTAGTAAGGAAATACCCAAGATAGTATACGTCTCAGCTTTGGAGAGATGAAGAAAGTCCCTCCTTGGAGGAGGGGAGTCTTAAGTTGAACTTTTGTGGGTACATAGGAGGAATACAGGAGTCAGCCATGGGAAAGAGGATTGAAAAAGGAAGGAACCACACCCAGGAGCTCTGGTTCAAGGACCAGCAAGCAACACATTTGGATCGACTGGGATGCTGAGAGGTGAGGCCAGAAAGGTGAGCAGAGATTAGATAAAGAAAACCTTCAACCTGTCATCAAGGCAATAGAGATCCATTAGGGGCTTCCCTGGTGGCGCAGTGGTTGAGAGTCCGCCTGCCGATGCAGGGGATACAGGTTCATGCCCCGGTCCGGGAAGGTCCCACATGCCGTGGAGCGGCTGGGCCCGTGAGTCATGGCCGCTGAGCCCGCGCGTCCCGAGCCCGCGCGTCCCGAGCCTGTGCTCCGCAACGGGAGAGGCCACAACAGTGAGAGGCCCGCGTACTGCAAAAAAAAAAAAAAAAAAAAAAAAAAAAAAAAAAATAGAGATCCATTAAAGGATTTAGGTTAGGGGAAGACTTTAAGCAGATTTGCCTTCGAGTAAGATCTCTCAGGACTAGTGTGAAGAAGAGATTGAGGGAGGTAGTCTAGATATTGGCCAATATCAAAGTCTTAGAGGGAAGAAAGTGACATAAAATAAACCTGTTTTTCAAGTTTAATCCAATTTTAATTTCCTCGTGTTGCTCTTAGAAGCAACCCAGACATCTTGTTTTTTTAAAAAATTAATTAATTTATTTATTTGTTTTTGGCTGCATTGGGTCTTCGTTGCTGCGTGCGGGCTTCTCTAGTCGCGGCAAGTGGGGGCTACTCTGTTGCGGTGTGCAGGCTTCTCATTGCAGTGGCTTCTCTTGTTGCAGAGCATGGACTCTAGGCATGCAGGCTTCAGTAGTTGTGGTACGCGGGCTTCAGCAGTTGTGGCTTGTGGGCTCTAGAGCGCAGGCTCAGCAGTTGGGGTGCACAGACTTAGTTGCTACACTGCATGTGGGACCTTCCTCGACCAGGCCTCGAACCCGTGCCCCCTGCATTGGCAGGCAGATTCTTAACCACTGTGCCACCAGGGAAGTCCCAACCCAGACATCTTGAGTAACTACCTAAATATATAAGTTCGATTTGCAACCTTCATGTAAATATATACTGCTAATGTGTTGGTAGATTTTTATAGAAACAAGAATTTCAAGACAAGCTGGATGTAGTTCTAGAGATGATTTTACCCTTGTTCAAGTTCAGTGGCTGGATTCCTTTGATTTATCATTTACAATCATTAGTCATGTCAGATGTTATGAACAATTGTATAATTAAGGATATACACTCCCTCTCTGAAGGGCACAAGTACCTCTAAGAAACACAGATGGCACTTTCAGGGTTTCTCATAGGTGATTTAAACATGAATTCACCAGTGATTTAAAAATGAATTCTTAATTTTTTAGTTCCTTGACATTGTAAACCATAACATTATGAAACTCAGTGGTTTCATTTCTGTAGTTTAATGCAGACTCAGGATTAAGGACTATCATGATCTTCATAAAGATCAATTCTGGGAAACATAAAAGTGTGGAAACATGTACCTTCTGTGTGTTCTTTGAAAGGTGCTAAAACCTATTTTTCTCCAGAGACAGGCAGTGCCTTCTGCTACCCCTGAAGACTTTACTCAGCCATTGGCCTCTTCTATTATTACTGGCAGAAAAATTTAGTTCCTCACCTTCAAGAGCAACTTCCTGGCAAGCCTGAGAGTAATGCCTACCTACTTTTCAAAACCAAAGAATATAAAAGAACTTATAACTCAAAGTAACAGTCACCTGCCCCACCCCTGGACCATTTTCCAGAGGCAACTGCTTGGAATCATTTTCTTGCTATTAATCAAATTTAGACATTTTCTTTTTACTTCCTGCTCTGATAGGAGAGTATTCAGCACACTTATACCTCAGCTCAGTTCACTTACTCCCTTCTCATTTCTGTTAGTCATCTTCCTACACTGTGTTTAGTTTCTCTGTTGCAGAGGTGGCAAATGGATGGCCTGAAGGCTAGATCTGACTGTAGATGTGTTTTGTTTGAACTGCAGTGAGTTCAAAAACAAAACAAAAAACAAACAAAACAAAAAACCCCAACGTGAAATAAATGATAAGATTTAACATTTAAAAATTCCAAATGTTTGGCCCCACAAAAAAGTCAGATGCAGAGGACTTCCCTGGTGGTGCAGTGGTTAAGAATCTGCCTGCCAAGGCAGGGGACACGGGTTCGAGTCCTGGTCCAGGAAGATCCCACATGCCGCGAAGCAACTAAGCCTGTGAGCCACAACTACTGAGCCTGCGAGCCACAATTACTGAGCCCGCGAGCCACAACTACTGAAGCCCGTGCGCTTAGAGCCCCTGCTCTGCAAGGAGAAGCCACCACGACGAGAAGCCCGCGCACCGCAACGAAGACTAGCCCCCGCTCACTGCAACTAGAGAAAGCCTGTGCGCAGCAACAAAGACCCAATGCAACCAAAAATAAATAAATAAATAAATGAATGAATGAATCAAAAAGTCAGATGCTGCACGTTTTAGTTTCCTAGGGCTGCCATAAGAAAGTACTACAAACCAGGAAGCATAAAACTTAAGACAACTCTCACTGTCCTGGAGGCTCGAAGTCTGGAATCAGGCTGTTAGCAGGACCATGCTCCCTCTGGAAGCTCTAGGAAAGAATCCTTTCTTACCTCTTCTGAGCTTCTGGTGGTTTCCAGCAATTCCTGGCATTCCTTGGTTTGTAGCTGTATCACTGAAATTTCTTCCTCTCTCTGCATGTGGCCTTCCTCCCTCTGTGTGTCATGTCTCCTAGTCCAAACCTCCCCTTCTTGTAAGGACACCAGCCATTGGATTTAGGGCTCACCCTAATCCAGTATAACTTCCCTTTACTAATTACATTTGCAAAGACACTTTTTCCAAATGAGATCTCTTTCTGACGTTCCAGGTGGACATGAATGTTGGGGGGGACACTAACCCAATACATGGCAAATACGGCCCCTTTCCCATGAATTGACCAAAGCTGGTTAAATGGCTGTACTCTCCAGATGGGGCAAGCACTGACTCGTATGCCACAGTTCTCTGCACATCTACCAGGTAAGCACAAGCACCAAAACCTGAGCCCTGTTTCTCATTTATGTTGCTTGCTTTTCTCCCATAACTATTTCAGTTTGCTAATCATGCTATTGGTCATCTTTATAACTTTTAAATAATATACCAATTTATTTATTTTATTATACTATTTCATGTTTTATAAAATTCTGTCAATGTCTCACGGCCACCTTCCTGTTTTGTGGTACCAGGATATTAGGGTTTTCTCCCACGTTTCTGTCTCTTCTGCTCCCTTTCCACCTCGCGGATTTTTGTCGGTAGCATCTTAATTATTGTTATGGGTTGAATTGTGTCCCCCCCACCCCCACCAAAATTCATATGTTGAAGTTCTAATCCCTAGGACCTCAGATTGTGACCTTATTTGGAAATAGGGTGACTGCAGATATAAGTAGTTAAGGTGAGGTCATACCAAAGTAGGGTGGGTCCCTAATCCAATATGACTGATGTCCTTAAAAATGGAGGGGGAAATTTGGAGACAGATACACACACAGGGAGAATGCCATGTCAAGGGAAAGGCAGAGACTGTGGTGATGCAGCAGAAGCCAAGAAATGCCAAAGATTGCCAGCAAACCTCCAGAAGCTAGGGGTGAGGCATGCAAGAGATTCTCCTTCACAGCCTTTAGAAGGAACCAACACTGCTGGCACCTAGTTCTTGGATTTCTAGCCTCCAGAACTGTGAGTGAGACAATAAAATGTCCATTGTTTTCAGTCCCCAGTTTGTGGCACTTTGTTACAGCAGCCCTAATGAATTAATGTAACTTCATTATATGTACATATTCAATGTTAGAGCACTCATACTACATTCTGAAATTTTAAGTATACTTTATGTCCTACGGCCCTCACATGTCTGCTGACTCTGGCTTATCTGTTCTTATTTAAAATGAGATGATAGACTTTCTGCTTCTGCTCATGAAGAGGTTACCAGTATGCGGATGGCCACCTGCTGTAAACAACTAGAAAACTGGACACGATGTATGAAATAAATGTCCGAAGCCATTTATTTTTAGCCATTGAAAGGAAGGAGGGAATTCCCTGGCAGTCCAGTGTTTAAGACTCTGTGCTTTCACTGCCGCAGGCCTGGGTTCAATCCCTGGTTGGAGAACTAAGATCCCGCAGGCCATGCAGCGCAGCCGGAGAAAGGAAGGAAGAAAGAAAGGAAGAAAGGAAGAAAGAAAGCAAACTGATAAGGTACACCTTTTGACAGTTGCAGCTTTCTCCCTGGGGGCAATTTCTGGACCATAGTGCCAGGAGGAGAAATCCAGACATCACCTGGGAGATATCACTGCGTTGAAATCCAGAAATAAGGACTTGGGGAGGCTGAGGTGCCTGCAGTTTGTGGGGCAGAACACCAAAGAGGAGGGAGACATGCATAGGGAGTCCCTTGGTTATTTGCCAGAATAATAATCTGAACCTATGTAAGATGAAACCACATGAGGCTGGGCAAAGAACAAAAGCTGGGAGCTATGAGCTAAACGAATCTTAGTGCTCACACAGGGCTAAGAGACATTTGATCTCCTACTAACTAGAGTGAAGAAAATATATGAAAAACCTGGGGCATTCAACAGAGAACCCAAAAGTGTTATGTCTTAGTAGTTATGCTAAATAAGCATTAGAATAAAGCTACTTTAGATCTACTCTTAACAACATGGAAAAGTAGGCCTTGATGTGATCAAGCTGATCCCCAACTGACTAAATTGCCTGCCAAGCAAATTTAACATTAATTAAATAAGACAACAAAATTCAAATTTTCAAAAATATAACATTCATAATTCTCAACTTCTAGTCAAAAATTGCTAGACAAGTGAAGAAGGTGAAAATATGATCCCTAGCCAGGAGAAAAATTCAGTACGAAAAAAAGGGGAGGGGGTTAAATTCATCAGGCAGATATAATTTCTTAATGTGTATGCACCTAATAACAGCACTTCAAAATACATGAAGCAAAAATTGATAGAATTAAAGTGAAAAATCCACAATTGCAGTAGATTTCACTCAGCTCAGTAACTGACAGATTAAGTAGCAATCTGTGAGAATACAGAACACCTATTAGCCAAATTAACCTGTTGACCCTTATTGAACACTACCCTCAACAACAGAAGAGTACACATTTTTTAAGTGACTATAGAATAATCACTAAAATAGGCCATATATTGAACCATAAAACAAGTTTTGATAAATTTATACATATTGAAATCATAGTGAGCATGTTCTTTGACCATAATGGAATTAAACTAGAAATTAGTAGTCACAATATATATGAGAAGAGTCTAATTATCTGGATAATCTGTATATTTAAAAAATATAGCATTTGGGGCTTCCCTGGTGGTGCAGTGATTAAGAATCTACCTGCCAGTGCAGGGGATACAGGTTCAAGTCCTGGTCTGGGAAGATCCCACATGCCACAGAGCAACTAAGCCCGTGCGCCACAACTACTGAGCCTGCGCTCTAGAGCCCGTGAACCACAACTACTGAGCCTGCGTGCTGCAACTACTGAAGCCCATGTGCCTAGCCTGTGCTCCACAGCAAGAGAAGCCACAGCAGTGAGAAGCCTGTGCAACAAAATGAAGAATAGCCCTGCTCGCCACAACTAGTGAAAGCTCACGCGCAGCAACGAAGACCCAACACAGCCCCAAATAAATAAATTAAATAAATAAATTTTAAAAAATATATAGCATTTGTCATTAGGGAACTTCAAATTAAAACAACCATGAGATACTACTACATACCTATTAGAATTACGAAGATCCAAAAAAAGTTGACAACACCTGTTGCTGGTGAGGATGTAGAGAACAGGAACTCCCTTTCACTACTGATGGGAATGGAAAATGGTACAATTTGGCAGTTTCTTACAAAGTTAAAAATAGTCTAAACATAATCTTACCATGTTCAGCAGTTGCACTCCTGAGTATTTACCCAACTGATTTGAAATTTTATGTCTACCCAGAAACCTGCACACAAATGGTTATACAGTCAGCTTTATTCATAATCACACAAAACTCGGAACAACCAAGACATCCTTCAATTAGGTGACTAGATAACCAAATGGTAGTATATCTGTACAGTGGAATATTTTTCAGTGATAAAAAGAAAAATGCTGTCAAGCCACAAAAAGACGAGGATGAATCTTAAATACACATTGTTAAGTGAAAGATGCCTGTCTGAAAAGACTAAATACTGTATAATTACAATTACATTCTGGAAAAGTAAAACTGTAGCAATGTTCAAAAGATCAGCAATTGCCAGAGGTCTGAGGGGAGTGAGAAATGGTTAAATAGGAGAAGCACACGGGATATTTTTAGGGCAGGGAAACTATTTTATGATATTCCAGTGGTGGATACATGAACTTCATAGCAGTCTTATTCATAATAGTCCCAAACTGGAAACCTGAATGTCCAACCACAGGTGAACGGATAAACCATGTGGTATATCCATACAATGGAGTACTAATCAGCAAGAAAACGAAATGAATTACTGACTGATACAGACTACAACTTGATGGATCTCAAAAACTTTATGCTAAGCAAGAGAAGCCAGAACCACATACTCTATGACTCAATTCATCAGAAATTCTAGAACATGAAAATTAATCTATAGTTATTTGCCTGGGACCGGTGGTGGTAGGGATTGATTTCAAAGAGGTAGAAGGAAACTTTTTGTTTCTGTGAAAAACATTTTTGTTTTACCTTGATTGTGTGGTGTTTATATGACTTCTATACTTGTCACTATATTATACATGACTTATACGTCAATTGAGTTTTTTTTAAAAAAGGAAGCGATGGCAAGACTGACTGGATGATTCGTGAAGAGAAGAGATTCGCAATTCATAGGCCTTTATTGAGACTATATAGGTCAAGGGCTGCCCTTTACGCAGGAAGCTTCTCTCAGGCCAGAGTGGAGAGATTTTCTCCGCTATACCACGTCCTTCTTAGCACCCCTAGTTCTCTCTAGGCAGTTCTTTAGAAAGGAATTCTCCTGCCCTCCCTAACCTCCACCACCGCCCACCCAGGTGTAACCACCTGGCTGCCAACAATTCTATGTTTCACGTAACGGGTGGGGTTGGTCTGCTCCCTATAGACCTTGAAATCATTCGGATTCTGCCCCAATTCTCTTTCCTTCCTTCTGTAATACTTCCTATACCCAAGTCCAGAACTGCTCCAAAGTTCTGCAAATCCAAAGTTGTTAATGTGTTCTCAAGATTTTTACTTCTTGTTGTGCATCCATTGATTTGATGCCAGTTGAAAGTGTGTATTCGTTGTCTATTACTGCATAACAAATACCACAAAATTTAGTGGCTTAAAACAACAATAAAAAGGAGATGAAGATCACTGGGGACCATCGTGGAGGCTGACTAATATACAGCCAGTAAATGCTTACTTGTGTATTTATGTCCATCTACTGCATTTTATTCCTCAGCGAGCGTTTTACCTGCTACTTGTGAAGAAAACGCCATTCTTTATTAGATAGATACTATGATAAATGTAACTAAGAAGTTTATAGTTTATAGAAGTTTATGTCATATAGTTGAAATCATAAGTGCATACATAGCCTTTTCGAACAGGCTTCTTTCACTTCACAAAATGTACGTAATTTTCCTCATGTTTTTCTGTGACTTGGTAACTCACTTCTTTTTATTGCCGAGTAATATTCCATTGTCTGAATGTACCATAGTTTATCCAATCACTTATTGAAGACTATCTTGGTTGCTTCCAAATTTTGAGGATTATGAATAAAGTTGCTATAAACATTGACATGCAGGGTTTTGTGTGGATGCGTACTTCTTTTTCACCCCTGGTTCTTCAGGTTTACACTGGACTTTTTTTCTTAGATGGTTCATTTCTTCCATAGCTAAGAAAAACCCTTCATCTTGTTTATATGACTCCAAATTCCTATTGGGTTTTCAACAAACATTAATTACCACAAGGTTTCCTCAAAACTCATATAGACATTTACAAATTTGTTGAGTGATTTTCAGTCTTTTGTATTTCTAGGTTGATGGCTATTTCCACAGGAAGGTAGAATTGTGTGCTATAATTGAAATTGGAGTCCCACATAACTTCTGTGTAATGTAACAAAGTATTTTAAGTTCTTTTCGGTTGATGTTTTAAATGTCTACTTTGTAATTTCTCTTTCTATCCTTAACTGAGCACTTCATTAAGTAAAACTTCTAGCATAACCATATCTGAATTACTGAATATTCCATTTGACTACAGAATGAAGATTATGTTTCCCTAAAAACATCACACTCAATTCATGTGTTTTTATTATTTTTTAAGCCATTCTAGAGGCCCTAAATACACACATGGCACGAAAACAAACTGTTCTGTGTGGGAACACATATTTTGCTCTAGTTCTAGACAGCTGTAGCAGACAGCTGTACTTTCTTAGCTGCACTGCATCCAATCCTTCTTCCTGTTCGAGGAATTCCTCCACATTCTTGGTGAAAGGCATGCTTTCCTTCCCAGTCTGAAAGGATGAGAGGCCCTATCCTGATGTTCCTTACCTCTAGCAGGCTGGGCATGGCACATGATCTTTAGCCAAAAGTGATCATTGGATCACTTTTCCAGAAATTTAAATCTTGACCAAGAGAAACAAAGACAAAGAGGCAATGAAATTTTTTTAATAAACATCTTTATTGGAGTATAATAATTGTGTGTTAGTTTCTGCTTTATAACAAAGTGAATCAGCTATACATATATCCTCATATCTCCTCCTTCTTGCGTCTCCCTCCCACCCTCCCTATCCCACCCCTCTAGGTGGACACAGCACCGAGCTGATCTCCCTGTGCTATGCAGCTGCTTCTCACTAGCTATCTATTTTACGTTTGGTAGTGTATATATGTCAGTGCTACTCTCTCACTTCATCCCAGCTTACACTTCCCACTCCTCATGTCCTCAAGTCCACTCTCTACACCTGTGTCTTTATTCCTGTCCTGCCCCTAGGTTCTTCAGAACCTTTTATTTTTTTTAAGATTCCATATATATGTGTTGGCATATGGTATTTGTTTTTCTCTTTCTGACTTACTTCACTCTGTATGACAGACTCTAGGTCCATCTACCTCACTACAAATAACTCAATTTCGTTTCTCTTTATGGCTGAGTAATATTCCACTGTATATATGTGCCACATCTTTATCCATTCATCTGTCGATGGACACAGGTTGCTTCTATATCTTGGCTATTGTAAATAGAGCTGCAATGAACATTGTGGTACATGATTCTTTTTGAATTATGGTTTTCTCAGGGTATATGCCCAGTAGTGGGATTGCTGGGTCATATGGTAGTTCTATTTTTAGCTTTTTAAGGAACCTCCACACTGTTCTCCATAGTGGCTCTATCAATTTACATTCCTACCAACAGTGCAAGAGGGTTCCTTTTCTCTACATCCTCTCCAGCATTTATTGTTTGTAGATTTTTTGATGATGGCCATTCTGACTGGTGTCAGGTGATACCTCATCATAGTTTTGATTTGCATTTCTCTAATGATTAGTGATGTTGAGCATCCTTTCATGTGTTTGTTGGCAATCTGTATACCTTCTTTGGAGAAATGTCTAGGTCTTCTGCCCATTTTTGGATTGGGTTGTTTTTTTGATATTGAGCTGCATGAGCTGCTTGTAAATTCTGGAGATTACTCCTTTGTCAGTTGCTTCATTTGCAAATATTTTCTCCCATTCTGAGGGTTGTCTTTTTGTCTTGTTTATGGTTTCCTTGGGGCAATGAAATTTAATTCCCAGCACTGGGGAGATTATCTCCAAGGGCAGTTGAGGTGGAATCCCAAAGAGGCAGCAGCAATGCCCTACAACAAAGGTAACTTCGTCCTTCCCAGGCTATTGGGCTATTCCTGCTAACATTTTCCAGCTTCTTGGCTGCTTGAGTTACCTGGGTCTTTACCTATTTTTCCAGCCTGGTATTACAACTTCCTGTCAATTCATGAGCCCTTTATATCCTTCCAATAAATTCCTTTAAGATTGTTAATGTAGCTGTTACTTTCAACAGAAGTCCTTTAATTGATGAATCAGCAAGATCAATCCATTCATTAATTCTCTCATTATTCATTCAGAAACTACCAGGTACCATACATTGGGTGAGGCTTAATATGATGGTGAGTAGACACTTTCTGTTGAGTTGCAACCTACAGTCTATTGGAGGAAACAGACAAGGAAAGAGAAGACTGCAGTACATGCTTGATGGGGAAGGACATTATTCATCAGGAACACAAAAGAGGAACACTTAATCCAACCTTAGTGATGGTAGTGGTGGGGGCGGTTGGAGAAAGCTTCAAGTAGTACCTAAATTTGACATTCGAATATGTAAAAATTACACCTTAGTGGGGAGGTAGGAGGTGGGTTGCGTATTCCACACAGAGGGAGCAGCCCGTGTGACGGCCCAGCGTTGAGAGACGAACAGGACCTTCAACGAACTGAAAAGAAGTTCCAGATGACTGAAGTGCAGAGTTTGAGCAGAGAGAGAAAGAGGAGTCTGGAGCCATAAGTGGGACTCGGATTATGCAGAGTGATGTAAGCCCCCTGCTGGCATCAGCACTTTCTCCTAGAAGCAGCTGGGGGCAACTGAAGGGTTTTAAGCAGAAGCCTCAGTATACACAAGCCTGGTGCCTGGGTGCCTGGGTGCCTGGAGAAATTGTGTAAGAAAATAAAAGCTTACAAAGTTTAGGAGTGGGAACAAAAATCTCTATTTCATGCTTTTAAAAATCTTTTTTTTTAAGAACAATGATAATGTGCTTTCCTCTATGTGTGGAAAGGATAATATTGAGTTAAAAATTAGCAGACAGGTTTGTTCAGAATTTTTTTCTGTAATAGCAATGGACTTACTATGAGTCATCAATATTCTACAAAGGATTGCCTATGATAGTGGCCTTCAGGTTTTTTTGCTTATACTTCCTAAAATGATTTGAAAAGCCTATATATACCTTTGCACCTTTTTATGTTGACATTTAAGATTCTTATATCACTCCTGTGTGTATCCAAAAGACTCAGACGATGGCTGTTTGATACCGACTATCATTCTTTTAGAAAAACTATATCTAACCTTCAACAGCCAGAATTTTACATTGTTCTCTTTTCCATTCCACTTCTCTCACATAATTTTATCCTAATGTAATATACTAACATACTTTTTTTGCTTTGAAGTCTTTTACTGATTACCTTATCATACATCCTGCCATAAGAAAAAAAAGTATGTAAGTGAAACCTGATGAGTGTTAAAATTTTTCTTCTAGATTGAGTCATAATTTCAATTATCAGTAATATACAATTGATTAAAACAGCAAATATATTTCATGTTTTGATTAATCATTTTTAAATATTAGCAAAGTTAAAGGAGTTCCCTGGTGGCCTAGTAGTTAGGATTTTGGGGTTCCACTGCTGTAGCCTGGGTTCCATACCTGGTGGAGGAACTGAGATCCCACCAGCCACATGGCGCCCCACAAAAGAAACCAAAAAAAGTAAAGCTATTCTATGTGTTCAGAGAGGAATATTACTTATTGCTACAATGAGACAGGTTGTCTTGATTAAACAAGTCTTTCCCAGACACAATGTTTCAATTGTGCCTTGGTGTATCTTTGTTCTTACACTTTTGGGCAATGTGCCATTAAGATTAGAGAATGAGAGTTCTGTCTTTGTTTTATAAAGTGGGAGAGAGAACCAGCAAGATACCTTGACTGCAAGAACATTCTCAGGCAGATCAATTTTAGAAGTATGGAAGCTGATCATTCGAAACGGATTTCCTCAAAACTTTCCCAGCCTATGTACCCCTTGGAATGTCTTTGAGTACCGCCAGCGAGTTTGAAAACCATGAGTCAAATGTAAAGAGTACTGGATGGGAGACAAAATAAACAAGGCTTCTTTTACAAAATAGCTTTGGGACCTTAGACAGGACATTTGATTTGTGTAAATTTCAGTTTCCATCAAAAAAGTGAGTTGGGGGGGTGGACTTAAATTTTAAGGATTCTTTCCAGCTCTAAAACCCCTTGATTTCCATTGGAAATTTTTAGCTATGCCCAGGACACTGGGAAGAAGGCCAGGCACCAATACAGAAAGGGAAAAGGAAAGATGGATAGCATTTATGTGGTCACTAAGGACATGATAAAGGAAAAGGAAGGGATTGTGTGGATATAAAGAAACACTTTAAAAAAAGTGTTTTTATTTGTGTTTAGGGTATGTTTTGGGGTTGAAAATTCAAGTTTCACATTATTGTTTATGTGGCTGTAGACAACTCAATCTCCTTGAGCTTTACTTTCCTCAACTATTAAATGGGAATAATACTGTGTACTTTGTACCTTAGGTGATGATTAAAAGACAGAAACTAAGGCTTATTTCCCTTAGCATAATGTTTTCAAAGGTCCTCCATGCTATAGCATGTATCAGAAATTCATTCCTTTTTATTGCTGAAAAAAATACTATATTGTAAGGATGTGTCACATTTTGTTTATACATTCATATGCTAGTGGACATTTGGGTTGTTTCCACTTTTGGGCTATTATGAATTATGCTGTTAACATTTGTGTACAAGTTTTTTCATGGAGATATGGTTACATATCTTGTGGGTACATAGCTAGGATTGAATTTGCTGGGTCATAGTGTAATTCTGTGTCTAACATTTTGAGGAACTGCCAAACTGTTTTTCAAAGTGGTTGTATCACGTTTACATTCCCACCAGAGATGTATGAGGGTTCCATTTTCTCCGCATCTTTGACAAAACTTGTCTATTGACTATAGCCATCCTGGTGTGTAAAGTGGTATCTCATTTTGGTTTTTATCTGAATTTCCCTAATGGCTAATAATACTGAGCATCTTTTCATCTTTCCTTTTTGGCCATTTGTATGTCTTCTTTGGAGAAATGTCTATTCAGATCTTTTAACCATTTTAAAATTGGGTTATTTATCCTTCCATTGTGGAGTTGCAGGAGTTCTTTATATATTCTACATGTAAATCCCTTACCACATAAATAATTTGTAAAGATTTACGCACTGTCTTTTTCATTTTCTTGATGGTGTCATTTGAAGCAGCACAAGCTTTTTAATTTTGATAAGTCCAATTTATCATTTTTCCTTTTGTCATTTGTGCTTTTGGTGTCTCATCTGAGGTTTTGTGTAACCCAAGGTTGCAAATATTTATTCCTATGTTTAACTTCTCAGAGTTTTATAGTTTTAGCTCTTATATTAGGCCTGTGATCCATTTTGAGCTAATTTTTGTATATTGTATGAGGCTGGGGTCCAACTTCATTCTTTTGCATGTGGCTGTCAAGTTGGCCTAGCACCATTATTTTTTCTTTGCTATTATTTATATTGTGATAATGGGGAAAATGGAAATGAGGAGGGGGCTGGGCAGTTGTTGTTTACACCTATCAACAACAATCTCCTCTACCACAACCATTTGTTGAATAGACAATTCTTCCCCATCAAATTGTCTTGGCACCCTTGTTAAAAATCATCTGACCATAAATATAAGGGTGAATCAATTATTAAATGCTGATTCTAATAATTTTATTGCAATGCTCTGAACACAAAATAAGATTCACATTGTCAGTTAAAAAGTTCTGGTAGAAATTATTGCCTTTGACCTATATCTCCAATAGTGTATTTTAAGGCTATAATGACCTTATTAATGAGAAATTTTAACACAGCATAAATGAATTGTTTGCTTGTTTATCCTTTCTCCATCAAATGTGTTAGTTGATGCAATTAGAAATTTAAAGTATTCTTTTTTTTCAGCTTGAAAAGTTTTTATTTCTATCTTATATCTTATATCCATTTCTCTCCTAAGTAGTTTCACACTTGCCTTTAAGTCCTTAAACTTTTTAAAATAATTAAAATAAAGTCTTGGTGCACTAATTCTATCATTTCAGCATTTCTAGGTCTATTTCTTTTTTTAATTTGTTTTTGTTTTTAACATCTTTATTGGAGTATAATTGCTTTACAATTGTGTGTAATCTGTAGTCGAACTTCCAAATATTCCTGAGTAACTATCTCCTAAGAGTACATAAATATTCTTATGAGATTAGACATTAACAAAATATTGATTCCAATAAATTATGTACCCTTTAAATCCTGACATAATTCAATGTATTGATTTGTCTCTATAACAAGGCATAACAATATAACATAACTAAGACATGTAGTTTTGTGCCAGGGTGTGAATCCTGAGTTTTTGGACCAAGCAATTCCCCAAATAATGACAAAAATTGCTCCAGGACAAGCCTGAAAAATAATTTCATTACTGGTATCATTTCTGACTCAGAGGTAGTAGGCTTCTGAAACTGTGTGAAAATTGAGCATGGGAGTGACACATCGCTTCAGTTTTACTAGTGAAATTGATCTTAATTTTTCATTGCAAATTTTGTGTCATATTTTCTTTTATTCTGGAGTATATTGCTCTGTGTGTCTATGTCCCCAGCTTCTTTATTTAAGAACAAAGTGATGAATGACATGGGGGTTATAATCAGGAGCATCCCTGAACTTCACCTTCCCTCCAACCACCTCCTCCAAACTCCCTGTCCCCACACCTTCTCTGCTGCCAATTCTTTTCTTAGTGAATAAAGAACTTAATCCCCAAAGCCCTGGTAGAAACCCCAAGGTTTTCCCCTAGCTCTTCCCTTTCCTTTGGCCCCCATTCCTCGGTTTGAAGGCATGGAAAAGCCCAGGGTGGTGACAGACACAGAGGGAAAGGCTTCACTCTCATGGAAAGAGACTGAGGAGTACAGCGTAGTGAAGTGAGGGTCCCTACAGCCTGGGGTGACGGAGACTGCCCAATAGCTTCAAAATCCTCTCAGTGTGAAATTCACTTGCGTGATCGTTTGCCCTTCTGGTGACAGTTGCAAAACCATACCTGGACCATGTCCTTCTCAAGCCTGAGCTGCTGGACGATGCAGCTGATCTGCTGCAGTGTGGGTTTTAGACACTTATGTTGAGACAGATTCTGAGGCTATATTTAGGATTAGCAGGAAAGAATGCTCTCATTAATGATATCCACCACTGAAGTGGGATGGGAGCATGGGGTCACACTGCAATAGTTAGGAATTTAGTTTATCTGTAATAAAAATGGAAAAAAACAGTGGCTTAAACATATTACCAGTTTTATATGTCTTTTTCAGTCCAGGGTTGATTTGGTAGATCCACAATGTCCTCAGAGAGCCAGGTCCTTCTCTCTTCCCTTCACCTAGCCATCTTTAACATGTGCTTGTTCCTTTGTAGTCACAAGATGGCTGCTCAAACTCCAGTATTGCATTTGAGTTCCAGATGTAAAGAAAAGTAAAAGGCAAGGTCAGCTAAATTGGCCTTCCATTTTAAGAAAGCATTCCCAGAAGCCTCATCCAACAACTTCTACTTACATTTTGTTGGCCAGGACTGCATAGCATGGTCAGCTCCTTCATCTGCAGGACGTGCTGGGAGATGTAGTTTTAAGCTAGGCACATTTATACACCCAACGAAACTCCAGTTCTGTTACTTATGATCAGGGAGAATCCCTAATTAGGAAGGCCTCTAACAGTTTGGTCCACCTTTCCTGTTTTGTAAATAGGCATCCTTCAGCTTTACTGAACCAGCAAGAACTGCACTCCCACGCAAGCCCCAACACAGAAGCAGCACTGGTTTTCTACAAAGTGTTGATAGCAAGTGTGCACCTCTGAACTGTGTAAAAGATGAGTGTCGGAATAGCACATCTATCACATCAGTGTTTTACAACTGAAATTGAACTTAAAATTTTATCATAAATTTTTGTGTTCTACTTTCTTTTATTCTGGAATATATTACTATAGTTGGGGTCAACGTAAATCTCAGGAGCATTGATATCACTGTGAAACAGTTTGTAATTCTTTAAAAGGCTTAACTACAAAGCTCGACAGACCTGGGTTAGGATCCCACACCCACATTTACTAGCAGTGTACTTTGGGCAAGACACTCAATCTCTCTATGCCTCAAGTTTCCTAATTTGTAAACTGTGGACAGTAATTTTTACAGGGAGGGTGATCATATAATTTATGTCCAAACTGGGAAACTTATGTGCTGGCAGGGGGATATTATTAATAATTATGCTTGAACAAATGGCATAAACCAGGACCACCCCAGGGAAACTGAGGACTATGGTCAACCGATTTTTAGGCACTGTTGATAGGATTAAATGAGAAGATAAATACAAAGCACTTAGCACAGAGCCTGACACATAGTAAGTGCACATAAATACTGGCCACTACTTCTTTTTATAATTAAATTGAAAAGTTCCATTGCTTTGGCTTTGCTTTTCTCTCTTTTAACAATAATATGCTTGATATTCTTCCTTATGATAAAGAATAGTGGGCTGAAGTAAGGAGAGCTTAAACTTTTTCAAGACTGAGAAAAACCTAATAAAAACTCAAACAACCAATTTCTCTAAAGGAGAAGCAATGTTGAAAGACACTGCAGAAACTCCTAGTTATAAGGAAGATTCTGGAATGAGAGTGCATGACCTATCTGTGAACTGTTTGTACCACTAGAAGCATGAACAGAAGCACTGGAATTTTAATGATTTTGTATGGCATTTCTCAAAGGTTTTGGTCTGAAGATCCTTTCACACATCAAAAAATTTCTGAGGACCACAAAAGAGCTTTTGTTTATATGAGTTATATCTGTTGATATTAGAAATAAAAATGGAGACAATTTAAAAATATTCATTTAGGGAATTCCCTGGCAGTCCAGTGGTCAGGCCTGTGCACTTTCACTACCGAGGGCCTGGGTTCGATCCCTGGTCCGGGAGCTAGGATCCTGCAAGCTGTGCAGCACGGCACCAAAAAGAAAAAAAGAGTCATTCAAAATAACAATAACTTCATCATATATTAACACAACTAACACATTTAAATGAAAGAAACTATCTTTACAAAACAAAAATATTAGAGGATTAATGTTTTACCTTTCTACAGATCTCCTTTCGACTGGTTTAGTAGGACTGAAACTGATTCTCATATCAGCCTTTTTATGCAATTTGTTGCAATATGTTATTTTGGTGTAAATGTATGAAAAAGATATGTTGTTGGAAAAGCGAGGGAGTATTTTAATAGCTTTTCCAGATAATTGTGGGTATTCTTTGATACTACACCAAAACTCCACAGTAGCTTCTTAATTAATTTATTTATTTTTGGCTGCATTGGGTCTTTGTTGCTGCGTGCGGGCTTTGTCTAGCTGCGGCGTGCAGGGGCTACTCTTCGCGGCGGTGCACCGGCTTCTCACTGCGGTGGCTTCTCTTCCTATGGAGTACGGGCTTCAGTAGTTGTGGCACGCGGGCTTCAGTAGTTGTGGCTCGCGGGCTCTAGAGCGCAGGCTCAGTAGTTGTGGCAGACGGGCTTAGTTGCTCCGCAGCATGTGGGATCTTCCCGGAGCAGGGCTCGAACCCGTGTCCCCTGCATTGGCAAGAGGATTCTTATCCACTGCGCCACCAGGGGAAGTCCCCACGGTAGCTTCTTAAAGATTAGTTATAAAGTGGAATCTGAGATCAGATCTATGAACTTTTTATACGGTTACATTAAAACACATCAGTCTGTCCTGCACTTTGAATGAATCTTTTACTCATGATATTGTAACATCATCCATTAGTCAGTTGCAAAATATCGGGTCACTGAGTTAGGCAGATTTTCCAAATGTTTACACATTTCAGAAACTTAATACCTTAGAACATTCTAGAAAAAATATGAACACACAAGCACACATTCCATTAGCCATCAGAACGATGATGTCATCACATGTCATGCTGCCTCTGGAAAACTCCATGGTGCATTTGTGAAAAAATAAGAATGATAAAAACAAATCATGTCTTACTATGAAAATAGTTTTGATTGCATGATTCATTGAAAAAGCGTCAGTCTCAGGCCACCCTTTATGAACAGTTGATTAGGTATGTTATGACCCATTAGATAAACAAAGAAAGCAAAAAATTTACCACTTCCTTCTCTCTCTCTCTTGGACCAGTAGACAGTATGTCATAAGACACAAACAGTAAAATACTAAAACACAGTCCCAAGTGGCAACTTCAAGTCTCTTTACATGAAGTTAAGTAGACAAGTTTATAGAAACAGATGGCTTCTAATTTAAAGGTCTTTCTCATTTTTTGGAGTTTGAACCCTGTTAATCATTAGCATTTCAATGCATGGGGGGCAAGTATCTTTGGGGAGTTCAAAATGCTTCCCTTCTGCCTCTTTTCCCCATCCCATCCCCCCAGACTCTTTGCAGAAACATATGGGGTGGCAGAACCCCACAAAAAATATTTTAGTACATGTTTTCTGTTTGCAACCTGGACTGGAAGCTACCCATTTACTTTGGAACATGTTTTCTTTGCAAGTATAAGACAGAAGATGATATTCTTACCTGGAGTTGGTCATATGTGACGAACTGCTAGATAAATCCATTTTGCTCTCCTTGTTCTGTTACTCCAGGCTTTTCAAAGTAGGATGATGGGGCAGGTTGATCGTAGTTTTTTGGAAAAACCCACTCGCTAACTGGTTTAGGGTGTAGGCACTTCAGGCAGCAATACTGCCAAGGAGAAACGTTTTTTTTTTTTTGTGTGTGGTATGCGGGCCTCTCACTGTTGTGGCCTCTCCCGTTGCGGACCACAGGCTCTGGACACGCAGGCTCAGCGGCCATGGCTCACGGGCCCAGCCGCTCCGTGGCATGTGGGATCTTCCCAGACCGGGGCACGAACCCGTGTCCCCTGCATCGGCAGGCGGACGCGCAACCACTGTGCCACCAGTGAAGCCCCTAGGAGAAACGTTTTTAGGCACCTTGTCCCTTACTTTTCTATTCAGTTTCCCAGTGCACTTAACACATCCTTCTGGCTGCGTGGTAGGTCCCACTGTGTGGCCCACTCGGGGCCTATCCTCCTGGGAAATGAACTGCCTTCAAGATTACCTACTCCTTTGCCTCCTTTATTCTTCAGCAAACACCCTTTGTATTCTTTCAGTGAAGTCTGATTTTAGCTTAGGTGAGTCCAGATTGAGATACAGTGTTAGTGGATGTCAAGTCAATTAAAATTATTTACACAAAGGCATGAATGATGGATGGGTACCAAATGTTTAAGAACTAAGAACCAACTGATGCACTGAATAGACTTGAAAACGGGTGACTACATGTAGCCATTGAATGCACTGCTCAGCTTCTCTTTGAAACCATATTAAAACCCCATAAGCCACTAATAAGGACCTGCTGTATAGCACAGGGAACTCTACTCAGTACTCTCTAATGGCCTATATGAGAAAGGAATCTAAAAAAGAGTGGGTATATGCGTATGTATAACTGATTCACTTCGCGTACACCTGAAACACAACATTGTAAATCAATTATAATCCAATTAAAATTAAAAAAAAAACCAAACCAATAAGCCATTTAAGTTTTAACCTATGAAAATTGTCCCAAGTGCCCACTCTGTAACTGAAAGGCTAACCTGGTAATGAAAGAAATGAGACGTGAGGTCACCGAATGGTTATGCTTTGCAGCCCCACAGGTTTGGATAGTTAAGCTGAAAGAGGGTGAAGTGCCAAAGAGGGCAGCTCTCATTTGAGCGAGATGTTTTGACTTCAAGGCCGCCGGTAAAAATTCTGGGGTTTCCAGGAGTTCCTTTCGACGTTTCATTATTCCTCGTATTAACATTTTTTTTTTTTTTTTTTTAAACTTCAGTGTTATGGAAGCGCCAGACTGGGATTTCCAACTGTGTTTTTAGGTCAAGATGGGGCCTGGAACTTGGGTGTACAAGAGATAGTTTAAGCTAACGCCATCTCCGCCCTCTTTTGCAGGGTGCCCTCTCTTCCTCTCTTGCAGCTGTTCCAACCTCCGTCCGGGCTTGGCTGAGGGGAGACGACGGGGTGATTACCCAGCCCAGAAGGCCATTAACGGCATTATTCCTGAGTCTCCAGATTCATGCTCTCGCCGTGACCTGTCAACAGGCAGGCGGTGCGGCGCCTGCGAAGAACCAGAGCCGGTACTGCGCGCTGGACGCAAGCAACAGGCACGAGCAACGTGCCGCCACTCCGAGTCTCCAGCGACAGCAGTGGGCGGCGCACGAATCCTCTCCTTTCTTTAACTCTTCTTCACAGAGTCCCACCCCCATCGGAAGTGGAGCCTTCTCTACGTTCCCTCACTTCCGGGCCAGACGCCCGTCGCTTGGCGGGAGCGAGCACGCCCGTGCGCGGCAACTTTGTTCCCGCCTCCTTTGCCCCTGACACCACTCACCTTGGGCTTTCTCGGAGCGCGACGTGCGTGCGCGCCCCCGGCCTTGCGTCAGGGCCGAAGAGGGGAAAGGCCGAAAGAGCGAGGCTAGAAGGAGGGGTTGTGGAGGTTAGGGCCCAACCAGCAAGTCCCATCTCCCTCCCTCCTCATGACGAGGAGCCGAGAGGGAAGGGGAGGAGCGAGCCGGGCCGGCCGCGCACACCAGGAGCCTCCTCGTGGAGGGGGGGGGGAGCGGAGGAAAGGGGCAGCACCGCCACCTCTGCTCGCCGCGCCGAAGGAAGAAGAAAGTCAGGGCCCATACCCACCCCCACAGACTCAGAAACGCCCCCCCCGCCCCCATCTCCCCGGAAACAGCCCCCCGCCCAGCCCCGCACACTCGCTGCCCCAGCCGTGAGCCGCAGCCCGGTCGCCCCCGCCTCGCCCCGCCCCGCCGCCCGTCCCTGAGGGCCGCAGAGTGCGCGAGGCCCTAGGCCGGGAGTTGTTGTCAGGCCCAGGCCACTTCTGAGGCGCCCGCCGTGTGTCGCCGCCACTACTGGAGGACAACGTCGACGAGGAGAAGGAGGCGGCGGAGGCGTGTTGTTGTCTCGCCCACTCCCCTCCCCTGAACTCGCACCCAACGTCAGGGCCCGATGGAGTGAAGCGGAGACGAAGGTGGTACTTCCGCGTTGCGCTGCCCGAGCCGAGAGCGCGGCCGAGGTCGCTCTTCTCCACCCCCGGGGGCACTTGGAGGACTCCGGACTCCCCCGCAGGTCAGCGCCCGGCGCATCTGGTGTTTTTGCTGCCGAGGCTAGGAAGACGAGCACGATCGGGAGCTCCTCCGCCCGGATTCCCTGCTTCCCTCGGGCCCGGAGGCCGCTGCGTACCCCACTGTGACCTGGAACCCAGGGACCCGAGTCCCGACCCGGATTATCGTGGCGCGTCTCCCGGCCGGCCCTGGTGCTCGGTGTCCCTCCGCCACCGCTGTTCCCGTTTCCGGCGGGGGAGATGGCCAGGATCTGACCCGGGAGGAGGCCGGACCCGGGAGGAGGCCGCACCCGCGCCGCGCTCTGCGGCGGGCTCTAGGCGATGCCGAGCAGCTCGGACACGGCGCTGGGGGGAGGCGGGGGCTTGAGCTGGGCGGAGAAGAAGTTGGAGGAACGCCGCAAGCGGAGGCGATTCCTGTCCCCTCAGCAGCCGCCGCTGCTGTTGCCGCTCCTGCAGCCGCAGCTCCTGCAACCGCCGCCGCCCCCGCCGCCTCTGCTCTTCCTGGCTGCTCCCGGCACGGCCGCCGCCGCAGCCGCCGCCGCCGCGGCCTCCTCCTCTTGCTTCAGCCCGGGCCCCCCTCTGGAGGTCAAGCGGCTGGCGAGAGGCAAGAGGCGCGCAGGAGGGCGGCAGAAGCGGCGCCGCGGGCCCCGCGCCGGGCAGGAGGCGGAGAAGCGTCGGGTCTTCTCGCTGCCCCAGCCGCAGCAGGACGGCGGTGGCGGTGCTAGTAGCGGCGGGGGTGTGACCCCGCTGGTGGAGTACGAGGATGTAAGCTCCCAGTCCGAGCAGGGGCTGCTGCTGGGGGGGGCCAGCGCGGCAACGGCGGCGACGGCTGCCGGGGGAACGGGGGGCAGCGGCGGGAGTCCGGCCTCCTCCTCCGGCACCCAGCGGCGCGGGGAGGGGTCGGAGCGCAGGCCCCGCCGGGACCGCCGCAGCAGCAGCGGCCGCAGCAAGGAGCGCCACCGCGAGCATCGGCGGCGGGACGGGCAGCGCGGCGGCGGCGGCGGCGAGGCCTCCAAGTCCCGCAGCCGCCACGGCCACGGCGGCGAGGAGCGGGCCGAGGCCGCCAAAAGCGGCAGCAGCAGCAGCAGCGGCGGCCGCCGGAAAAGCGCCTCGGCCACGTCCAGCAGCAGTAGCAGCCGCAAGGACCGAGACCCGAAGGCCCACCGGAGCCGGACTAAGTCGTCCAAGGAGCCGCCGTCGGCCTACAAGGAGCCGCCCAAGGCCTACCGGGAGGACAAGACCGAGCCCAAGGCCTACAGGCGGCGGCAGCGGTCCCTGAGCCCGCTGGGAGGCCGGGACGACAGCCCGGTGTCCCACAGGGCCTCGCAGAGCCTGCGGAGCCGCAAGTCTCCCAGCCCGGCGGGAGGCGGCAGCAGCCCCTACTCGCGGCGTCTGGCCCGCTCCCCGAGCCCCTACAGCCGCCGCCGCTCCCCCAGCTACAGCCGCCACAGCTCCTACGAGCGGGGAGGCGACGTGTCCCCCAGCCCGTACAGCAGCAGCAGCTGGCGCCGCTCCCGGAGCCCCTACAGCCCTGTGATCAGGTGAGTCCGGCGTCCCGGCGTCTGTCTCGGGCTGGGCCGGCCAGAGCCCCGGAGGCAGCGCAAGAGGCGATGGGGCGCTGCAGCATTCCAGTCGGCCGGCGAGGCGAGAAAAACCTCACCTGGCACGGGGCTTCCGGTGGGGAGGGGCGTTTTCGCGCGCCCCGAGCACCTTGTGGGGGCTTCGGAGGGGCAAAGCAACAGGTCCGGCAGAGTTTCTCCTCGCTGTGGCGGAGAAGGGTTCTGAGGAAAGGGTTCACCGTTTTAAACGTGTTGCGTTAATCCATTTAAACGGGTTTCTCTAAACTGCTCTTTGCTTTTCCAGCACAGTTGCTTTGGGTCAGCCTGGAGGGTGATTTGTCACAGTTTTGAAAGCCCTCGGAAGAGGTTTTGTTGCTGCAGACTTAGGAGTGGATTGCAGCTTAGGGAGTAAGCATTTGTAAAGGAGAATCGGCGCCAGGTGCTGATGTCAGAGTTAGATGTGGGTTGCAAATGTTTCATATGATTAGTACAGCGGTGGGAAAAGCAGCCTTTCTGTCAAGTTCATTCTTTCAATATGTGAACAAGCTTACGGTTCTTAATTCGTAAGATAAGGAAGATACTCATTTTATGGTATTCTTGTGTGGAATAGTTTTTTTTTTAACCTGATCTTCCAAAGTCATGATTTTAAAAAGTAGAAAAAAATGATGAGATTGTGGTTTCTGTGTTGGTTTGTGGTGACACCCAGTTGCTAATAACGTAATGTAAACATAAGCTAGTTGGTGTAATACAATGTAGCCACCGAGTGAATGGCTTAGTAGTGGACGTTTCTTAAAACTATCACATTATCTGCTAGTACTTTAAATTACTGTTTACACTTACTTTAAAGTTAACTAGACCTTTAAGTGTCAGGATCTTTGTTCAGATATCTTTGAAAGGTATACTTTAATCTAGTGAAATAGGAGTAAATCTTTAATATAGCTGTTAAGGCCTTGCCTGTTATATAATGTTGTTCTCCAAAAACGGTGTGTGCGTTGATATATATTTATCTGTTAAGCAAAATGAATTAAAAGTAACTCCTGAGGTTATTGCAGGTCCTAAATTCTTTTAGATGTCTAGAAATTCTAGGCCTTATAGTTTAGGGTATTACGAATTGTTTGCATCCATTGTTTTTTCCTATTGGTTTTACTTTTCAGTAATGCCAAGCAGCTGCTGAGTACCTCTAAGCACGGTTATGTTGAATACAACATGTGTACCAGTAAAATTAGATCTTTTTGAAGCGTCAGCCTAGTAAGTGTAAAGATGTGATGCGAGTGGAGATCTGTGTGTGTTTGTCTTTAAACCAAAACAGCTGTATAAATCTCTTCATTCTTGCAGGGTTCAAGCACACTTTCAATGCTAGTTGATGCCTTAAGCAAAGACTATCAACATTGAAAACTCATTTTACCATATCTAGCTTCTGTGTCTTGTACGAGTTTATATTTTACTTTAATTAAAATAGGTTTGCCAAAAGGCTTGCAATTTTGGAGATGAATTTGTTTTTGACGGATTAGGTCAAAGTTTCAGTGCTTTAGATAGCAATTTTAAGTGTATGATGCAATTTTAAGAATGGATTTTGTGTTTATCAGGCCTTTTAGTTGCTGGATACTTCAGTGAGGTCCTTTATTATATGATAGTGCTGTGTATTTTATATTTATTTCAGAGCAGTGGTATGTGCATTTGGAATTATTTGTACTTAGCAAATATTTATTGAGCATGTGTTATATACCAGATACTGTTTTAAGGACTGGAGTATAGCAATGAAGAGAGACAAGGTCCTTGCCCTCATGAGGCTTGCGTGCTAGAGGACCATTCATAACTGAATCTTTTCCTAATGTCTGTATTGACCACCGGTGTTTCTAAATGGTTGGATTTGGAAGAAGCTTTAGAATATTTTGGCCAACATTCCTGACATCCAGCCTTTTGGTTGCGTGCCTGTATACATCTAGAGGAGGGAAGACGTTACTTTGAGACAGCTTATTCCACTAGATTTGGGACTTTCTGGTTTGCCCAGTGTCTTAGCAACACCCTGGGAGACTCAGTTTCCTAAACTGTAACAGCGAAATACTTGTTTTCTTTTGATTATTCCAAGGATTAAATGAAAATTTGTGTTTTATATACACTTAAAATTGGTGAATTTTGCTGTACTTAAATTACATCTCAATAAAGCTGATTTTTTTAAAGGGAAAAAACGATTTGTGTTTTGCAAAGTGTAGAAATATTATAGACTATTACAGAAATGTTACGTGGTGGAATTTTTATTGAATAGCTTGAAATGCTAGAATTCTTCATATTGTAACAGAAATCTGCCTCCACGTAACTTCTACTCATTGCTTCAAGTTTAACTTTTTGGAATAGTTCAGAGGAAACCTGTACGCTGCCTCTTCAAAATGTAAAGACAGTTGTTTTGTCTTCTGAGTCTTTTCTTCTCTGGGTCAAAAAACTCATTTTTCATACAGTTTTTGATTTCACATTATATTATACCGAGTTTGTCAAATGTCCTGCTTGAAGTATAGGGCCCAGAATTTATAGTTAAAATAGTTGATTGAAGAACTTGAGTTTTAAATATAACAAATGTGTTATTACTGTTTTGGAATAATTAATTGAACTGTCTTGTCCAGCTTAATGCAGAAAGTTTTGTTTAAGTCATTGTGATAGGTGGCCTGTGTTGTTTAACGAATAGACTCTTGGATTGCGAGCTCCACGAAGGCAATTATCCTGTCTTGCTGACCGTTGTATTCCTAGTACTCAGTGTAGTATCGGGCACAAGTAGACTCTTAATAATTGTTGAATGGGTAAAGGAAGGGATGATGGCATTTATTGAGCATGTGAAACATTGTGGGCCTGGATATGTAAGGATTTAATAGAGACTGTGTGTTTTGCTACAGGAAATAGAGTGGTCTTTTTCCAGCCCACATGGAGCTTATCTGTGAAAGAATTGTCACTGTAGATATTTTTAAGGAAATGCATGCACATTCAAAATGGTATTGAGACCATGGAATGAAGATTTTCTCTGTGTTCCTAGAATAAATCCTCTCTATTCTATTGACTTCTACCTCACAACCTGCCCTTTGCCACCATCTGAATCTTCAGCGCTCTGCTGCTCATGCTTTTCATCAAGTCCCTTCTTAGCTTTCCTTTTTCCCCTGTATAACCGGGTTACCGTTTTTTCTTTGCTACTTGACTGTTGGGGTGTGAGAAGTCATATAATTCTGCTGATTGGCCTTATAATAAATGTGCAGGTGAACTGAAGAGAGGGGCTGTTCAGAATGAGAGGCAGTGGTACTGACATTTAGGTTTTACTGAATGCCAGGCATTGACAAATACTTAACATATATTCACCTCCAAAACCCATGTGTGGTTGGAACATTCCTGTTGATAGATTGGGAAACGGAAGCTCTAAAAAGTTAAATGATTTGTTCCAAGGTCAGCTTGGATTCAAACCTTGGGCTGATTCTGAAGTACAAGCTCTTGATATTGTGCTGTATTGAACCTCACATGGGGTTCAAGGGAGCTGACCACCTCACTTAATGATCTGTTTTGCTAAAATTCACCCCGTTTGGATATTTATGTGTTAATTTCTGTTTCCTGGCCATCTTTGCAGCATTTTGAAGATTAAAAAAACCAAATTCTTCTAAAGGTTCTTTCAGCTCACTTTGTCTTTTAATTTGTAGGTTTTGTGAATAGGAGGCTAAAAACATTTTTTGAAGACACTAATAATAGTTATTGAGGGTTGTTTTGCAATGGGATGTTCTTGGTCTGAAGTCACTCAAGTCAGACCAGTTACAATCAGTACAATAAATTGTTATATATAATTGATTCTCTCTCTGAACCTGTGGAAGTTCTCTTCCACCAAGAAGCAGCAGAAACCTCTGTTATGGAATAATATTGAGACCCTGAGAATCTAAAGATGGACATACCCTAGATGGAAATTTAAATGAATTTATTAGTATTCACTTGCATATGATACGCGGTATCTCTTGTTGTGGATTATTTAGTGTTTTGTCCTAAAAACTAGTGCTCAAAAATATATGAAATAAAGACATTCCAGAATTTTAAAAAAGCTATTACTCATAAAATACTGATTTGATATGTACATACTGGAAATAAGTCATGAATATCCTTAGATGAATTGAATTCCTAAAATGCTTTTCAGAAGTGTTAAAGATACAGGATAGTTGGATAAATGCAGAAACACTCAGAAGGAATGGGAATTTAAGTGAACTGTCTTAAGTCTCCAAACTGTAATCCTTTCATTCCCAAGATGGAGTTGTGTTTTGCTGCTTCTCTGATCCAGCCTTGCCTGACATTTACATCTACTCATTCTCCATTAAATTTTTGTTGTAACACTAATATTTCTTCCATTTCCAGTACCTTAGTTCAGGCCCTCATTTGTAATCAGACTTCCTGTTATTCTTTTCTTCCCAATTCATTCTTTATTCAGAGAGTTTGCTGAAAATTTTGGTTAGATTGTATCACTTCCATTAATTAAGTCCAAATTTTCTAATGCATTGTCAGGTAATGCCTTTTATGATCTGGTCCCATTCTACCAGAGTTCTATTTTTAGAGGCACTTTTATTTCTCTACATTTTTCCTTTTGCTGTTCTTTTAGCTTGAAATGCCTTTTTTCCTCTTCTCTGCCTCCAGCTTTGCGTTCAAAACCCAGCTCAAATTCCACCGTCTTGAGACCTTTGTTACTCCGTTCATCCAGAAAAAGTTAATTCCTTTTCTTATATCCCTATGGCACTTTGTTTTCTCTTTGCTGTAGAGCTTTTAAAAATTTGTGTTTTCCTTACTAGATTGTAAGCTCCTAGAGGACAAATTCCAAGGTTTATTTATTAGTGGTTGAATTAATTTGAATATTTTTGTCCGCAGATTAATGCAAACCAGCTTTTGCATAAATGCCAGTTCTATCTCTAAATTTACTTGCTGTTTTGGTTTACGTATACTCTAGGATGGGGGAAGTAATTGTTTTGATTTATAAGGAGAAAATTTAAGAACCTCCCCCTTCTAGCTCATGCTTTACTGGAATGAGTCAAGGATGCTGGGAGTCACTTTTAGTGTGAACAGAATAAATTCAGGGAGTTCCCTGGCAGTCCAGTGGTTAAGACTGCATTTCCAATGCAGGGGGCACGGGCTCCATCCCGGGTCCGGGAAGTTAGATCCCACATGCTGCCTGCCCAGCACTGCCAAAAAAAAAAAAAAAAAAAAGAATAAATTCAGACTTAGTATTTATATTTGTACTCTGTTGTATGATCAAGATAAATGATCTGTTTTTCTTGGTGAAAATTTTCTGAGTAGACGGTAAGTCAAGCTTTTATTTTCTGACTCTGAAAAATTAATAGCTATTTTTGAAAAACCAGCTGAAAATTAATGTTGCTTAATATTCATATTTACGGTCATTTAAATCTTTTCTCTTATTCTGTATGTTTTCTGTGAATATCACTTAAGTTTTTGTTGTTATTTTTGTTTTTGGTTGGCTTTGTTTCATATGTAGATATCTGTAAACTTTAAAGTGGGTGTTGGAAGCAAAAGTATTAAGAAAAGTATTACTTATTCACAGTGATTTTGTTCCTTGAATTTCTGCACATGCAAATTGTGGTAGAATCTAGTGTTCTTAATATATTTGGAAAATAAATGTAGGTTAGAGGATTAAAGTCTAGGTTAAAAACTGGAATTTGCATAAAATGGAAATGAAAAAGGTGGTGAGAGGAACTGAAAACGAAAGTAGTTAATGGGCTGTATGCCCATTTTCTGTTTCTTTTCTGTTTTTTGCATTTTCAGTTGCATAGGGATACTTTCACTGAGGTATTTTATTGACACTTCAAACTTAATTTATCCACCATGAACTTAATTATTTCACTTCTCTTGGAGTCACTTCTTTTTCTGATATTGCTCTTCATTATTTTTCACATATCTACAAAGAATAATAGAGGCTCATGGTAGAAATTTTGTTAGTACAGAAAAGTATGAGATTAAAAGTCCCTTTGAATCCAGCTACCTGAGATGATCACCCCCATGACATTTTGATGAACATTCTTCTAGACTTCTATGTGTATATGCATAAGGACATAAGATTTTACATAACATACTACAATGCTATTTTTACCCTGTACTCCATAGTATATTTATATTGGCTCCTAGTATTCTGTTGTATGGATATACCATAACTTCTTTGGCCAAGTCCATTTTGCTAGATTCTTTTTTTTTTTTTTTTCGGTACGCGGGCCTCTCACTGTTGTGGCCTCTCCCGTTGCGGAGCACAGGCTCCAGACATTCAGGCTCAGTGGCCATGGCTCACGGGCATAGCTGCTCCGCGGCATGTGGGATCTTCCCGGACCGGGGCACGAACCCGTGTCCCCTGCATCGGCAGGCAGACTCTCAACCACTGCGCCACCAGGGAAGCCCACTATTTTTTTTATGTTTTGTTTTTTTTCTATGTTTATGCATCTGTCGCAGAATTTTTGTGTGCATTTGCCCATTTTCTCCTCTAGATTGGATTTCCCAGGGATAAAATTGCTGGGGTCAAAAATGGTTTACAGGTTTATAGTTCTGATACACTGTCATATTGCCCTTTTAGAAGGCTTTTACCAATTTATATTTCCCAACGGTCTGAGAATGCCTGTTTCTTCAGTCCCACCATCACTTGGAGTTGTCAGATGTCCCGTTATTTATTTTTCATTTGTGTTTCTTTAATATCTAATAAGGCTGCCTTTCTTTTCATCTGTATGTTGGATGTTCTAATTTCTTGATTCATTATTTGATGTTTTTCTAATTTATAAGAGCTCTTTGTATTAGAGGTATTAAGTGTTTTTTTGTGGCATTAGTATTTTTGTGAGTCTTTTAACTTTGTTTATGTAACGTCTAGTTTTAAGAACTGTTTGGGGCTTCCCTGGTGGCGCAGCGGTTGAGAGTCCGCCTGCCGATGCAGAGGACGCGGGTTCGTGCCCCGGTCCGGGAGGATCCTGCATGCCGCGGAGCGGCTGGGCCCGTGAGCCGTGGCTGCTGAGCCTGCGCGTCCGGAGCCTGTGCTCCGCGACGGGAGAGGCCACAGCGGTGAGAGGCCCACGTACCACAAAAAAAAAAAAAAAAAAAAAAAAAGAACTGTTTGATTTGTGTGTGTGTGTGCACGTGTTTTAAGTGGCAGTAGTTTCTCCCAAGCATCCAGTGCCAAAACCTTAGTAATACTTATCTCCTCTATGGAGCTCCTGAGTTCTACTGAATTGCTTGTTCTAATTTGTCCTTCTGTAATGGTCATTGGTCTACTCTTTCTTTAAAAAAATAGTTAATTATTTTTGGCTGCGTTGGGTCTTCATTGCTGTGCGCAGGCTTTCTCTAGTTGCGATGAGCAGGGGCTACTCTTCGTTACAGTGCGTGGGCTTTTTGCAGTGGCTTCTCATTGCAGAGCATGGGCTCTAGGCACGTGGGCTTCAGTAGTTGTGGCATGTGGGCTCAGTAGTTGTGGCTCACAGGCTCTAGAGCGCAGGTTCAGTAGTTGTGGCGCACGGGCTTAGTTGTTCCATGGCATGTGAATCTTCCTGGACCAGGGCTCGAACCTGTGTCCCCTACAGTGACAGGTGGATTCTTAACCACTGTGCCACCAGGGAAGCCCTGGTCTACTCTTATTTAGTTCGAAACTCTGTAGCTTACATCCTTATTGTTGATTCTGATTGCATTTGGGCTTTACCTCTTTGAGCCCTTCCTGTTTTCTTCATTCAAATTAATCTCAAAATGCCACTTTGATTCTGTCACTTTTTTGTAAAACATTTTGACAGAGTCAAATTCTTGAACTGGGCATTTAAGATTCTCCATCATAGACTGACCCAAAATAACCTTATTTCTCACTGTATGTGTTGATGACAATACAAACTGGCCTCCTTACCATTCTAAAAACATGGAGTTGTAAGCCCCCTGTACATTAGTTTATGCCCCACCCTCAATTGGCCAATCCTACTTGTCCATTTTTTTCAACCGGAGTTCATGTGTCATCTTATCTATGAAGCCTTCATTAATCTCATCCCAAAGTGATATCTCTTAATGCTATTGCCCCGAGATCACTTTTATGAATACTTATTATATCCAGGTTTGGATTAATTAGAGTTCTCCACCTCCACCCCCGTATATTGGACATATTTCATTCATTCATTTTAAAAGCTAGTTTTATTGAGGTATAACTTTACATATAGGTATAACTTTACATATAGTACAGTTCACCAGTTTCATTCATTCATTTAAAAAATTAGTTTTATTGAGGTATAACTTTACATATAGTATAGTTCACCAATTAAATGGGTTTGATGAATCACCACAGTCAGGATAACTGGAACATTTCTATTGTCCCCCAAAGTTCCCTGGGCCTCTTTGCAGTCCGTCCCCTACTCTTACCTGTGGTCCTTGACAACCACTAATTTACTTTCTGTCATGTTAATTTTACCTTTCTTGATAAATGGAATTATATGGTATGTAATCTTTGTTGTCTGCCTTTCACTTAGCCCGCTTTTGAGATTCACTGATGTTGTTGCATGTTCGAGTGGTTTGTTCCTTTTTATTGCTGAGTCATATTCCATTTATGAATATACTGCAATTTGCTTATCCCATTACCCAGTTGATAAACAGTTGGGTTGTTTCCAGTTTTGAGCTGTTATGAACAAAGCTGCTGTGAACATTTGAATATAGATCTTTTGCTTTTATTATTCGTGAGCAAATTAGGGGTGGGACTACTGTGTTGTATGGTTAAGTGAATGTTTGACTTTATAAGAAAATGTCAGCCTGTTTTCCAAAATGGCTATACCATTTTGCATTCTAGTCAGCCATGTATGAGCATTCCAGTTGCTTCATATTCTCACTGAGACTTCAGTTTTTGTCAGTCTTTGATGTTAGCTGTTCTAGTAGAGGTATAGTGGTATATCATTGTGGTTTTATTTGCAATTCCCTAATGACTAATAATGTTGAGCATCTTTCTGTATGCTTATTTGCTCTTCACGTCTTTTGAGAAGTGTCTTAAAATGTTTTGTCCATATTCTTTATGAATTGGGTTGTCTCATTTAGTTCTGTACATATTCTGGATACAAACTCTTTATCAGATACATGTTTTGCAAAGGTGAGCCACTGGCTCAGCTTTCCTTAACAGTAATTACAAAAGCAGAAGTTTTAAATTTTCAGGAAATCTCATTTGGCAATTTTTTCTTTTATGATTTATGTTCTTTGTCATCGCCTGTGCCCTCAAATTTTGCCTAACTCATGTTCACAGGTTTTTTTCTCCTTGGGTTTTTTTTTAACTTTTTTTTTTTTTTTTTTTAAATTGAAGTGTAGTTGATTTACAGTGTTGTGTTTCTGGTGTACAGCGAAGTGATTCAGTAATTTATATATACTTTTTCATTATAGGTTATTATGAGATATTGAAAATAGTTCCCTGTGCTTATACATCCTTGGTTTTGTAATATACATCTTTAATTTATCACAGTCTACCTTCATGTATAATGTAACATTACAAGAGCATACCTCCATTTTCTTCTTTTGTACTGTTCTTGTCATATGTTTTATTTCTACATATGTATAACTTATGTATGTTATATGTAGACATGAAATTTAAAATGAGAAAAGTCATTTACCTACTTTTATACATACCTTTTCAAAAATTTCTCTTTCCTTTGTGTAGATCCAAATTTTAATGTCATATTTTTCTCTGGCCAGAGGGATGGCTTTGAACATTTGTTTTAGTGCAGGTCTGCTGTTTTGTCTCTCTGAAAAAGTCTCCATTGTGAAAGATATTTTTGCTAGGTATGGAATTCTGTATATATGTATTTTTCCCCCTGGGTACTTCGACTTATTTCACTCCTGGCTTGCACAGTTTAACGAGAGTTTCCATAATAATTGGTTTTTGCTTCAGTCACTGGATTTTTTTAAAAAATTATTTTTATTTATTTATTATTTTTGGCTCTTTGTTGCTGTGCGTGGGCTTTCTCTAGTTGTGGCGAGCGGGGGCTACTCTTCATTGTGGTGCGCGGGCTCTAGAGCATGTGGGCTTCAGTAGATGTGGTGCACGGGCTTCATTGCTCCGGGGCATGTGGGATCTTCCCGGACCAGGGCTTGAACCCTTGTCCCCTGAATTGGCAGGCAGATTCTTAACCACTGCACCACCGGAGAAGCCCCAGCCACTGGATTTTAAGTTACATGAGTTTCTTTTTTATTTTTTTTTATTTTTTATTTTTTATTTTTTTTTTGGTATGCGGGACTCTCACTGCCGCGGCCTCTCCCGCCGCGGAGCACAGGCTCCGGACGCACAGGCTCAGCGGCCATGGCTCACGGGCCCAGTTGCTCCGCGGCACGCGGGATCCTCCCGGACCAGGGCACGAACCCGCGTCTCCTGCATCGGCAGGCGGACTCTCAATCACTGCGCCACCAGGGAAGCCCCATGAGTTTCTTTTTTAATCTTAGTGTCTCTTAAGCACCTGCCACCTGTTGTATCTATAGGTGATAGATACCTGACAAATAATATTAGATTGATGTGGATAATAAAATATCCAGCACCTCAGAATTTAAAAAATTTCACAGGGATTGCATTGAATCTAGAGATTAATTTGAGAGTATTCCTATCTTAATAATGTTGTCATCTAATACATGAAAATGGAATGTCTTTCCATTTATTTAGATTTTCCTTAATCTTTTCAATTTTTAAAAAATGTTTCAGGGTACAATCCTTGAACTACTTTTGTTAAATTCCTAGGTATTTTTTTTAAGGCTATTATAATGGGTATTGTTTTTGTAATTTAATTTTGATTGTCCATTGCTAGTGTATAGAACTACAATAAATTTTGCTATTAACAGAGTCTAATATTGGCCTATGAATAAATTCATGATGACTAGAGTTAGACTAATCAAAACTATGTGCCTTTGTGCAAATCAGGTATTAAGCCCTTCCTGTGCTATTCTCACCATCTTTCTTTTTTCTCTGTTCAGAAACATGTCTCAAGACATGATTCAGTGAAACATGAAGACAGGGGTATGCTCAGTGGATTAGAACTTGTTTGCCTGAGCAAATCTGCAGAAAGTCAGCCATCTGTCTTTTTTTTTTTTTTTTTTTTTTAACTTTCAGTGTTCCATTAGGAACATAAAGGAAAGGAAATACACTTTTAGAATAAACATGAAACATTTCAGAGTTATGTTATTTACTTTTTCTAGTTTTTTAAATAACTATACAATTTACTTTTAAATAGTACAATCAGTGGTCTTTTAGTGTATTCACAGAGTTGTGCAACCATTGCCACTAATTTTAGAACATTTTAATCAAACCTGAAAGAAACTCGGTGGTAGTCACTCTGCATTCCCACCTCCCCAAGTCTCTGACAACCACCCATCTACTTTCTTGTTTTTATGGTCTTGCCTTTTCTGGACATTTCATATAAATGGAATCATACAGTTTGTGGTCTTCTGTGACTGGCTTTTTTCTTTAAACTTAATGTTTCTAAGGTTCATATATGTTGTAGCATGTATCAGTTCTTCATTCCATTTTTAGCAAAGTAGTGTGCCATTATATGGATATACCATATTTTACCATCAGTTGATGGATACTTGGGTTGTTTACACTTTGGTCTGTTATGAATAATGCTCCTTTGAACACTTGTGTACAGTTTTTGCATGAAGATATGTTTTTATTTCTCTTGAGTATATACCTAAGAGTGGAATTTCTGAGTCATGTGGTAAGCTTATGTTTAACATTTTAAGAAACTTCCAAACTTTTTCGGAGTGGCAGCATTACTTTTTATATTCCAATCAGCAGTATGTTAGAGTTGCAGTTTTTCCACATCCTTGACAATAGTTGTTTTTTTAAATCATAGACATCCTTATGTTTAAAGTGCTATCTTATTGTGCTTTTGATTTCATTTCCCTGATGACTAATAATGTTGAACGTTTTTTCATGTGTTTATTGGCCATTTGTATATCTTTTGGGGGGAAATGTTTATTCAAATCCTTTACCCATTTTAAAAGCTGGTTGCCTTCTTATTGTTGAATCTTAAGAGTTCTTTATATATTCTGGATCCAACTCCCTTAATATGACTTGCAACATTTCTCCTTCTCCTAGAGAGACAAACTTGTGTTTGGGAGAGTCAACATTAACTTAGTACAAAGAAATGGAGTCTTCTGCAAGTAACTTGTTGGCTACCACTTGGGCTATTGTAGTAGTGTAACTTCAGACAAGTCACTTAGCTTTTGAGACATTGTTTATGGACCCAAAAGAAAAAGAAAATAGAATTCCTAGGGCAGCGGTCAACAGAACAACCAAAAGACTACTATGTAGTTGGCAGATCTTGTGCCTTGGGTTGGCTGGGTAGAGATACAGTATAAAGGAAAAAGCAAAGACTTAGAAATAATACAGATGTGAATTTAGGTGCTAACTCTGGTGCTTTTGTAACAGAGCAATATCAAGCAATTTATTTACTTATCCTTTTTGAGCCCTAGTCTTTCTACTTGTAAACTGGAATGAATAATTCCTACCTAATAACAAAAACTGGAAACAACCTAAGTATTCTGAATAGGGGGGCAGATAAATAAATTATGGCACAGATACTTGATTTGCAAATATTTTCTCCTGTTGTATCACTTTATTGTTGTCTATTAAGCACAAAAGTTTTACATTTTGATGGTCTAGTTAATTTTTCTTTTTGTTGCTTGTGCTTTGGTATCACACCTAAGAAGGCTTTACCTAATTAAAAGTCACAAAGATTTGTTCCTGTATTTTCTCCTAAGAGTTTTATAGTTTTAGTTCTTACATCTTGATCTTCAATCTATTTTCAGTTAATTTTGTGGACTCTCAGTTCTATTCCATTGATTTACATGTCCATCCTTATGCCAGTACGACACAATCTTGATTATTCTAACTTCACAGTAATTTTTGAAATCAGGAAGTATGAACCTTCCAGATTTTCTCTTTTAGATTGCTTTGACTTTGTGTTTTTTGTCTTTTTCTTGTGGGAGCAGGGGAGGGTGGTGGGGATATCCTTTTCATTTCCACACAAATTTTAGGATCAGCTTGCCAATTTGTACAAAAAAGGCAGTTAAGGATTTTCATAGGGATTGCGTTGAATCTGGAGGTCAGTTTGGGAGTATTACCATCTTAATAATGTTAAGTCATCTAATACCAGAACATGGAATGTCTTTCCATTTATTTAGATTTTCCTTAGTATTTTCAATGGTGTTTTAAAGTATTTTCAATGGTGTTTTTTGTTTTAGGTACAATCCTTGTACTTCTCTTGTTAAATTTATTCTTAGGTATTCTTTGTAAGGCTGTTGCAATGGGAATTATTATTGTAAGTTAAAGTTTTTGGGGTAAATTTAAAAAACTGTATTGGGCTTCCCTGGTGGCGCAGTGGTTGAGAGTCCGCCTGCCGATGCAGAGGACGCGGGTTCGTGCCCCGGTCCGGGAAGATCCCACATGCCGCGGAGCGGCTGGGCCCGTGAGCCATGGCCGCTGCGCCTGCGCGTCCGGAGCCTGTGCTCCGCAACGGGAGGGGCTACAGCAGTGAGAGGCCCGCGTACCACCAAAAAAACCCCACAACAACAACAACAACAAAAAACTGTATTGAAGTACAGTTGATTTACAATGTTGTGTTAATTTCTGCTGTACAGCAGAGTTACTTAGTTATAGATATATATATTCTTTTTCATATTCTTTTCCATTATGGTTTATCATAGGATATTGAATTAGTAGTTCCCTGTGTTATACAGTAGGACCTTGTTTTGTAAGTAAATTTTGATTGTCCATTGCTACTGTGTAGAACTACAGTAGTGGGTTTTTTTTGGCTGCTCTGTGTGTATTGCAGGATCTTAGTTCCCTGACCAGGAATTGCACACCGGGCCCTGGCAGTGAAAGTGCTGAGGCCTAACCACTGGACTGCTAGGGAATTCCCTACAGAAGATTTTTCTATATTGCTCATGTATCCTGCCATCTTGCTGACTTATTAGTTCTAATAGTTATTTAGTGGATTCCTTAGGATATTCCGTATACAAGGTATGTTATCTGCAAATAGAGAATGTTTTCTTTATTTTCCCCTGGTCTAGTTCTTTTTCTTGCCTAATTATAACAGCTAGAATTTCAAGTTCAGTGTTGATTAGAAGAGGTGAAATCGGACTACCTTGCCTTGTTCCTGATCAGGTATGGAAAACATTTAGTCTTTCTCCACAAAATGATTTTAGCTGTGAATTTTTCATAAGTGCCTTTGTTTTATTTTTTGATTAAAGTTGTTTCCCTCAGAGTCTAATTTTTGGTGTCAAAAAAATTCCAGATGCTTTGGTTGTCCTTTATACACAAGCCTGTGTAATTATCCACTGTTGTCCTATGGTGTCCTTTATACACAAGCCTGTGTAATTATCCACTGTTGTCCTATGGGCTAGGAAAAGAGGAAGTCTCCTATTTTGTAGTATGTGTGTAGTGATTGGCCTCATCAGTTTCCTCATAGACTGTGCTGGAAGAAACATATGAAAAATGTTTCATTATGGAAAATATATGCATTAATGTTGATAGTGTTTCCTTTAGTTAGTGTTACTTAAGCATGCATGATTTTCTAAATTTAATTCTTTGAAGTTAAGCAGTTGGTGTACTGGAGTAAATAAATTGATACAACTTTTTTCATTTTTATTAAAGAAAGTGACAGTGTAAAAATCATTGTAAAATACCATGCATTCTGGTTTGTAGTAATTTCTGGTAGTGTTCATCTTTAAAGTTTTCTCTTGGTGTTAATCCTTGAATTTTTCTGCATTTTTCAGTTTTATACAATGAAATTGTGTGACTTTTTTTAACCTATACTCTTTTTATATTTAAAACATATGAAATGCTTGAAAACTATACAGAGGTGTAGCAAGATGTGAAAGCTAGCCTTTATGCCCTTTTCATTCCTGTTTCCTTCCAAATATATAACCGTGTAAATAGATTGGTGTACATCCTTTTTCTGCATATATACTTACATACAAACATATATACACGTAAACATTAAGAATGTTATTATGCCACAGGTGTTGTTCTTTACTTTTTTTTTTTTTTTAACAGTATGATTTGAAGATCTTTCCAAATGGCTACATAGAATTCCATAATGAAATCTATCAAGCTTTATTTAACCATCAACTATTGGGCACTAAGCTTTTTTTTTTTTTTTTTTTTTAATATTACAAACAGTCCTTTAAAGGATATCAGAGTGATAACTTTTGACACATTTAGAAATGTTTTTGTAGGATATGTTCTTATAAGTGAAATTGCAGATCAAAAGCATTTGATAGGTACTACCGAATTGCCTTTTTTTAAAAGGCTTAGTTAGCAATTTTATATTTCCTCTGATAATTTATATGAGTGACCGTTTCTCTAAATTCTGGTGAATACTTGATATTTTCAGAATTTTTCTTTTTGCCATTCTGATGGTTGTAAATTTATTACCAACATTTTATTTTGCCTTTTCTGGTTACCAGAGAGAAGACAACATTTAAATTTCTTAAATGGCCATTTGTATTTCTTCTGTGACTGAATTATTTTTTTAATCAAGAAGACCCTCTAGTTATTAAAAAGAAGGAATAAATATAGTTTTACATTAGAAAAATTAGTTTTGCTTTATTAAGTCCCTGTGGTATAATGGATGTAAAATGTTTGGTTGTTAATAAAAATAATAAATTTATCTCAATGTTTATATGAAGAAGCTAGTTAACTAAATGTAATTCTGTCTCCTAAATCTTCTTAGTTTAAGTAGAATTTTATCAGTGGACCTATGCCTATTAGTTAACTAGCTGGGTATCAGTTACCCAAAGCATTCTGCTAGTATTTGCAGACATTCAGAGAAGTAGATAACTTGTTCTTTACTTTTATTAATCACTTCAGTAAATATCTTTTAATCTCTTATTATATGCCAAACATAGTTTTAGGCACTGGGGTTATAGTGGTAAATAAGACATTGGTGGAGAAGAGGGGTGTATATGTGCTAATTTATCTTTCTAATTTATCAACTTCACTATGAAGTTGATAATTAAATGGAGACCTAAATGACAAGCGTCAGCTATGTGATGACCTAAGCATCCCAGGAAGATAAAAAACAATGTTTTAAGGTATCAAATCAAGAAGAAGTGTGACTTTCATTTTCTTTTTTCTCATTTAAAAAAAAATTGAAGTATAATTTATTTACAGTGCTGTGTTAGTTTCAGGTATACAACAAAGTGATTCTGTTATACATCTCTGTCTCTGTCTCTATCTCTGTATATCTGTTCTCATTCAGATTCTTTTCCATTATAGCTTATTATAAGATATTGAATATAGTTCCCTGTGCTATACAGTAGGTCCTTATTGTTTATCTATTTTATATACAGTAGCGTGTATCTGTTAATCCCAAACTCCCAATTTATCCCTCTCCTCCCTTTCCCCTTTGGTAGTTTGTTTTCAATGTCTGAGTCTGTTTCTGTTTTGTAAATAAGTTCATTTGTATCACTTTTTTTTAGATCACATATAAGTGATATCATGTTTGTCTTTCTTTTTGACTTAACCTCACTTAGTATGATCAGCTCTAGGTTCATCCATGCTGCTGCAAATGACCTTATTTCATTCTTTTTTATGGCTGAGTAATATTCTGTTGTATATACCTCATCTTTATCAGTTCATCTGTCGACGGACATTTACGTTGCAAAGCGTGACCCTTTGAAGACGCAGAAAAGAGGCTTGTGTGGCTTTAGCCTAGTGAGTGAAGGAGGGTATAATAAAGATGAGAGGCAATTTGGGTTTTGTGGATCACAAAAAAGATTTTTATTTTATTCTAAATGCATTGAGAAGCCATTGGAGAGTTTTAGGCGAAGATGTGGCATAATCCAATTTGTATTTTTAGAAAACAAAGACATAAAATACAAGGCAGTATGTAACAAGTGTTATATGATTTCAGCAAATGAGAAGGTTACAGAGGAGATGGGACTTTAACTTGACCCATAAAGACAGATAAGAATTAAATAAATGGAGGGGAAGGGTGTAGTATGGTGTGGTAGCAATAAATAATGCCTGGCTTTGAACGGGAAGACTTGCTCTTGAGTATTGACTCTACCTTTTCATAGCTCCTCGTCTCTAAGAAAATTTCTTGACCCTCTTTATCTTAGTTCTGCTTTCTCTACGCCTTGGTTGATATAAAGAGCAAGTCAAATGAAAAATGCCTATAAAAGTATTTTGTAAACTGTGGGGTTCAGTGTGGTATGCTTGTTTATTTAATAAAAGACTACCATCTGTGTGTTACTACGTTAAGGGCTGTGGAGTGATACAAAAATGAATTACATCTGGTGTTTGCTCCTTAAAGAGGATATAGTCTAGTAGATAATGTGGTAATATCTAAAGTGCAATGTTACGAATGATAAAGATCTTAAGAAGGATGCAGATAAGGTGCTATAGGGATTCAAAGAAAGAAGACCTTGCTTTTTTCTTGGAGTTGGTGGTACAGCTTTATGAAGAAGGAAGGACTCTTGAACTAGGCCTTGAAAGGTGGATAGGACTTCAATAGAAGATGGAGGAGAAGAGGATAATCGCAGTGGGTCAATCTGTGGGAGTAATGGCATGGAGCATTAGGCAAATTCAGAATTTGATAAGGAAAAGTAGGTTAGGACCAGACAGATTATGTAGCATGTTAATACTAGACTAAGGAAGGTGAATTCTATTCACTAGGAATACTACCAGAAAATATTTATTGAGCATCTGCCAGTGCCAGGTCTGTGCTAGTCAGGGCTATGAAAATTCAGTGATCTCAGTTTAGTTGGGGAAGACAGATTATTATTTTAATGAAATGTGAATGAAGTGTTGTAGAATCATAGTGCAAGGAACATCTGCAGCTGCCTGGCATAAAAAGGGGAGGCTTTATAGAGGTGTGGTAGACATTTGTGCTTTGCTATGAAGTATCCCTTTGCTTAGCAGATAAAATAGGGAAAGAGAGGAACATGAGAGAAACATTCTAGACGAGGCACTTTATGTGCTTTGGGATGGCTGGACAAGGTTTTGTGTGCAGTGCAAGGCTATGAAGAATTTTGATAGAGGGTAACTGAAAGATTCAGGTGTCAGTAAATTGGAAAAGGTAGAGACTCGAGGTGGGGAATCTGGTAAGGAGACTATTACACTGGGCAAAGTAAAAGATGAGGTAGGACCTCATGTGAAATAGTAGCTAAGGGGATAAAGAGCCTCGAAAATTGGAGACATGCTTGAGATGTAGAATTGACAGGACTTGGAGATCAGTTGGATATGGGAGAAGGGAGGAAAGGGATCAGGTGGAATATAGAATGACTTCTGGATTTCTTCTACTTCAGTGGATACCATTGCCTGAGGATAGGGTATATTTAAGGAGAAAGGGGGTGGATTTGGAGAGGAAGCCTAATAGCTTCAGCTGTATTGTGTTGAAGGTGCATTTAGGATAATTGGGAGGGGTGGAGGATGACTTAGGGGGGTAATCAATGTTTAGGTGATAATTTAATCCATACGTATAAATTAAGTAATCATGGGGATCATGGGAGAATGGGTATAATGAAGAGGAACCTTATGGAGCACTGAGAAACGGCCATAGAAGTAAAAAAACAATCAGGAAAAAACGGTAGTGGAAGTGGTTAGAAAGTGTTTCTTAAGGGTATAGTCAGCACTGTCATCATAGATATTGATATTTTTATTTCTTTTTCCCTTTATTTTTCCTCCAGAGGTAGGTCATTGGTCACCTCAATAATTACAGTGAGGACACATAAGCCAGATTAGAGTGGTTTGAGGAGTATGTGGGGTGGATGAGAATTTGACTGTAATTGGAAGGAGAGATAAAGATACAATAGCAAGGTATCATTTATTGCTTGTTTTTTCTTGCCTGTTTTTAAAAATCTTAGAGTCTTGAGTTAGTTATTTCCTGAGGGGAAATAATGAGTAGACAGCAAAAGATTGAAGTCACAAGTAATGGAGTAGCCATAGAGGAGCCATAGAGCATCTCAAACGATAATGGGGATTTTGTTGAAATGCAGATTCTGAATCAGAAGGTCTGGGTTGGGGCCTGAGATACAGCATTTCTCATAAACTCCCTGATGAAGCTGATGCTGCTTTGGTTTGTGGGCCAAACTCTGTGAAGTAAGGATCTAGAGAATATGGGATTGAAAGTATTATTGCGGGAGTTAGCCTTAGATAGAAAGAGGAACACCTCTGCTGTGAGATCAGGTGGAATATAAAGTGGATGGAGATACAGATTAAGTTTGCAGGCAGGGCGGAGCAACTCAGCCCATGCGCCACAACTACTGAGCCTGCGCTCTAGAGCCCGGGAGCCACAACTACTGAGCCCACGTGCCACGACTATTGAAGCCCGCGTGGCTAGAGCCCGTGCTCCGCAACAAGAGAAGCTACTGCAGTGAGAGGCCCACGCACTGCAACGAAGAGTAGCCCCCGCTCGCCGCAGCTAGAGAAAGCCCGCGCGCATGCAGCAACAAAGACCCAACGCAGCCAAAATAAAAAAAAATAAAATAAAATAAATTTAAAAAAAAAAGTTTGCAGGCAGGAGACATGCCCAATAACCTTTGTTTTTTTCTGTGAAAAAGAAGTAAAGTGATTTTAAGAAAAGACTTTGGGAATGTTGTGAGCTTGAAGAAGGTGTGAAGGTTCGGAATAGTTACTAAAAAGAGAAGGAAAGTGATTGAATTTGAGACATGTAATAATCACTGAAAAGCGAGGATTAGTTTGGTTCTGGTGTCTGTAGAAATAATTGGGGCAAGGAGAGATTTGATTTAAAGAGATCAGTTATTTTTAAGATGATAAGGTAACCTGGAGGAGAGGTAATGAGTTTTGAAATAGAACAGTGGCCTTGAGAATAGAAGAGGAAGATGTGAATAATGGCCCCCTCAAAGATGTCCATGTGAACTTGTGATATGTTACTTTACTTGGCAGAAGGGATCTTTGTAGATTAAAATAGGGATCTGGAGATGGAGAGATTATCCTGGATTGTAGGTCCTATGTAAACACAAGGGTCTTTGTAAAAGGAAGCAGGAAAGTCAGGGTCAGAAAAGGCCATGTGATGATAGAAGCAGAGGGAGAGAGGAAATGTGATGATGGAAGGACCATGAACCAAAGTCAGATGATGTGGGACCATGAACCAAGGAAAGGACAGTCTTTAGAAGCTAGAAACGGCAAGGAAACAGATTTTCCCAAAAGACTGTAGAAGGAACAAAGCCCTGGTGACATGTTGATCTTAGCCCAGTGAGACTGATTTTGGACTTCGGACTTCCAGAACTGTAAGATAATACATTTGTGTTGTTTAAGCCACTAAATCTGTGGATAATTTTTTACAGCAGGAATAGGAAACATGCAGGGAATTATGGATGTAAGGGAATGTAGAGTTAGAATCAATAAAATGAGACAGTTGATGGCATGTGGTATGGGCAGCAGAAAACTGGGAAGATTCCTAAGCTGGGTAAATGGGTAGAGGAGAGTGGTGAAATTACAAATACAGAATGGCAGGGAGCAGATTTCAGAGGAAGGTGTTCACTTTGCATGTAAGTCTGGATTAGATACAGATTAGTTTTGAAACAAGGGGTGGATTTAAGAGGCTGCCATAGTACTGTTAAACTTAATAGAGCTGTTATAATACTAATGCATGGCAAATTTTACAGGAATATTTAGAGTTTTGACTGACAGAATGACTAAAGGGATGATTGAGAGAGACTGGTTTTTGAAAAATAATACCACATTATATTTATATAGTGCTTGTTTTCACTTTGGGAATCATTCCCCCCCCCCCAGTTTGTTGAGTTATAATTGAGAAATAAAATTGTAATATATTTCAGGTGTCAACAGTGATGACTTGATATATGTATACATTGTGAAAGGCTTCCCACAATCAAGTTAACACATTCATCACCTCACATATTTACCTCTTTTTTTGGGGGGGGGTAAGAATACTTAAGTTCAACTCTTAGCAAATTAATTCTAATTATACAACACTGCGTTGTCAGCTATAGTCACCATGTTGTATACATTAGGTTCTTAGACCTTATTCATCTTTTTAAAAAAATATTTATTTATTTGGTTGCACTGGGTCTAAGTTGTGGCAGGCAGGCTCCTCAGTTGTAGCTCCAGGACTCCTTAGTTGCCGACGTGGGCTCCTTAGTTGTGGCATTCAAACTGTTAGCTGCAGCATGCATGTGGGGATCTAGTTCGCTGACCAGGGATTGAAGCCGGGCCCCCTGCATTGGGAGCATGGAGTCTTACCCACTGTGCCACCAGGGAAGTCCTGACCTTATTCATCTTAAAACTGAAATTTGTACCTTTATACCAACCTGTCCCCATTTCCCCCACCCTCTAGCCCCTGGCAATCACCCTTCTCCTTCTCTCTTCCTTTGAGTTTGACTTTTTTTTTTTTTTTTAAGATTCCACATATAAGTGATACCATGCAGTATTTGTCTTTCCTGGCTTATTTCACGTAGCATAACACTCTCCAGGTTCATCTGTGTTGTCACAAATGGCAGGATTTCCTTTTTTTAAGGCTGCATAATATTAAACACATGCCCACATTTTCTTTATCCATTCATCTGTTCATAAACACTTGGATTGTTTCCATATCTTGGCTCTTATGAATAGTACTGCAGTGAACATGGGGGTACAGGCATATCTTGTTTATTGTGCTTCTCAGACACTGTGTTTTTTACAAACTGAAGGTTTGTGGCAACCCTGCATTGAACAAGTCTGTTGGTGCCATTTTCCCAATAGCATTAATTTTTAAAATTAAGGTATGTACATTGTCTTTTTAGGCATAATGCTATTGCATACTTAATAGACTATAGTATGGTGTAAACATAGCTTTTTATGTGCTGGGAAATCTAAAAGTTTGTGTGACTTGCTTTATTGCAAATTTGTTTTATTGTGGTGGTATGCCTGTACAGATATTTCTTTGAGGTAGTGATTTCATATCCTTCGGATATATACCCAGAAGTGGATTGCTGATAGTTCTATTTTTGACTTCTAGATTTGCTTCCACATGGTTTTCTAAGGTGGCTGTGTCAATTTACATTCCTAACAACAGTGTACCAGGGTTCCCTTTTCTCTACATTCTCACCAGCATTTGTTATCTCTTGCCTTTTGATAATAAACATTCAAGCAGGTGTGTGGAGGTATCTCATTGTGGTTTTGAATTGCATTTCCCTGATGATTAGTGAGCACCTTTTCAGGTACCTGTTAGCCATTTGGATGTGTTGCAAAGTCTCTTCAGGTCCTTTGCCCACTTTTTTTTTAACAAATGTTTTTTAAAATTAACTAATTAATTAATTTTTGGCTGTGCCTCATGGCATGTGGGATCTTAGTTCCCTGATCAGGAATTGAACCCACACCCCCTGCATTGGAAGTGCAGAGTCTCAACCACGGGACCACCAGGGAAGTCCCCTTTGCCCACTTTTTAATTGGTTTATTTAGTTTTTTTGCTGTCTTGAGTTGTATGAGTTCCATGTATATTTTGAGATTTATTTATTTTTGGCTGCGTTGGGTCTTAGTTGCAGCATGTGGGATCTTTGTTGCATCGCGTGGGCTTCTCACTAGTTGTGGCCTGTGGGTTTTCTCTTCTCTAGTTGTGGCACACAGGCTACAGGGTGCATGGTCTCTGTAGTTGTGGCCTGCAGGTTCCAGAGCGCGTGGGCTCTGAGGTTTGCGACACACAGGCTGTCTAGTTGAGGTGCGCGAGCTTAGTTGCTCCGCTTCATGTGGGATCCCAGTTTCTTGGCCAGAGATCGAACCCACGTCCCCTGCATTGTAAGGTGGATTCTTTACCACTGGACCACCAGGGAAAATCCCCCTTGTATATTTTGGATATAAACTCCTTATCAAAAATATTTTCTCCCGTTCTATAGGTTGATTTTTTGTTTTGTTGGTGGTTTCCTTTTCTGTGCATAAGTTTTTTAGTTTGATGTAGTCCCACTTGTTTATTTTTGCTTTTGATAAACCTTTGCCAAGATCAGTATCAAGGAGTTTACCTCCTTCTTTTTCTTATAGGAGTTTTATGGTTTCAAATTTTATGTTCAAGTCTTTAATCCATCTTGAGTTGATTTTTGTATATGATATAAAATAGGGGCCCAGTCTTATTCTTTTGCATATGGTTATCCAGCTTTTCCAATGCCATTTATTGAAGAGATCATCCTTTACTCGTTGTATATTCTTGACTCCTTTGTAGAAAATTAACTGGCCATATGTGCATGGGTTTATTTCTGGACTCTCCATTTTGTTCCATTGGTCCATGTCTCATACTGTTTTGATTACTGTAACTTTGTAATATAGTTTGAAATCAGAAAGTTGATGCTTCTAGCTCTGTTCTTCTTTTTCAAGATTGCTCTTGCTGTTCAGGGTCTTCTGTGGTTCCATATGAATTTTAGGGTTTTTTTCCTATTTTTGTGAAAAATGCCATTGGAATTTTGATAGGGATTCCATTGAATTTGTAGATTACTTTGGGTAGTATGGACATTTTAATAATTCTTCCAATCCATGAGCATGGAATATCTTTCCGTATATTTCTTTTTCAATTTCTTTCATCTCCTTGGTTAAATTTATTCCGAAGTACTTTATTCTTTTTGATACTATTATAAATGGGATTGTTTTCTTACTTTGTCTTTACAATAGTTCGTCATTAGTGTATAGAAACACAACTGAGTTTTTATACTGATTTTGTATTCTGTAACTTTACTGAAATTGTTTATTCTAACAGGTGTTTGGTGGAGTCTTTAAAGGGTTTTCTGTCTGTAAGATCATGTCGTCTGCAAACAAAGAACATTTTCCTTTTTACTTTATGATTTTGATGCCTTTTATTTCTTTTTCTTGCCTAATTGCTCTGGCTAGGACTTCCAATACTGTGTTGGATAAAAGTGGTAAGAGCAGGCATCATTATCTTATTCCTGATCTTAGAGAAAAGTTTTCAGTTTTTCACTGTTGAGTATAATGTTAGCTGTGGGCTTGTCGTATATAGCGTCTGTTGTGTTGAGGTGTGTTCCTTCTGTGCCCAATCTATTTAGTTTTTATTTTTATTTATTTTATTTTATTAAAAATTTTTTTATTGGAGTATAGTTGATTTACAGTGTTGTGTTAGTTTCTGCTGTACAGCAAAATGAATCAGTTACACATGCACATATATCTACTGTTTTTTAGATTCTTTTCCCATATAGGTCATTACAGAGTACTGAATAGAGTTCTCTGTGCTATGCAGTAGGTCCTTATTACCTGTTTTATATATATTAGTGTGTATATGTCAATCCCAATCTCCCAATTTATCCCTCTCCCCCTTTTCCCTCTAGTAACTATATGTTTCGTTTTTATAGTGAAAGGATGTTGAATTTTATCAAACGCTTTTTCTGCATCTGTTGAGATACTCATGTGATTTTTATCCTTCATTTTATTAGTGTGGTATATCACATTTATTGATTTGCGTATGTTGAACCATCCTTGCATGGGAAGTACTTTCATACCTTTATGGGGGGCTTAGCAACAAGTTTTTGAATGGACATAGCTACTATTAGCAGGGTGTATAATAAGCAGGGTGAAATAAGCAGGGTGGAAAAATTAGGCTAAAAAATATTGTGAATAGTGACTGCCATAGGAGACATCACATGTATTGAACATTTCCACCATCCCAGAAGGTTCTGTTGGATACTGCTCTTACATATTATTTTATATAATGAGGGATTGAATATTATTATAGTAAAAATTTTAAGAATCAGTGTTTGCTAATTAGGCACAATTGCAGAAGACCTGGACTCTTGGAGAGGTTGTGTGATATAGTCGAGTGAACAGTACACCATGCTCTCTCTGTAAGGAACACTAACCTAATTAACAGTGAGCACTAACCAGTTGGGTTTTAGATATTTTTTATCCTGGTTCTGCTTTTTTTTTTTTAAAAATAAATTTATTTTATTTTATTATTTATATTTGGCTGCATTGGGTTTTCATTGCTGCGCGCGGGCTTTCTCTAGTTGCGGCAAGCAGGGGCTACTCTTTGTTGCGCTGCACAGGCTTCTCATTGTGGTGGCTTCTCTTGTTGCGGAGCATGGGCTCTTGGTGCACCGGCTTCAGTAGTTGTGGCACATGGGCTTGGTAGTTGTGGCACATGGGCTTAGTTGCTCTGTGGCATGTGGGATCTTCCTGGACCAGGGCTCGAACCCATGTCCCCTGCATTGGCAGGCGGATTCTTAACCACTGTGCCACCAGGGAAGCCCCCTGGTTCTGCTTTGAGTTGTATGAATGTGGGAAAGTTTCTAAAAAGATTCTGTAACTTCTTTCTTTTTTTTAATTAAAATTTTTATTTTATTTATTTATGGCTGTGTTGGGTCTTTGTTGCTGTGCATGGGCTTTCTCTAGTTTTGGCGACTGGGAGCTACTCTTCATTGCGGTGCACGGGCTTCTCATTGCAGTGGCTTCTCTTGTTCCGGAACACGGTCTCTAGGCGTGCGGGCTTCAGTAGTTGTGACACGCGGCTGCAGTAGTTGTGGCTCGCGGGCTCTAGAGTGCAGGCTCAGTAGTTGTGGTGCATGGGCTTAGTTGCTCCACAGCATGTGGGATCTTCCTGGGCCAGGGCTTGAACCTGTGTCCCCTGCATTGGCAGGCAGATTCTTAACCACTGCGCCACCAGGGAAGCCCCGTGATTCTGTAACATATTAAAAACAAACAAGAAACAGCTAATATATGGCACTGTAAATTTTACAGTACAGAAATATTAGAAAAAACATTTTTAAAAAGAAGAAAAATCTTAACTATAAAACAAGGATGTGCTATCTACTCTCCATTTAAATTTTTTTTATAAGACATGACATAATTCATTATGTAGTCTTAGAGATCCATTTCTCTCTTACTCTCATAACTTTGTATGGCTGAAGTGTTAGATCATTAGTAAAAATAACCTAAACTTGAGTTTTGTGTTTTTACTTAATTTTAGATTCCCAAAATATGTTATAAATAGTAAATATGTAATTGAAATTGATTAGCAAATATGCAATACCTGAGAGAGTACAAGTTTACTAGGGCAGGAAATTTGAAAAGTTAAGGAACTTTTGAAGAGAAATAGAAAAATTGGAGAAGAATGGAGTGTGTGTCTAGAAGAATTTCAGTTGGTTTAGGGATCACATACCATAAAAATGTCAGTTCTGAAATGTTTTTTATAGGTCAAAAATTTTTGTCTTTACTGATAATTTCCTTATCTAGATTCTGTGCAGAAGAGAATAAGAATTTAATAGGCCAGAGGACTTAATTGTGTTGGGATTTTATCTTTGTATCTGTTTTCTTAAGTAAAGTTTACTGATTGTAAATTTCTTAGTTAAATATAATTTCTGTGTCTGTATGAAGCTGATGACCAGAATCTTGCTAGTGTGGGAAAGTTAATTTAAGAAAAGTTCTGTGCTGTTACCTCTGATGAGATGACAGTCTCTGCTTTCTCCTGCTGTGTACCTTTCTACTCCTCATTATTATCTGATCAGGGGATAGAAACTTGACATAGCAGACTTGTTTTGAGGTCCAAGATTCTGAAGGCAAAGGAAATTAAAAGTAGCCAAGTGTTTCATATTATGACACTTTTTGTTCCTATATTAAAGTTATCCAAGACATTTTATAACCAACTTATTACTTTATATTTAGCTAAACATTTTCTCTCATTTCCATGAATAGTTGTAAGCTCATTGATGATTTTAATGATTGATGCATATGAATATTTAATGTTAAGCAAGTGTTAGATTAAAATGTTTACTAAACCAGTGTTGCTGTTAACCTAAAATAATGTTACATAAATACTTTATGTAAAGTATGGGGTTTGAAACACTAGCTCAGTGCTGAACACTAATTGGCCCTACGTATATTTTGAAATGTTTCTGAAAGAATGAGGGAGAAGTTGAATTTGTATTTGAGTTTATCCTAAATCTAACCATCATTTGTCTTCATACTAGAATTGTAAAATGTATTGGATAATATATATATGTATATATTACATAATATATTAATGCCAAATATAAACAAAAATTTCTAGTTCTTCCTTTTCTCTTCCCACTTTAATTATGGGTTCCTAGGAATTTCTTTGCTTCATTTACCAAATCCCCATACAAAATTTCAATAAGAACTATCTCCATGGTGTGTGTTAATGTGTTGAATGTAACTCTGCCTACTTTAGAACCAAAAGATCTGGGTTTTAAGACCTGGCATACAGTTCGGTTCTAGAAGGTAACAGAATCCAATTCAGGTGGTTTAAGAAACTTTAATGGAGGACTACAGAGATAGGGGTGGATTGAGAAAACTGACAAGGGATGTTTTCATTAGTTACAGAGGGAAGCTCAAAGGGGCAAGGAAAATATAGTGTTATTAGAGCCTGGTGAGAGCTGTGGAGAAGGCAGTGCCTGACAGGAGCCATGGTGGTAGAGGGACAGAGCTTCTGCCACAAAATGTGACCAGCAGGAAGGAGGGAGCTGGAAAGAAGTAATCCAGCTTTTCTCTGCCTTCTGATCTGCCAGTGATGGATAGCACTGGATCCCGGAAGATGCATCTGTTGAGGTCAGCCTCCTTTGGGCACAGGGTAGGGCAGAAGAGTATTGGAGGGATGGGGTAGTGGCAGTAAGATAATAACCAGTACAACTCTAATGAGATTGGGATTTGACTTCAGGTAATATTTTAGATTCAAGTTTTATCTACAAACTGCAGTGACTTTACTGGGGTTGATGTGAGCATTAAGTGAGCCACATCAGATATGTCATAATACTCTAATAGTGCCTTGCTCTTATATTTTTTAAAAGTTTTGATAAGGTGTGGATTTGAAAAGCTCAGCTTCATTTCTCTTGGTGCTGTGCTGCATTTGTTTCATAGAAACTTTGGTTGCCACCATACTTTTGAATATACGTTAATTTTTGTGTTTTCCAGTGATTTTTGAGAAGTGAAATGAATAGTCATTGTTAAATAGTTCCCAAGATTTAGACTTTTTCTACTTACTGCCTAATGACAGGTTTCGTTTTTTTCACTCTTGGTGTAGACAGAGCACTACTTACTCCTGAACTTATGCATGTGGGGCTTTTGAGTTGTAGAAATTGTCTCCGTGCTAAACGTTTGATCAGACTTCACCCTGTTACTTCTACCATTGGTGTTGTCCTTGTTGACTGCTTCTGTTTTCTTGAGACAGCAGTAATGCCTTGTCATAGTTTTTCCTCCTGATTCTTACAGTATTTCTTTTCATAGAGATCTACTTTCATCCAGCCTCATCTTTGAGTATTTGTAGGCCAGACTGAGATCAAGCATAGAGTCTATTTTCAGGAAAAGTATAACCAGCAGATAATATTCTACTTAAAAGCACTTTCTACTTTTTAAAAATTCTCTCACAAAAACTATATTATGATCTTGAAATTAAGTAATTTCTGTTTCATTTCACAGGCTCAAGTTAGGAGTTTTTGTACACTTCAGACTGAACTTTTCTGAGTTACTGACTAAATCTTAATTATTTTCCACCAGACGGTCTGCCAAATCCCGAAGCAGAAGCCCATATTCATCTAGGCATTCAAGATCTCGTAGCAGGCACAGATTGTCTAGATCCAGAAGTCGTCATTCTAGCATTTCTCCTAGCACACTAACTCTGAAGAGTAGCCTGGCAGCTGAATTGAACAAGAATAAAAAAGCACGAGCTGCAGAGGCAGCACGAGCTGCAGAGGCAGCGAAAGCTGCAGAAGCAGCTAAGGCTGCTGAGGCCGCTGCCAAAGCTGCCAAAGCTTCAAACACTTCTACACCTACCAAGGGGAACACAGAAACTGGTGCCAGTGCATCACAAACCAACCACGTGAAGGATGTGAAGAAACTTAAAATTGAGCATGCACCTTCTCCCTCAAGCGGTGGAACTTTAAAAAATGACAAGGCAAAAACAAAGCCACCTCTTCAGGTAACAAAGGTGGATAATAATTTGATTGTAGATAAAGCCACCAAGAAAGCAGTTGTAGTTGGAAAGGAGGGTAAATCTGCTGTTACAAAGGAGGAACCAGTATCTCTTAAAGAGAAAACCAAACCACTTACACCAAGCATAGGAGCCAAGGAGAAGGAGCAACATGTGGCTTTAGTGACCTCTACCTTACCACCCTTACCTTTGCCTCCCATGCTGCCTGAAGATAAAGATGCTGATAGGTAAGTGCAGAACATTTTGTCGGTGACTGTTTAAAGAAAAAACATCTTAGTTTGACATGAGAAATTATTTGACCCCCACCAACAAAATTTTATAATGACTGTTAGTAAGTGAATTAATTTTCTTTATTGTGTACAACTTAAAATGAAGCAATGGCTTGTAGGATGACAAAATTATAGCTTAGGCTAAGAATTCCAGGTAAAAATTGCCATTGTCATGGGATACAATGTATGTTTCAGCTTGAGTTTGAGAATTAGAAATGTCGGTATTTTCTTTGGCTGAGTATTCCTTGGTGATACTACCGGAGACAGTACATTTTATGAGAGAGTCTATCCTGGTTGATAATAGCATGTATCTTGGTTATTCTAAGTGTTTACATTGGCCTTATAAATTTATTACTTTAGGTGGCTTTACGAATACATAACTTTTTAGTGTTTTATTGACTTAATTTTTTGCAGTTAGAGATTAATTACATATTACAGAAATGTGTTTATGCTTTTATGCTTTATGCTTTTCTTTAAATTGTTTACACATTTCTGCTGTGAATGTTGGGGGTGTGGCTTGTACTTTATTTTGAAACATTTTTCAGAGGATGAAGGTAAGAGTAAATGTAAATGCAGTTCTAAGAATGTTTCTCAGATGTATGCTAGGATAGAAGCTTTATGCTGTTGTGTGATATTTGCCAGTTGACTTAACCTTTTTCATTTTTATTTTTATGAAGAAATTATAGCTGTTCCCCTCCCCTTCCCCTTTTTGTTAAAAAGCAACTATATGGTCAGTTTTCCTAGCTGACATCTGAGAATTTGAAAACAAGTGGATAGAAATTCCATGTGGGCAGGTGAAAGTGCTCACTTTGGCTAGCATTATGACAATTTTATAATTTAAAACAAACAGAAAAAGTATTGAATATAATTTCTGTGTTTCATGCCCTCTGAGGCATCTTTTTTCTACAATCAAAAATGTTGCTGAGGGACCCCATCCAATTTTATCAGGTGTTATCCAGTTATACTATTCTAATTGTGGTATTTGCAGGTTTGACTGTTCTCTAGGATCACCAAAGGGTCATAACAGTAGTGATTTGTAATTTTATGAGTCCTGGAATGGGCTGTCCAGGACAGAGGCATGAATGCAGAATTGAGTCACTTCATTAATGAGAATAAGCCAGGTGCTGAGAATCTACTGATTTTTGGACCAGTGAGACTGGTTGTTCTCTATTTTATTTTTCATATGTGCTTCAGGGGTAAATTTTTAGTGGTGATGTTTTTAAGAACTCAGGATGTGCCCAGGTGACTGCTTATTAAAGAGGATATTCTTTGTGCATCTGTTTTTAATAAGATGGTGGCACATTTCATACTTGGCCATTAAAAATTTTTTTTCGACCCACCTTCTTTTCTGTCTTTTTTATTGTGTCTTTGCTCTTTTTGCTTTGAAAGTGTTTGTATGTTTCAAGCATATTGAAGTTTTTTAAGACTCGTGAGTACTACTACTGACATGTGCGGCCAAAGATTAATTCAACATCACTTATAGCCACTCATTTTTTTAAAAAAATTTATTATATATATAATTTTAACATCTTTATTGGAGTATAATTGCTTTACAATGGTGTGTCAGTTTCTGCTTTATAACAAAGTGAGTCAGCTATACATATGCATATATCCCCATATCTCCTCTCTCTTGTGTCTCTTTCCCATCCTCCCTATCCCACCCCTCTAGGTGGTCACAAAGCACCAGGCTGAACTCCCTGTGCTATGCAGCTGCTTCCCGCTAGCTATCTATTTTACGTTTGGTAGTGTATATCTGTCCATGCCACTCTCTCATTTCGTCCCAGCTTACCCTTCCTCCTCCCCGTGTCCTCAAGTCCATTCTCTACGTCTGCATCTCTATTCCTGTCCTGCCCCTAGGTTCATCAGAACCTTTTTTTTTTTTTTTTAAAGATTCCATATATATGTGTTAGCATATGGTATTTGTTTTTCTGACTTACTTCACTCTGTATGACAGACTCTCGGTCTATCCAACTCACTACAAATAACTCAATTTTGTTTCCTTTTATGGCTGAGTAATATTCCATTGTATGTATGTGCCACATCTTCTTTATCCATTCCTCTGTCAATGGACACTTAGGTTGCTTCCATGTCCTGTCTTGTAAATAGAGCTGCAATGAACATTGAGCCACTCTTCTTCTTTTTTTTTTTTTTTTTTTGCGGTATGCGGGCCTCTCACTGTTGTGGCCTCTCCCATTGCGGAGCACAGGCTCCGGACGCGCAGGCCCAGCGGCCATGGCTCACGGGCGTAGTTGCTCCGCGGCATGTGGGATCTTCCCGGACCAGGGCACGAACCCGTGTCTCCTGTATCGGCAGGCTGATTCTCAACCACTGCGCCACCAGGGAAGCCCCACTCTTCTTTTTGATGCTCCAAATTTGATTGTCTGAAATTTGGCCAGTGGGAAGTCCTTTATGCTAACTCCTTTGTCCTTTTGATATGACTCATTTTATTTTTGAGTGCTTCCTTGCTTCCTGGCCAAACAATATCTTTTAGGCTCACTTTGAACTTTGCTTCTCTCCCAGCCCTGGAATCCATTACTCTCTGAAAATCATAAGATAGACTGTTAACTATATGTTTACATGTAATAAATCATTTTTTAAAATTAGGATCATACCATGCATAATATTCCTTCACTTCTTTTTTTTTTTTTTAAATTTAATGTGTTGGAGATCTTTCCAGGTTGGTTGAGATAGGTTCAGTATTCCTATACATGGAAGTGGATGCATCACTCTCTTATTAACTATTCTGTTGATTAATGAATCCTTAGATTTATAATTGTTTGCTATTAAATTCTCCTAATACATTAATATTTTATGTAGATGTGAGCAGTTTTTATAGAATAGCTGTGAGGTCAAAGTATCCACATTTAAAAATTTGATGGAAACTGCCAAATTGTATCTTAGTAAGATTGTGTACCAATTTATGCACCCAAGTGTATGAAATTGCTTCAACTAACATCAATATTGCCAATTTTGAAATGTTGAAAATCTTTAAAATATGTGATTAATTTTTCATTTTTCTGGTTATTGAGATATAGCATCTTTCTAAACACTTGTTGGCTTTTTTTTTCAGTGAATTGCTTGTTCATGTTTTATACTGACTTTTCCTTAAGATTATTATCCTTTTTCTAATTGATTTATAGGTACTGCTTATGTTAGGGATCTTGACCTGTGCGTCTCACAGTCTGTTGCTTGTCTTTGAGACTTATTTTTGTTTTTGGCTACATGGGTGTTTTCCATTTTGAATGTAGTTGGATCTATAATTTTTCCTTTAAAACTTACAGGTTTAAAACATTTTTAAAGGTTAACTCCCATCTCACAGGAATTTGTTTTTGGTTATTATATGTAGAAGAAAGACATGGTCTGATTATGTGCTCTCCTGCATCACCCCATGGACTAATAGATCAGTTGTTGCTAATGTCATTTATTGAATAATCTATCTCACTGATTTGTGGTGCCATATATAAAAATTCTTATAGATATCTGTGTGTTACTGGACTCTATTTTCTATTAACGTGTTTTATTATTTCTTTGCCAATACCTTTTTGTTTTAACTTCTTTAGGTGCATAGTATGTTGGCTCTTAAAGTCAGATTTTTATTATAGGAGTAGGCAGGTAATGTGAAAGTAAAGGGATGGAGTAAATTACCGGTTAATGAATAACCCAGCCATTCAGCCTCAACTTCAACACTGCTATAAATGAATTTGGGCCCAGTGTTGGCATTTTTTGCCTTTATTCTTAGACAGATTTTATGATCATTTGGCTTGTCTTGGTTGATTTTTGCTTGGGACTTGGTTAAATGCAATGATTAATTTGGAGACTGACAAATTTACAGGATTACAGTTTCCCATAGGAAAACATCATTTCTTTTCATTCATTCTGGTCTAGTTTTATGTTCATCAGCCATATGTTTTAATTTTCTTCTCTTGGTCTTATACATTTCTGGTTAAGGCATTTTGTTGTTTTTTGTTGCTGTAGTATATGGAGACTTTAAAAAACCCATCACATACCCTATTTGGTTATTGCAGATATTCAGTGAAAATATAATGTTTTTAATTATATAGTGTTATTTTTGGAAACTAATATTTCATTTCTCCTAAGTCTGGGAGGCTTGCTGAATTTGGTAGTTCATATAATGATATATTTGAATATAGGCAGTCTTTTAAATGTTAAATTGTAAGTAAAATTAAGACTTCTAGTCTCCCCCCCCCCCCCCCCCCCGATTGCTTTGAATTTTTGGACAAATGCAAATTTTGGACTGAGGTCTAATTACAAGTTAGAGACTACAATTCTCGAAATAAATTATTTTAAATAGAATTATTTTCAGACAGAGTTCAAGTGGTACCTTTTCTAGAAAGAAGCTTTTACTGTCTTTCAGTCCTGAGTTAGCTACCCTTTAGTACCATATTACTATGGAAATTAGTCTGTACAGTACTTTATCCTGCTGCTTTCTGATGTCCTCCAAAAGACTGTAACCTCCTTTCTGAGAGGAACAGTATGTATCTTAATATATTTGTGAATTGTTTTTGTTGTTAAACTATAGTGCCTATGTAATACCTAGCACATAGACGTGTATAATGAATATTAGTTGAATGGAGGGACATGAAAATTGAAAAGTGGGCTATATGACACCATTACTATAAAAATAAAACTGCAATCCAATTTCCTTTTGAGCTTGTTTTGCCTATTAAAGATTACTTTCTAGTAACGGGGTTATGAAGAAAAGTCACAATTTTATTGCTAAATAGTTTTTATCAGATGGTATTAAAAGACCGTATATTGTACAATAATATTGAAGTCCAACATGAGTAGGAGAAGTTATGATTAAAATGAAATGATTTATATTGTTAGCATCATTAGTAGTTTCTGACCACAGCAGTGTAGTTTCACTAAATTCTTTAATTCTGAGACTCATAACTGCTATGAAAGTATGTGAAGTCCAAATTTTATTATCATTATAATATTCTCTTTCAACATGTTATATTGTTAAACAGATTTTGTAGTATCTGGGAGGTTTAAAATAATCAATTACCAGGTTAAGATATAGTTTAAAAATATCAGAGCTCTTAATACATTCAAAAAAGTATAAAACTAACTGAGCTTAATTTTCACCTGTAATTCTGATAAGCTAGATCCTTAAAAAATTTTTTAAAGAATCATTGTCCAATTCAGGAAAAATTAATTCTGAAAAGGGATGAAGCTAAATTTGTTCTTTGTATTTATTTAAATGGGCCAGATAAATAATAGCGTGTGGTTTATTTATTTCTTGCAACAAAATAGCTTTTTGTCTCTCTACCAGAATCAAACCAAATGCTATTATAAAACCAATTAATTTTCCTGTAAAACATGACTAGTTGACTTCCAGTTTTAGTTTACAGTTTTATAGTAATTCTATATCTTTTAAAAAAATAGACTGTTTTTTAGAACAGTTTTAGATATACAAAATATTATAATGATATTACAGAGGGTTCCCATATACCCTGCACTCAGTTTCTTCATTATTAACATCTAGCATTATTAGTATGGTACATTTGTTACAATTAATGAACCAATATTGATACATTATTAGTAACTGAAGTCCATACTTTGTTCAGATTTCCTTAGTTTTTATCTAATTCTGTATCATTTTTGCCCCCAAATTTTATATTTTTGCAGTTGAATATAGTATATTATTTTAGCTGGAAAGTAAAGAAACTCAGTTTAGTCTTTTGTGCTATGTAAATGCATTTTTATTTCTCAATGAAATAAATTTTTGTGTTTTGTTTATTTGTCTGACTCCTTTCTTTTTAGCTTACGAGGAAATATTTCAGTAAAAGCAGTTAAAAAAGAAGTAGAAAAGAAACTACGATGTCTACTTGCTGATTTACCACTGCCCCCTGAGCTACCAGGAGGAGATGATCTCTCAAAGAGTCCAGAGGAAAAGAAAACATCAACACAGTTACATAGTAAAAGGAGGCCTAAGTATGTGCTTGCTTTCTACCTGCTCTTAAATTGGCCAGAGATGATTCTGGATCATCATAAAATCCAAAATTAAGATTTAAAATAATAAAAAGAGTCATTATTCTTTCAACTTAAGTATATGAATAAATTTTATTGGAGCTTTGAAAATTTTTTTTTTTTCATAATTGCCTGAGTACTTATTCAAAATGACTAATAAAACCAAATTAAATTTTCTCTCTCAGTTTGTAATGTATTAATTTCTTGGGATATTATATATGTTGAAGAAAATGTCTGTAATTAAGATATTTAAAAACAAATATTGAAATTGGGCAAGGTGGAAATCAGCATTCAGTGAGCCCATACAAAATTAGTAATGGGCAAGCTGCTATGTTTTCCTTTGCTTTTAGCTCCATTTGCTCCCATAACTAAATTAATTCTTGATTTTGCAAGAGGTGGAGTGGAAGAAGGTTTGAAATCTGTATCCTAAATTAGCTCCAAGTAAGTGCCTAGAGATAACTCTTTGCCTTGAAACCTGTTCATCAGTTAAGGGCAGATGGAGAATGATGATTCCTTTTTTTACTTCTACTTTAACCAAGGGAAAGTGTAAGTAGATCTGATTTTAGAATTGCTGTTTCAGGTAGTGTCTAGTATAAGAATATGAAGTGATTTTCTAGTGTGGAGTAGAAAGCTAGAAAACTTTTAAAATAGTCTCTCCTTGAGTATTGTAGCTTTATTCCTTTACTTAAATTTCTCTTACCTGCCAGAATATTAAGATACTACAAAATTACATATCTTTTTGAAGAATATCAAATATTTGTTATATATAATACATACTTAAAGTATAGATTCCTAAGGGTTGATAATATTTTTATGCTTTCTTAGACTGAAAATCTTTCTGGTGCTTCCATTTTTAAGATAATTTTATCTAGCCATAAGTCTAAATTTGTCAATACGCTTTATAGTTAGATTTTTGGTAATGTTCATTATTAAACTTCTGGTTTTTGAAAGCAGATAAATATATACACATTGTCAATGAATGAAAAAATACTCTGGAGGTTGTTTAGAGAACTTTGAACTGGTGTTGATTTTGTCCCCTCACTGAAAAATTATATTGTATTTCTGAAAGTCCTTCATACAAACTTTATTACTTCTCTTTCCCACTTTAAGTGTTAGTCTACAGAAGGAGAGTCAGTATGGAGAAATACCTTGACTTTCATGCTAATTTATCATACCACCTTACAGTGTTGCCTGTCTTGGATGATCACAAATATGCAAGGGTGAGGGGAAATAAATGATTTAAGATTGGGTATGGAGGGTGGATATTGAGTATTAAGCAGTTTATTCACTTTGCTTGATTGTATATAAAAACTTCAGAACTATATTTGATAGAATATGTGGGCCTCGCTATGGTGAAATCAAAGAAAAAGACATTGACTGGGGAAAACGCTGTGTGGATAAATTTGATATCATCGGAATTATTGGAGAAGGTACCTATGGACAAGTTTACAAGGCCAGGGATAAAGACACTGGTAAGAATGCCAAATGCTTTGGATCTTTGGGCCTATGGAATGTACTTAATTCATGTTTCTCTTCTAATGTATAACTTGAGGAATTTTCAGAAAAAAAAAGTTAAACTTGAATTTATCATGCTATTGTTTCATCTTGTTTTTTGTTTCATTTTATATATGCACTTATGTAAGATATGAGTACATTAATGGGGTATATATACATATATGGTTTTTTTTTTTTTTTGGTTGCATTGGGATCTTCATTGCGGCATGTGGGATCTTTCATTGTGGCGCGTGGGCTCTTAGTTGCAGCACGCAGGCTTGTCTCTGGTTGTGATGCGCAGGTTCCAGAGCGTGTGAGCTCAGTAGTTGTGGCACACGGGCTCTCTAGTTGTGGTGTGTGGGCTCCAGAGCACGCAGGCTTAGTAGTTGGGGCATGTGGGCTCAGTTGCCCGATGGCATGTGGGATCTTAGTTCCCCAATTGGAAGACGGATTCTTCTTCTTCTTCTTTTTTTTTTTTTTTTAATAAATTTATTTATTTAATTTATTTATTTTTGGCTGCATTGGGTCTTCGTTGCTGCGCGTGGGCTTCTCATCGCGGTGGCTTCTCTTGTTGCGGAGCATGGGCTGTAGGCGTGTGGGCTTCAGGAGTCATGGCACACGGGCTTAGTAGTTGTGGCTTGCGGGTCCTAGAGCGCAGGCCTCAGTAGTTGTGACACACGGGCTTAGTTGCTCCGTGGCATGTGGCATCTTCCTGGAGCAGGGCTCGAACCCATGTCCCCTGCATTGGCAGGGGGATTCTTAACCACTGTGGCACCAGGGAAGCCCCGGAAGGCAGATTCTTAACCACTGGACCACCAGGGAAGTCCCCTGAGAGAAAGTTTTAAAAGGCCTTGGGGCAGAGGAAAAAGTAACTGTGTTATTTAGACACCATGTATTTTACTAATAAATAGTGCTTAGAGTCAGTGTTTAATCTTTATTTATAATTTCCTGTTGAAGTAAACCAATAGATAAAATAGCATAGGTGTTTGAGGGCACTTAGTATAAGCGAGGCTACCTTATGCATAGAAACTCTGAAGGCAGTTATAGCATGCAGCAATAAAGTAATATTTATCATGATGATTCTGCATTATCAAAAGAGATTAAATTATAAAACAAGGAATAATACATTTTAGATTTCTATTAGAAAAATCAAGTAATTTTTAATAATTAAAAGGAAAAACATCCTTCCTTTGGAAAATTTGTAAGTACAGAATTCCTTTTTTTTTCCCCACAAAGAAGTGGAATGAACAAACTTCTATTACAGTGAATTTTTTCTTATAATAGGATTTGTGTGTGTTTCAATATTTAGATTATCTGATACAAAACTCACTCATATGTAAATTATGAGGCCATTTAGTGTTGTGGGAAGAGCACATAGTTTTGAGAGAGCTAAACCAGATTTTGAATCCCAGTTTTACTACTGGGTAACTGGGCATCTTTGGACAGGTTAATATATCTGAGCATATTTTGTTATCTGCACAATGTCCAGAGTTTTCTCATCTGTTCAGAGAGATTTTATGCATGTATAAACATATTAGGTATATTTAGCCTCCCCTCTTCACTTTTTAAAAAACGGCAGTGTAATATATCTAGTCTTCGTTATCTAGCTTTTTTCATTTAATATATCTTAGTATAAAATAACAATACATATAGACCTACTTTATCCTTTTAACAGTTGTATAATATTCCACAGTTTGATAAATATCCCTTAATTTATTTAACCAGAGATTTTTTGAACCATAAACATTATAATTTGGTATATTGGAAACTAAAATATATTTTGTGGTTTGTAATTTCAAGAGGTAGGAACTGAAATTATGAATTACAATAAAAATTTAGGGAATTCCCTGCTGGTCCATTGGTTAGTACTCCAAGCTTCTACTGCAGGGGACATGGATTTGATCCGTGGTTGGGGACTAAGATTCCTGCAAACTACCTGGTGCAGCTGAAAAGAAAAAATAAAAATAAAAAAATATTAAAAAATAAAAATTTAAAATGTTACTTAGTTTTGTCGGCTGGTAACCTGATTTTATTTACTTTTCTAATAGGAGAAATGGTAGCCTTAAAAAAAGTACGCCTGGATAATGAAAAGGAAGGCTTTCCCATTACAGCAATTCGAGAAATTAAAATTCTCCGGCAGCTTACCCACCAGAGTATTATCAATATGAAGGAAATAGTGACTGATAAAGAAGATGCTTTGGATTTTAAGAAGGATAAAGGTATGTGTGCATATTTACATAACCAATTCTGTGTATTCATGATTTTGCTAACATAGATTTTGATATTGACCATTTGAGTATTTATTAGGTACATTAAAAATATTGCCTTAATAGCAAACTCTGTTAAAAATTTTTTTTTAAATTTATTTTATCGAACTATAGTTGATTTACAGTGTATTAATTTCTGCTGTACAGCAAAGTGATTCAGTTTTACATATATATTCTTTTTCACATTCTTTTCCATTATGGTTTATCACGGGATATTGAATATAGTTCCCTGTGCTATAAAGTAGGACCTTGTTGTTTATCCATTATATTTGTAATAGTTTGCATCTGCTAATCCCAAATTCCCAATCCATCCCTCCCTCCACCTTCCATCCTCCTTGGCAACCACAAGTCTGTTTTTTTATGTCTGTGAGTCTGTTTCTGTTTTGTAGGTAAGTTCACTTGTGTCATATTTTAGATTCCACATATCAGAGATATCATATGATATTTGTCTGACTTACTTAGTATGATAGCTTCTAGGTCCATCCATGTTACTACAAATGGAATTATTTCATTCTTTTTTATGACTGAGTAGTATTCCATTGTATGTATGTACCACATCTTCTTTATGCATTCATCTGTCAGTGGACATTTAGGTTGTTTCCATGTCTTAGCTATTGTAAATAGTGCTTCTGTGAACATTGAGGTGCATGTATCTTTTTGAATTATAGGTTTGTCTGGATATATGTCCAGGAGTGGGATTGCAGGATCATATGGCAACTCAATTTTTAGTTTTTTGAGGAGCTTCCATACTGTTTTCCATAGTGGCTGCACCAATATACATTCCCACCAACAGTGTAGGAGGGTTGCCTTTTTTCCACACCCTCTCTAGCAATTTGTTATTTGTAGAGTCTTTAATGATAGCCAGTTTGAACTGGTGTGAGGTGGTACCTCATTGTAGTTTTGATTTGTTTTTCTGTAATAATTAGCGATGTCAAGCATCTTTTCACATGCCTGTTGGCCATCTGTATGTCTTCTTTGGAGAAATGTTTTTTTAGGTCTTCTGCCCATTTTTTGATTGGGTTGTCAAACTATTTTTTAAATTTATTCTTTTGAATTTTATTTTTGTATACAGCAAGTTCTTATTAGTTATCTTTTATACATATTAGTGTCATTCCCAATCTCCCAATGCATTCCCCCCTTCAACTCCCATTTTTTGATTGGGTTGTCAAACTATTTTAAAACAGTTGAGTTGAAGAATTATTTTACATGTTTTACTTTACTGGTTTTTGAGTCACCTAGGTAACATCATACTTATTGGTATTACAGATGAAGTATTCACTAGCAATATTTTTTTGAGGGGACCTCAATATATAAATTTTAGTCCTTATTTTTTAGTGATTGAAAAGCAGTCTATAGTAGTATTAGAATATATTTACCTTACATTTTTAATGTTATAATGCCTCAACATACAAGGAAACTTTGTGGTAGGCATATATATTATTTCTAAAAGTATGGCAGCAAAAATGTTAACTGAAATTGCTTTTGATAATCTATAGTGGTATATTGTTGGGCTTTTAGGAAAAAAAGCTGAAAATAAATTAGTGTGCTTTCTAAAGTAGTTAACATAGGGTATTTGATGGGTGAAAGAAATGCTCTACCTCCAGTAGGTTTTAGATCTTTAGAGTAGGATTTTGGAACTAAGGTTGACTCCCTTATAGTCAGTGGTTTTCAAAGAGCAGAATTCTTTTTGAAACTAAATCTAACATAAAACAGATTAAAAAGTAGGTATGTTCTGATTGAACATGGTATTTAGCCTCCTCCCATCCCCAACTATACAGATCCACCATCTTTTTCTTCTGGGGAACACAGTAGAAAAATTATTGTTGTTATGTTTGGTAACCATTTTTTATGAAGGAACCTCTGTTTGAAAGTATTCTGTATGCCCTATGGAGATCATCAGAATCATCTTTTTAACTGATATAACTTCCATTAGTTTTTTTCCCATAATAAAGCCCATATTTCTTAGTCTGACTTTCAACTGGGTTTGTCTTTTTCATGTTAACTTTTCACTACTTCTTACTGTGTAGTAGAAAGATTACCTGTTTGACTTGGGTTAGAATGTCTGGGGTTAGAGACTTAGCTTTTCAGCAAGGCCTTTAGCCCTTCTGAGCCTGTTATTTCTTTACCCATTAAAGGGAAACCTTATTTCTCTTGCTGTGTAGTGAGAATTAAATTAAGATTTTATGCATGAGGGTGGTGTGCAAATACTTTCTTTGATTAATCTTGTTCTATAGCCAAATTAATATAGTTGCTTTTCCTCCACATACCCAGGACCTCTGTTTTCCTGATCTGTTTGATCACATCCCTGTTTATTTCTCCATCCTCAACCCCAATCAGTTTTTCTCATTGCTCACCAAACTCCATTCACATCACTTGTTTGAGCCATCAGATATGCCAGTGCACTCCTCTGCCCTGAAACCTTTCTTTACACTGGGCATACACCTCTCCAGCCCCAACACACACACACACACACACACACACACACACACACGCACGCACGCACGCACGCACGCACGCACGCATGCGCGCGCAATTTGAAAGGCAAATTTCTCATTCTCTAGCTCTCTGCCTGCATGTTGCTTTATTCATTAGTGAGGTCTTACCTGATCAATCTTCCCACTTTCCACCACAGTGGCCTTAAGAAAACAGGGTTAAGTGGTTTCACCATGGGTATATATTTATGCAGAAACCTATAGATGCTGAAGGAGCTTCCTCTAAAATAATCGAGGGAATGCAGGCGAGACAGACAAACTAATTCTAAATTTTTTTCCTAATGCTTTCATCTTCAAGCAGTTCCATTTCTTTTTGCTCTCTTTGAGGGAATCTTTGAACTGTTTTGTCTGTTTCTCAGTCTTTTTATTGTTAGTGTGAGGTATAAGAAAACATTTCCTATACCTCTAGGTCTTTAGTTTCTGCGTGGGATGAAGTTACTTGTATTAATTTCAGTAGTCTTGTGTTCATACTTCCCTGTTCATAAGGTCTTTGAACTAAACTATTAATTATTTTGCAACAGAAGCTTTGCTTTGTTATTTTCTTCTTTCCACTGAGGATTATGAATTTACAGAAGAATACTTAATGAATGTAATAATATTCAATGAAAAATTTTAATGCAGTTCATAATTCTCTGGGTAGAGGACACTTTTTGTTTTGCAGTTATATGCAGTATAAAGTAAAACGTTAGTCATTGATCTCCATATCAAAATGTAAATATTTAGCATTCAGATGAAAAACAAACACTGAAATAATGGTATCACTACAACAAAATAGTATTTTGGTACTTAAAATTAACATAATATCCTGGCTAACGAAAACCAGTATTAAAATTACTTTGCACAAATTAAGTTAGCTGTAATGCTCTCAACACTAGTGTTTGTTTAATGAGGGAATTTGAGTAATCTTTTAATTTGGAATTTTTCTAAAAATCAATAAAACAGTTTTCTATAGTAATGCTTATGGCAGAGTGTCATTATATGGTTGAGGGAAGCAGTCTTAAATGTCACTTCCACTATAGTCTCTTGATTCTCACATGGTGCTCCCCTACGCTTGCATTCCATGTTATACACAGTTCTATAACGATATTTTCTATTTCAACTTAGTCATTATGTTTTTATATCTTATTCCTATTGAAGTGCCTGCCTGAGGACAGAGACTGAGTTTTATTCTACTTTGTGTTCATTGTGTGCAGCACACAGTAGGTTATCATTAAATTTTGAATAAATGAATGAATGAAATACAGAGGTGAGAATGTTCTGTGGAGTAGATAGAAAGTTAAAGATGGGTGCTATTTGGATAAGTAGAGAGGAGGCCATTCTAATTCATAACTGTCATAACGTGTTTTATGAGGCAATGAAAAATTGTCATATCCCTAAAAAAAAGTCTTGCTTCAAAATTATCTTCTCTGTCTCATTTTCTTAAAAATCTGAATTCATTCCCATAATATAGAACTGCTAATATTTTGTGGGTTTTGTGATGAGAGCATTGTTGATTGATTTGTTCGTTCTTTCCATACATGTTTATTGTGCCAGTTCTAGACTTGTGCTGGCCAATACAGTAGCCACTAGGCAATATGTTTATTTAAATTTAAATAAAATTAAAAGTTCAGTTCCTTAGTTGCATTAGCCACATTTCAGGTGCTCTGTAGTTGTACGTTACTACTGACTGCATTTTGGATAGTGCAGCTTGAACATTTTCATCAAATCAGCAAGTTCTAATGAATAGTGCTTGAGATATACGAGGTAAAAAAAAAAAAAAATCTGGTCCCCGACTCAACCGAGTTTCTGGGAACCAGGTGGATCAATACTTGCTAGAACTAAATCAGACTAATATATGAATGACAGGCTTTTTTCTGCCCAGAAGTTTTCCCTTATTGTTAACTCTGTTAATCTGTAATTGCCAGAATTTCAGTTGTAGGTGGTGAGTTTCAAAAAAAGAGAAAAAAATTTAATGCAGGCTGTGGGATCTACCAAATAAGAGAACTTTGTTAAGGAGTCTGTACCTACCAACTGTGTGCTGTGTCTTCTTTTTTCCCTACCTTAAAAAAGAAATGAACTTGCAGGTTATTTTATTAAAGATAAAATTTTCCTGTGATGGTGGGGCCTCCAGCAGCATGTTGAGGCAGGATGGAAAGTCACTTGTAAGTTTAAATTTTTTATATACTGGGGTCTGCCTATATTATGTTATTCATTTTGTCATGTAAAATATAAAACTTAGTCTCAGTTGTACAATTTATTTGTATCTGATATTTTATGTGAAGTTTCCAGTTAAGGCTCTAGGCCAGGGATGCATAGTTTTAAGATCCTGTACCCTCTTTTTGTACAGCAGTACTACTATTTAGAATTAGTAACTTTTTTTGAGTGGGGCAGGGAAGGAGAAAGAAAAATGTTAGACTTTCTTTTCTTGATTATAAAAGTGATGTTTATTGTTATAAATTTGGAAAATAAAATGACCCAGATATTATTACTATTAAAATTTTCTATATTTTTCCTAATGTGTCTTCTCTCATATTTATTTATTGATTATTTATTCCCAAGCTGAGGTTCTGCTTCTTTCATTAATAACATGCTTTTTTATTGGAATAGTATATCATATGGATGGACCATATTTCATTCCTCCATTGTTGCATATTTAGGTTCTTTCAGGCATTTCAACTACTGTTTTCTATATTGAAGTGTTATACTGGGAAATTCTAGCAGTGATTTGTAGCTATTCATATACCTTTAACCAAACAAGGGACTTTATCTGCTAGAAAAAGTCCTAACCAATTCTGAATTATAGGTTTGGTGAGAAATGAAGTAGTGAGTGAAGTAGTGAGTGATAAAGGTCCTGTATAATGAACATATATAATCCTAGCAGTCAGTGAGTCCATAGACATTGGAACCAGATTTCCTTCCATTCTAATGTCCTTTTGCATAAACCTTTTATCCACATCTGATTATTCCCTTAAATTGATTATAGAAATGGGATTATTAGGTCAAAGGATTTGAACTTTGAAATTTCCTAACACATATTACCAAGTTGTTTTCCATAAGGGTTGTGCCAGTTTACACTCTCAAATGTAGGGCAGGAATAGAACAGACTGGGAATAGAAGGGAACTGCCTCAACTTGTTAAAGGACATCTATGAAAAATAAGGATGTCTGCTCTTGCCACTTCTGTTCAGTGTTGCCAGGGAAATAAGGTAAGAAAATGAAATAAAAGGTAACCAATTGGAAAGGAAGAAGTAAAACTGTCTCTAATCAATTTGTGTGTATGTGTGTGTGTGTGTACATACACACAATATAGAAAATTCTGTGTAATCCACTAAAAAACTCTTAGAACTAATAAATGAGTTCAGCAAGGTGGCAGGATACAAAATCAATATACATAAATCTGTTATAGTTCTGTACACTAGCAGTGAATAATCTAAAGTGAAATTAAGAAGACTTTAATTTATAATAGCATTAAAAAGAATAAAATATCTAGGAGTAAAATGACGAAAGAAGTGTAAGGCTTTGTACCTTGAAAGCTACAAAATATCATTGAAAAATAAATTAAAGAAAACCTAAATAAATGGAAAGACATTACATGTTGATGGATCAGATGCATACTACTCCCCAAATTGATCTATATATTCAATGCAGTCTCTCTCAGAATTCCAGCTAGCTTCTTTTCAGAAACTGACAAGCTGATCTTAAGATTCATATGAAAATTCAAGAGGTAAAATTGTCAAAAAAAGTTTAGAAAAACAGAATTGGAGGACTCACACATAGTGATCTCAAATCTTACTACAAAACTAGAATGATCAAGACTGTGTGGTACTGGCTTTAGGAAAACCTATAGATCAGTAGAATAGAATTGAGGGTCTAGAAACAAACACTCATATTTATGGTCAGTTGATTTTTTTTTTTTTTTTTTTTTTTTTTTTTTTTTTTGTGGTATGCGGGCCTCTCACCGCTGTGGCCTCCCCCGTTGCGGAGCACAGGCTCCGGACGCGCAGGCCCAGCGGCCATGGCTCACGGGCTCAGTCGCTCCGCGGCATGTGGGATCCTCCCGGACCAGGGCACGAACCCGTGACCCCTGCATCGGCAGGCGGACTCCCAACCACTGCGCCACCAGGGAAGCCCCTGGTCAGTTGATTTTTGATGAAGATACCAGCACAAGTCAATGGAAAAGAACAGGCTTTTCAACAATCAATGCTGGGTCAAGTGGATATACACATGCAAAAGAATGAAATTGGATCCCTTTCTCACATCATACACAGTAATTAACTAAAATGGATCAAAGATCTATATATAAGAGCTAAAATCACAAAACTCTTAGAAGAAAATGTAGGAGTAAATTTTCATGATGTTGGATTAGCCAAAGCCTTCTTTTTTTTTCTTCTTTTTGAAAATATTTATTTATTTATTTTATTATTTATTTGACTGTGCCGGGTCTTAGTTGTGGCATGTGGGATCTTCTAGTTGCGCCATGTGGGCTCTTAGCTGTGGCATGCGGGATCTAGTTCCCCGACCAGAGATTGAACCCAGGCCCCCTATATTGGGAGTGTGGCGTCTTAACCACATGACCACCAGGGAAGTCCCTCCAAAGCCTTCTTAGTTACGACAACAAAAGCAGAAACTAAAGGAAAAAAGTAGATATATTGGACTTCATCAAAATTTAAAACTTTTGTGTTTTGGTGGACACCATTGGGAAAGTGAAAAGACAATGCAGAATGGGAGAAAGTATTTATAAATCATATATCTAAGGGGCTTGTCTCTATATTATATGAAGAACTCTTACAACTATATAATAAAAAAAATAGCCTGTTTAAGAAGTAAGCAAAGGATCTCAAAAGACATTTCTCCAAAGAAGATATGCAAATGGCCAATAAGCATATGAAAAGATGTTCAGTATCATAGCCATTAGGGAAATACAGATCAAAACCACAATGAGATACCATCTTATACACACTGTCAGATGGCCATAATAAAAAGGAGAAGTAATAACAAGTGTTGGGGAAGATGTGGAAAGATTGGAAGACTCATACATTGCTGGTGAGATTGTAAAATGGTACAGCTACTTTGGAAAACAGCCTGACATTTCCTCAAAATGTTATGTGTAGATACCATGAGACCTAGACCTTCTTCTACTCTTAAGGATATATCCAAGAGAAATAAAAACATGTCCACACAAAAACTTGATACCAATGTTCATAGCAGGATAATTCACAGTAGTCCCAAAGTATAAACAACCCAAATGTTAATCAGTTGATGAATAGATAAACAAAATCTGGTGTATCCATACAGTTGAATATTATTCTGCCACTAAAAGGATTGAAGTACTTACACCAACAAATTGGATAACTTAGATGAACTGGACACATTTTTAAAAACATACAACCAACCAAGAATCATGAAATAGAAAATCTGAACAGACCAGTAAAGAGATGACTCTGTAATAAAAAATCTCCAACAAAAAATCACCCAGTACTAGATGGTCTTACTGGTGAATTCTACCAAACTTTTAATGAAGAATTAACACCAGTCCTCTCCAGACTATTCCAAAACACTTCAAACTCATTCTACAAGGCCAGCATTACTCTAGTACCAAACCTAGGCAAAGACTACAAGACAAGAAATCTATAGACCAATAATTTTTCTGATGAATATTCAGCAGACTAAATGCAGCAGTGTATTAAAAGGATTATACACTATGACCAAATGAGATTTATTCCTGGAATGCAAAGATGATTCAATATATGAAAATCAATCAATGTCATACACTACTTTATTACAGTGAAGGGGAAAAAATCTACATGATGATCTCAGTAGAGACAGAAAAAAGCATTTGACAAAGTTTAACGCACTTTGATGATAAAAACACTCAACAAACTAGGCATAGAAGGAAACCGCATCAATATATTAAAGGCCATATGTGAAAAGTCCACAGCTAACATCATACTTAGTGGTGAAAGACTAAAAACTTTTCTAAAATCAGGTAGAAGACGAGGATATAGTTTTTCCCAAGCTATCCGAAAGTAGAGTGTTCTTGTGAAACCCTTTGTAAGCTCAGACGGCATAAAGGGAAGAAACAATTACCTTAGGACACATCTTGCTAATGGAATCACAAACTAAATGGAAATAAAGCACAGGTGCTCACAGACACAGTTCAAAGTTATGATGGCTTGATGCTGAGTGTAGTTGCCAGGGAAGGGGCTTGGTCGTGCCGCTCTCACTGCTCAGGGTGCGTGCCGTCTCTATAACAGCTCACTGCAAAATCAACACCGAATGCTATTTTTGCTTTTTACCTTTCTTTAGTAAAAGCAAAATTCCTCTGATTTCTTTTGGTTAGCAAAAACAGATACTAATGTAGGTCTGTCATAAAAGCAAAGTGGCATGAAGTGAACTTTCCAAAAATGGGGGGATACCTGTACCTGCTTGTGTTGCTTCTGTTCAACATAGTGCTGGAAGTCCTACTCAGAGCAAAATAAGCAAGACAAAGAATAGATGCCCAAATTGGAAAGGGAGAAATAAAATTAACGTCTGTTCATAGACAGAATGGTCTTTCTTATATGTAAAAAAAACCTAAAGATTTCACATACACACAAAGTTAGAATTAATAAAGGAATTCAGCAAAGTAGCAGGAAACAAAATTAACATGCAAAAACCAGTTGCATTTCTATACTCTTCACAGTGAAAAATCTGAATAAGAAATGAAAACAATTCCGTTTACAATAGCATCAAAAAGAATAAAATTCTTTGGAATACATCAAGGAAATGAAAGTATTGTACACTGAAAATTACAAGACAAGAAGTTAAGGATGACACCAATAAATTACAGATATTTGTGTTTATGGATTAGAAGACTTAATAGTGTTAAGATATCACTACTACTCAAAGTGATCTACAGATTCAGTGCAACTCTTATGAAAATTCCAACATTGGTTTTTGCAGAAAAAGGTTTATTTGCTTTATGTAATTTTAAAAGTATTATGTAAAATATCAAACATATACATAAATTTAAAAATGGTATCATGAAATAACACTCCATGTACCCACTGCCCACCTTTAACAATTATCAACTCAATGGCCAATCTTGTTTATATGTAATCCCATATCACAGTGATCTAAACTACAATCTTGGGCTTCCCTGGTGGTGCAGTGGTTAAGAATCCACCTGCCAATGCAGCAGAAACGGGTTCGATCCCTGGTCTGGGAAGATCCCACATGTCGCAGAGCAACTAAGTCCGTGTGCCACAACTACTGAGCCTGCGCTCTAGAGCCCGCACGCCACAAGTACTGAAAACCGCGTGCCTGGAGCCCGTGCTCTGCAACAAGAGAAGCCACCACAATGAGAAGCCTGCGCACCGCAACGAAGAGTAGTCCCTGCTCGCCGCAACTAGACAAAACCCATGTGCAGCAATGAAGACCCAATGCAGCCCCACGCAAAAAAAAAAAAAAAAAAAAAAAAAAAAAGGCTGTTATCACAAAAGTAAAAATAAAAACAACAGAAAATAACAAGTGACAAAGATGTGGAGAAATTGGACCCCTTGTTCTTTGCCAGTGGGAATCCGCAACAGTAAAGCTGCTATGGAAAATGATAATGGCGATTCCTCAAAAAGTTAAAAATAGAATTACAATACCATATGATCCAGCATTTTCATCTTTGGGTTTATACTCAAAAGAATTGAAAGCAGCATCTTCAAGAGATTTTGTACCCCATGTTTATAGCAGCATTCACCCGAAAGGGGAAAGCAACCCAAGTGTCCTTGGATTCATGTATTGATAAGCAAGATATTTATATGTAATACAGTATTATTCAGTCTTAGAAAGGGAGAGGATTCTGACATATGCTACAACACGGATGAACCTTGAGGACATTATGCTAAGTGAAATAAGCCAGTCACAAAAGGACCAATATTGTGTGATTTCACTTCTGTGAGGTACCTGAGGTAGTCAGATTCCTAGAGACAGAAAGTTGAATGGTGGTTACCAGGGAGGGAGGTGAGAATGGGGAGGTATTTATTGTTTAATGGTTGCAGAATTTCATTTGTGCAAGATGAAAAGAATTCTGGAAGTAGATGGTGGTGATGGTTGCACACAGTGTAAATAAGCTTAATGCCACTAAACTGTACATTTTAACATAGTTAAGATGGTAGATTTTATTTTTATTTTACAACGATTTTTAAAAATGAAAAGGAAATACTGATAGATATATGCTGCAACATGGATGAACCTTAAAAATATTATGCCAAGTGAAAGAAGCCAGTTACAAAAGATGATGTATTGTATGATTCTGTTTATATAAGATGTCCGGAATAGGCAAATTGAGAGAGATAGAAAGTAGATTTGTGGTTGCAGGAGACTTGGGGAGGGGCTTGGAAATGGAGAGTGACTGCTAATTGGGTACGAAATTTTTTTGAGGTGATGAAAATTTTCAAAAATTCATTGTGGTGACGGTTGGATGACTATGAATACATTAAAGATGTTACTTAAGACAAGAAAACCCCAACTAGCTCCCAAGAATTTTGATAAAAATACTTTATAAATTGAGAGGGATAAGTATTGTGGGGAGGGACAGGGTCTTTTATAGAAGATGAGGCTGGAAAGGTAGGTTAGGACCAAAAATGATGTTTGACCTTAAATACTATGCAGAGGGACCAAAATATCAACTTCGACTTTTTTCCCAAAAAAAAAAAAAAAAATAGTGTGTTTTGACCAATGTTTGTAGTGATTTTATTTGATCTTTGGCAATCTGATAAGTAAAAATAGTATTCAGTCTTTTTAGTAATTATTTTTATTACTGTGCAGGTTGACTGAACAGTTTTCTGTGTAGAGGCCATTTATATTTCTTTATCCATATATTACCTTTTTGTGTCCTCTGCCCATTTTTAAGTTAGAGTATCAGTGTTTTTCTTAATTGATTTTAAATTTTTTTTTTTTTTTACCTAGTACAAATGTTCATCTTTTGAGTGATTTACATAAAAACTATCCTGCCATCTCGTTTTCTTGCTCTCCATGTGTTTCTTAGGTTACTGATCAAAAAGTGTTTGTTGAGTTGAATTGAGGAGAAAAAGATTTATGAAACAGATTGTAGTGTGTTCCAGAATAACTAAATGAACCTTTTGTGATTGTGAATTTTGCATGATCAGTAAAAGTTATAGGAAGATACTTTAGTTAACATCAATAAAATATAGCAAATAGTGCTTTTAAAGTAAAAAAATTAAAATCTTAACTAGTGATGACTTCCTCCTTTGGGTTACAAGGAAATACAGAGTTAGCATCACGTGTTGAAATTTAGAGGTAAAGAACATAGATCAGAATGTGTAGGTGCCGGTCAGGAGATACAACCTATGGCGAAAGGATTGTCAGGAGTTTAAAAGGAATCTGTAGGAAAGTAGGTAAGGGGTAGGTGGAGATGGAAGGGGGCGGGGGGTTCCTTTTCCCTGCCAATATTTCCTGAACTGCTGAACAAGAAATATGTTATTTTTGGGCAGATGTTACAAGGTAATAGTAATGGGAACTATGTATAATGGTTAAGGGTATAGTTGGAATCCTTGCTTCTTCCACTATCACGTACTCTCTGTTTTCCTCATCTGGAAAATGGAATAACAGTACCTAACTCATAGGTTTGTTGTATCAAATGAGATAAACTGTGTGAAGCACTTAGGTTAGAATATTGCACATAGTAAGCACACAGTAAAGTTTACTGTTATTACAGCTTGGTGGTAGATTGATTGTGAGGGCAGAAATAGATCAATTCATAGCACTCTATATGGCTCTGCAACTGGCATCTGTCCTACTGTCTGATATTGAGTTTCACTCTTCTGACTTCCTTTTCACTGCCTGGGTTTGACCAACCAACGAACTCACTTTTTAACTTCTGGTGGGTTAACCAATCAATCACAGCTAGTCAGACGTGACAAGTATTTCACGTTTCTTGACAACTTTTAGAAATAGAGACTACTTCTAAGCTTTCAGGAAAAAGTTTCTTTATTTTTAACTTCTGGGTCAGCACCATTCCTGATATATGATATCCACAAAATAAAATTTCACTAAAGAACTAAAACTGAAATATTCATTTCTCCCAAACATCCACCCTCTCTGCTTAACTATAAAAATTATTATATAATTGATGCTATGACCATCAATAAGGAGAAAGAATTCTGCTAAATTCTGTTGTGGGGAAAGGCAGGTGGTGAGGGGTGGAAGTGTCAGAGCACCACTTAGGGCATTTAGGGCACTGAAATAAAAGACAGCTGTTATATTACCCTATGGTTTTTGAGCCACCTATGAGGAAGCGAATAACCGCTTTTTCTTCATTGCGTAAAGAGGATGGGACACTCAGGCTGGGGGATTGTTTCACTTTTGCCATTTCGTAGGTGTGTGATAATGGGCAAATTATTTAGCGTCTCTATGCCTTGTGTGTTACAAGGAGATAATAATACTTTTCGAGTAATTGTGAAGCTTAAATGAGATAATATATGAAGTATTTTCACCTCTGTAGTAGTTTACCATTCTTTATGCTTACCATAAAGTCAGCCTACGTACTAGCATGTCTTAATATGCTAGCACTAGAGTACTAGAGTACTACATACTACTAGCACTCTTAATATAGAAGACTTAATATAACAGTTGATCTATCATGCAGTTACTATGTAAGACTTACAGATTTCTTATTTCTTTTAGTTTGTGTGTAGAATTTTGTTGAAAATCAGATGTTAGAATTTGGAGGGTATTATGCCATGTGTCATACCTTTAGAGGTATATCTCATGTTAAGAAGAAATATCTGTGGCACAAATGTCCTTTTTAATACATAGGCACAGTCCTCCTTTATAGCTCAGAAAAGGACATGAACAAGGAACAAAAAACCGCTAATTTTCAGTAAATATTAGCAAAAATATTCAGCCTCACTTGTAGTTAAAGGAAACATAATTTAAGTACAACATATTTTTTACCTGGTCAAAAACTGAGAGTGTTTTTAAAAGAACTTCTCTTGCCTGATACTTTTTAGAATTGTAAAAATAATACATCTGGTTGAATTAAAGCCCTGGACATGTAGAAATAAAAAACATAAATGAGTAGACGAGAGACATATGCATAGATGCTCTGACATTTGGCCAACAATGAAGAGACACCAGCGGCTCCCTCTTTTTTAGTTTCTTTTGAGACATTTTTTTGTGAAAAACAAGTATACACCTTGTTTAATCATTAATTTTTACAGAGTTGAGGACATAGTATGTAATGTTCTGTAAAATAGACATTTTGTGTATCATGCAGCCATTTAAAAAAACCAAGATAGGGGCTTCCCTGGTGGCGCAGTGGTTGAGAGTCTGCCTACCGATGCAGGGGACGTGGGTTCATGCCCCCGTCTGGGAGGATCCCACATGCCGCGGAGCGGCTGGGCCCGTGAGCCGTGGCCGCTGGGCCTGCACGTTCGGAGCCTGTGCCCCACAACAGGGGAGGCCACAACAGTGAGAGGCCCGCGTACCGCAAAAAAAAAAAAAAAAAAAAAAAGATAGTGTTTTGTAGTTTGTTTTTTTAAAAATTCTTATGTGAATTTATTTATTTACTTATTTTAAATATTTATTTGGCTGCATGAGGTCCTAGTTGTGGCATGTGGGATCTTTCGTGGTGGCGTGTGGGCTCTCCATTGCACCTTGTGAGGCTTCTCTCTAGTTATGGTGCGTGGGCTTTAGAGCGCGTGGGCTTAGTTGCCCAGCGGCATGTGGGGTCTTAGTTCCCTGACCAGGGATTGAACCCGTGTCCCCTGCATTGGAAGGCGGATTCTTAGTTTTGTAATTTGGATATATTTTATTTTACTAGACTTTCCCTGTAAATTAGTCTTTAGGTTATTGGTTTTTAGCTTTTATTAACAGTGCTTTATCAAACATCATTAAATGTAAATCTGTGTGTATTTCTTTGAGTCTTTCTGTAGATACATTCTTTTTTAAAAAAATTAATTTATTTGTTTTTATTTTTGGCTTTATTGGGTCTTCGTTGCTACACACAGGCTTTCTCTAGTTGGTGGTGAGTAGGGGCTACTCTTCCTTGCAGTGTGCGGGCTTCTCATTGTGATGGCTTCTCATTGTGGAGCATGGGCTCTAGGCACACGGGTTTCAGTAGTTGTGGCACGTGGGGTCAGTAGTTGTGGCTCGTGGGGTCTAGAGCACAGGCTCAGTAGTTGCTCCGTGGTATGTGGGATCTTCCCAGTCCAGGGATCGAACCTGTGTCCCCTGCATTGGCAGGTGGATTCTTAACCACTGCGCCACCAGGGAAGCCCTGTAGATACATTCTTAAAAGCGGAGTTGTTAGGTTAAATGGTACAATTCTTTTTTATGTTACTAATTATAGCCAAATTAACTTATAAGAAAGCTTATACCAGTTTACATACTCATTACAATTTTGTGTGAATGGCTAGTTTACTGAATCACAGTACATTATTTTATTTATTTATTTATTTTTTTGGCGGTATGTGGGCCTCTCACTGTTGTGGCCTCTCCCGTTGCGGAGCACAGGCTCCGGACACACAGGCTCAGCATCCATGGCTCTTGGGCCCAGCCGCTCTGCGGCATGTGGGATCCTCCCAGACCGGGACACGAACCCGTGTCTCCTGCATCAGCAGGTGGGCTCTCAACCACTGCGCCACCAGGGAAGCCCCTGACCATTTTTAATTTAGGATGTGGAAAGTTGCATTGATATCCTCTGTTTTTAATGTTCTGACTTTAGTGTTTTATTTTAGTGAATGTAATAGTTATTTACTGACTTGTCTTCTATCATTGGACTTGTTCATAGGGTTTAAGTTCATTTCACTCCTAGGTTTTCAGGTACCAGACTTATGATTTGGGGATTTGGGGTCATTTTAGTGTATAATGGGATTTTCTAACAACTGTTATACACTCATAAGATTTGTCCATTTTTACAGATACTTGGGGTAGTAACAGGAATTGAATGATTTTTGTACTTCAGAAAGCTTTTTTGTTATTTGTCTCTGGCTTTACATGAGTTTTCTAAAAGGGAATTGGAATTTTACATTATGTTCTAGATTTAATATAACTTGAAAAACTCAGCTTCATGAATATAACTTGATATTGGCCCTACTTTGGGGTAGATATTGTATTGGACGTGTTTTGGTGTCTGCTACCACCAATTTACCCTACTTCCTATTTACTTCATATAATAGCCTTGAGCTTTTTGTTTTTGTTTTTGAGGTTCCAGCTTTTTTCTCTTCTTAGTCCATGTAACTGTGGAACTGATTTCACTTCTAGCTCCTGAGATGCACGTCGTTCAGGTCTGGCCAGTTAGAGACTTACAGTCTTTCTGTCGCGAGGCTGAGACTTTTCCTGAGATCTCGCATATTGAGTGAGGTCCTCTTACTTGTGAGGTGTGAGCCTGAGAGCAAGAAGGGGCTATTGCTTCAGCAACCACCTTGAGCTCCGCAACAAAGAGTAGCCCCCACTCCCCACTAGAGAAAGCCCAAACGAAGACCCAACACAGCCAAAAAAAAAAAAAATTAATTTCCCATTTCTCTTGCTACTTTACCCAACCTAGCCAGGGTTAACAGCCTGTTATATATCCTTCAAGACCGTTGTCTGTGCACAAAAATGGAAATAGAAATAATAAAAATATATATTTAAGTATATAAACTGAGAGAGAGAGAGAGAGTCAGTCAGGCAGACAGTCAAGCAGAGATACAGAGTCCAACAAAAACAGTTTGATAGACCCACAGACGCGGACACAGAGAACGAGAGATAAAGACGAGGCATAGAAAGACCCACAGAGAATCTGACAGGAACACACACACACACACACTACTTTCACTGTCTTAAAAATCCTGTGTTCTACCTATTCATTGCCCACTGCCACCCCCAACCCCAGCAAACACTTGATTTTTTTTAAAATTAATTATTTTTTAAGAAGATGTTGGGGGTAGGAGTTTATTAATCTGTTTATTTATTTTTGATGTGTTGGGTCTTCGTTTTTCTGTGCGAGGGCTTTCTCTAGTTGTGGCTTGCGGGGGCCACTCTTCATTGTGGTGTGTGGGCCTCTCACTATCGTGGCTTCTCTTGTTGCGGAGCACAGGCTCCAGACGCGCAGGCTCAGTAGTTGTGGCTCACGGGCCTAGTTGCTCCGCGGCATGTGGGATCCTCCCAGACCACGGCTTGAACCCGTGTCGCCTGCATTAGCAGGCAGATTCTCAACCACTGCGCCACCAGGGAAGGCCAAACACTTGGTTTTTTAACTGTCTCCATAATTTTACCTTTTCCAGAATATTGTCAAAGGTGGAAACATACAGTATGTAGCCTTTTCATATTTGCTTCTTTCACTTAGTAATATGCATTTAAGTTTGCTCTGTGGATTTTCATGGCTTCATACCTCATTTCTTTTTAGTGCTGATCAATATTCCATTGTCTGGATGTACCACAGTGTATTTATCCATTCACCTGCTGAGGGATATCTTGGTTGCTTCCAAGTTTTGACGATTATGAATAAAGCAGCCATAAACATTCATGTGCAAGTTTCGGTGTAAATATGTTTTCAACCTCTTTGGGTAGATGTCAAAGAGTGTGATTGCTGGATTGTATGGTAAGAGTATGTTTGCTTTTGTAAGAAACTTCCAAACTGTCTTGAAAAGTGGCTGTATGATCTTGCATTCCCACAAGCAATGAATGAGAGTTTGTTGTTCCATATCCTCACCAGCATTTGACATTGTCATGGATTTTTTTCATTCTGATAAATATGTATGGTATCCCATGGTTGTTTTTTTGTTTTGTTTTGTTTTTTGTGGTACGCGGGCCTCTTACTGTCGCGACCTCTCCTGTTGTGGAGCACAAGCTCCGGACGCACAGGCTCAGTGGCCATGGCTCATGGGCGTAGCCGCTCCACGGCATGCGGGATCTTCCCGGACCGGGGCACGAACCCGTGTCCCCTGCATCGGCAGGCAGACTCTTAACCACTGCGCCACCAGGGAAGCCCTCCCATGGTTGTTTTAATTTGCTATTTCTCTATTGAAATATGATTTGATAATCTTTTCATATACTTATTTGCCATTTATGTCTTCTCTTTGGTGATGTATCTGTTCAGATTTTTTGCTCATTTTTTAAATTGGGCTTTTTGTTTTCTTATTGTTGAGTTTTAGGGTTTCTTTGTACATGTTGTATACCAGTCCTTTATCAGATATGTGTTTTATAAGATTTTCTCCAGTCTGGCTTGTCTTTTCGTTCTCTTAATGGTGTCTTTTGCAGAGCTGAAGTTTTAAATTTTAATCAACTCCAGCTTCTTTCACAAGCACACCATTTCTTTTTTCTAGATTGTGATTTTGGTGTCATTGTCAAGCCCAAGATCACCTGGGTTTTCTTCCTTGTTATCTTACAGGAGTTTTTTAGTTTTGCATTTTGCCCTTAGGTCTATAATCCATTTTGAGTTAATTTTTGTGAAGTGTGTAAGGTCTGTATCTAGATTTGAATTTTTTTTTTTTCCTGTAAGGTCTGTATCTAGATTTGAATTTTTTTTTTTTTTCTGGCACGTCTGTGTCCGCTTATTAAGCAGCATTTGTTGAAGACTTTTCCCTTTCGCACCAAAGTGCCTTTGCTCTGTTGTTGAAGATCAGTTGTCTGGTTTTGGTATTAGAGTAATGCTGGCCTTATAGAATGAGTTAGGAAGTAGTCTGTCTCTTTGTATTTTCTGGAAGAGGTTGTAGAGAACTGGTACAATTTCTTCCTTAAATGTTTGGTGGTATTCACCAGTAAAGCCATCTGGGCCTGGTACTTTCTGTTTTGGAAGGCTATTATTGATTCATTTTCTTTAATAGATTTGGGCCTATTCAGATTATATATTTCTCATTGTGTGAGTTTTGGTAGATTATGTCTTTCAAATTATTGGTTCATTTCATCTAGAATATAAAATTTGTCAGCATAGAGTTGTTCATATATTCCTTTACTATGCTTTTAATGCTTTGGGGAGCAATAGTGATGTCCCATCTTTCATTTCTGATATTAGTAATTTTTTCCTTAGTTAACCTGGCTAGAGGCTTACCAATTATATTGTTCTTTTCAGAGAATCACTTTTCGGTTTCACTGACTTTTTTTCTCTTGATTTCCCATTTTCAATATCTCTGATTTCTGTTCCAATTTCTATTATTCTCTTCTGCTTACTTTGCTGTTTTTCTGGTTTCCTAAAGTGGACGTGTAGATTATTGATTTTAGGTCTTCTTTTCTAATATGTTTATTCAGTGCTGTAATTTTCCCCTAAGCAATAGTTTTGCTGTATCCCACATACTTTGGTAAATTGCGTTTTTTTTTTATGTACTTCAAAATATTTAAAAATTTATTTTTAGACCTCTTGTTTAACCCACGTGTTATTTAGAAAAAAATTTTAAAAGTATTTTGCAGTTTTCCAGCTATCTTTCTGTTACTGATTTCTAGTTTAATTCCGTTAGCATACTTTGTATGATTTCAGTTCTTTTAAATTTGTTTAGGTTTGTTTTATGCCTGTGACTGTAGTCTGTCTTGGTGAATGTTTCATGGGAAGTTGAGAAGAAGATGTATTCTGCTGTTGTTGAAGTATTAATTTAGATATAAATTAGATCCAGTTGATTGATGGTGCTGTTTAAATATGTTCTCACTGATTTCTTCCTACTGCATTTGTCAGTTAATGTTAGAGGGGTCTTGAAGTCTCCAACTGTAATAGTGAGTTTATCTATTTGTGCAGGTCTATAAGTTTTTTCCTAACATGTTTTGACACCGTTTTTAGGAGTATACACATTTAAAGCTTGTTATGTCTTCTTGGAGGATCGACTCCTTTATCATTATGTAATGCTCCTCTTTATTCCTGATAATTTCTTTTGCTCTTAAGTCTGCTCTGTCTGAAATTTAATACAGTTACGCCTGCTTTCTTTTGCTTAGTATTACTCTGTCTTTATATTTAAAGTGGATTTCTTGTAGGCATCCTACAATTGTGTCTTTTTTTCTTTTCTTTTTTTAACTGACTCTAACATTCTGTGTGTTTTAATTGGTGTATTTTAGACTCTTGGCATTTAAAGTACTTGTTGATATAGTTGGATTATTATCTACTGTATTTGTTATGTTTTCTATTAGTTGCCCTTGCTTGTTTTTCTTCTACTCTTTTTCTGCCTTCTTTTGTCTTTGTCTTTTTTTTTTTTTTTTTGTGGTATGCGGGCCTCTCACTGCTGTGGCCTCTCGCATTGCGGAGCACAGGCTCCGGACGCACAGGCTCAGCAGCCATGGCTCATGGGCCCAGCCGATCCATGGCATGTGGGATCTTCCCGGACCGGGGCACGAACCTGTGTCCTCTGCATCGGCAGGTGGACTCTCAACCACTGAGCCACCAGGGAAGCCCTGTCTTAGTCTTTTTATATGACTCTATTTCTTCTCTTTTCTGAGCATATCAACTATTCTTCTTTTAACATTTTTATTTAGCTGTTGCCCTTGTGTTTGCAATTACATTTACAATTTGTCCAAGTCCTCTTTAAAATAACATTTTACTACTTCTGGGCTTCCCTGGTGGCACAGTGGTTAGGAAGCCACCTGCCAATACAGGGAACGTGGGTTTGAGCCCTGTTCTGGGACGATCCCACATGCCACAGAGCAACAAAGCACATGTGCCACAACTACTGAGCCTGCTCTCTAGAGCCCACAAGCCACAAATACTGAGCCCACGTGCCACAACTAGTGAAGCCCGCATGCCTAGAGCCCCTGCTCCGCAACAAGAGAAGCCACTGCAGTAAGAAGCCTGTGCACCGCAATGAAGAGTAGCCCTCACTCGCTACTCAACTAGAGAAAACCCATGCACAACAGTGAAGACCCAGCACGGCCAGAAATAAAATAAATAAAATAAATTTAAAATAAATAAATAAAATAACATTATACTACTTTAGGTTGTATAGGTACCTCATAATACAGTATTCCCATTTCCCTCCATCCCATCCCTTATAACATTGGTTTTCATTTTACTTATCCACAAGCTATACTCAGTGAATGCATTTTTGCTATTATTATTTTGAACAGACTGTTAACTGTTTGGTCAATCAATAAGAAAAATAAAGATTTTATTTTATCTTCATTTAAGTTGGTAGGTTTTTTTCTTTCAACACTTTAAATATTTCATTTCACTCTCTTCTTGCTTGTATGGTTTCCGAGGAGAAATCCAGTATACATTTTATCTTTGCTATTGTAAAGGTAAGCTGTTTTTTTTCCTTCTGGCTTCTATCAAGATTTTCTTTTTGTCTTTGATTCTCAGTAGTTTGAATGTGATATACCTAGGTGTAGATGTTTTAATAATTATCCTCCTTTATATTCTTTAAGTTTCCTAGATCTGTGGTTTGATATTTATCATTTGGGGAAATTTCAATCATTATTACTTTTAGTATTTTTTCTGTCCTCCCTCCCTCCCTCCTTCCCCCCTTTGATTCTAGTATTCCCATTTACATGTATGTAGTAATTGTCCCACATTTTGGATATTCTTTTTTTATCTTTTTATTTTCCTTTGCATTTCAGCTTTTGGAAGTTCCTTTTGACATATCTTCAAGCTCACTGATTCTTTGCTCGCGTATGTCTGGTGTATTGATGAGCCCATCAAAGGCATTCTTTATTTCTGTTACAGTGTTTTTGATTTCTGTCATTCCCTTTTGGTTGTTTCTTAGAATTTCCATTTTTCTGCTTACAATACCCATCTGTTCTTGCATAATGTCTATTTTTTCCATTAGAGCCCTTAGAACATTAATCATAGTTCCTTAAAAATTCCTGGTTTGATAATTCCAGTTTCTCGTCTATATCTGAATCTCCCTGATGCTTGCTTTTTCTCTTCAGACTATGTTTTAGCATGCCTTGTAATTTTTCATTGAAAGGCAGATAAGAGGTATTGGATGAAATAAACTGAGATAAATGGGCCTTTAGTGTAAGGTTTTATGTTTATCTGGCTAGCAGTTAGGTTGTGTGTATTGTTTGCTGAAGCTGTGTCAGAGGCTAAGATTTCCTCCCCTGTAGTCTTTTGGTTTCTCTGGAGACTTCTTAAATAAGGTCTGTGATATGCAGTTCTTTCAGATGTTGTACCCTGTTATTATATATGATGGTAAGTTATGTGGGGAGGGGAAGTGTTCTGTAGTCCTGTCATTTGGTCTCAGTTTTTTAGTGAGCCTATATCCTACAGACATGTTTATCAGTTTTCTTTTTTCTTTTCCCTCTGAAGTGAGACAGGAATGCTAAAAGGTGCTGGAGTTCAGTGTTTCTTTCCCCTAAGTCAAAGGCTAGAGTGTTCTGGAGTTGGATATTTCCTCTTTGCCAGACTGATAAGGCTCTTATTGAACCCCAGTTGGTTAGGCTCTGGTAAAATAGTTTCTCTTGAGGGCAAACCTTGTTAAAGAACAGAATGCTTTGCGTGTATTTCATCATGACTGTTTTTCCTCTCCCCTTGTTGGAAGAACAACTTGATTTATCTCTAATCTTCAGTGTGATAAGCTGGTAGGGTTCCTGGTGATAAAAACTCCAGGGGTTCCAGTCTTAGGGAAAACCCCCCCCACCCCCACCACCTTTTGTGAGTTTTAACTCTTAAACTTGTTCATGTTGAGCTTCTAGCAATTTGTCAATTACAGTTTAGGCTTTCCTACCAAGGTAATGGTTCTTGTGGAGGTTTCTGCTTCTGGGCCTCTACTCTGGTGAATTGGTGATTCTCTGTATATCTGCCTGTCTCTCTCACCAATTTGGGGGGCAGTGCTTTGCTCCATGACCTCAGTTCTCTGATGGATCTAAGAAGAACTGTTGATTTTTAGTTTGTTTTGCTGTTTTCTCATTGTGAGGATGGCTGTGGCGACTTCCAAACTCCTTACTGTTGGACGAGAAACTGTAAGTCCTCTGTGCTAATTGTGTTTTTTTTTTTTTAAATTCTGTATTTTACTTTTCTTATTAAGGAATACAACACATCTCTAGGTGATAAAACTTTCTTTTATCTAGCTGCATAATATGCCATGGTATGGATATACTGGGCTTACTCCACCATACTCCCTTGATGTGCACTCAGTTTTCCCCATCTTTTTTCCATTACAAACAATACTGCTAGAAATGTGCTTATACATGTATACTTGCATACTGGTGCTGATATTTCCTTAGGTTACTTCCAAAAGTGGGATATTCAAGTCAAGGGATATTTTCTTTTGTCAGCATACTTTGCCAAGAAATTGTAGCAGTGTATGAGTTTCCTTTCATTTGGACATCACTGGATATTGCCAGTCTGATAGGTGAAAATGGTTTCTCATTGTTTCTTTGATTAGTACTTTCTTGATTACTAGTGAGGTCTGAAGCATCTTACATATGTTTACAATTTTGATTTCCTGTGTGCATCTTTATTTGTGATATTGCCATTTCTTTCATTTGGGTTATTTGTTTTTTCCTTATAAATTTGTATATTAGGCACAGTTGTTAATATATTTAAAAATTATTATTTGTGCTCCTTGTAGAAAAGTCAGAAAATGGCAGCATAAGAAGCAAGCAAAACTCACCCATCTGCTCACACAGAGATAAACTGCTCTTAGAATTTTGATATTGGACATTTTTCTAAGCATATGTATGTATATAAATTCCTACCAAAGTGAAATTTTAGTTGGCATGCTATATAAAAAATATTATTACATATGATTTTATTATTGTTTAAATACAATGTAGGAAAAACTGTCAAGCAATAGAAAAAACTTTCTGAAATGCAGATCATGACCTACTAAACTGATTTCATGACCCGCAGTTTGAAAACATTGCTTAAAGGTACATAAATATACAACCTCGATAGAAATAAAAACCAAATTAAAAATATGGGAACAATAAATATATCCCTTAATTCAGCATAATTTGAATGCCTTCTAAAATTTTCATTTATTTAGTTTTGTTTCAGACATTTAAAAAATTCAGTATTACTGAAATGTTCAAGCATATTTAAAAGTAGAGAAGATGGTATGATGAAACCCAGTGTCCCCATCCCTCACATTTAGCAGTTACCACATTTTGCTAATCTTGTTTATTTCTCTCCCCCAACTTGTTTTTATTTTGCTGGGGTTTTTTTTTGCTGTATGCGGGCCTCTCACCGCTGTGGCCTCTCCTGCCGCGGAGCACAGGCTCTGGACACGCAGGCCCAGCGGCCACGGCTCACGGGCTCAGCTGCTCCGCGGCACGTGGGATCCTCCCGGACCGGGGCATGAACCCGCGTGCCCTGCATTGGCAGGCGGACTCTCAACCATTGCGCCACCAGGGAAGCCCACTGGGTTATTTTTGAGTTAATCCCATGCATTATATTGTAAACATAAATTCTTGTTTATCTGCCTATAATCTATAATGAAATTGCTATTATGTTAAAAAAGACAAGAAAGAGGCCTACCTAACAAAGTTGGCAATTTTATAATATTATCTAACTGTCCATATTTAAATTTATGTAGCTGTCTCAAAAATTTTTTTTTTTTTTTTTTTTTTTTTTTTTTTTTTTTTTTTTTTGCGGTATGCGGGCCTCTCACTGTTGTGGCCTCTCCCGTTGCGGAGCACGGGCTCCGGACGCACAGGCTCAGCGGCCATGGCTCACGGGCTTAGCTGCTCCGCGGCATGTGGGATCTTCCCGGACCAGGGCACGAACCCGCGTCTCCTGCATCGGCAGGCGGATTCTCAACCACTGCGCCACCAGGGAAGCCCTCAAAAATATTTTTAATAGTTGACTTTCTTTGAATCAGGATGCAAACAAGAAATCTGCACATTGTATGTGGTTAATTATTATCTTAAGTCTGTTGTAATCTACAGTATCCACTCTTGCCTTTTAAAAATTTTACTCCTTTATTTATTGAAGAATAGACTACAATTTGGATTTGACAGATGCTTCCTTTTGGTGGTGGGTAGCTTGTTCTTCTAACCCTGATATTTCCTATAAATGGAAGTTAGATCTAGATGATTATTTAGATATAAGTTCACTTCTTTGGCAGTTGTACTTCAGAGGTGATGCTGGAAGCTATTATCTCTTACAGTTTGTCTGGGCAGGAATTTGGGAGCATCTTGGCTGGGTGGTTTTGGCTTGGATTCTCTCATGAGATTGCAGTGAGATGTTGACTGGAGCTGTAGTCACTAGAAGGTGTAACTAGGGATGGGAGAATCTTCTCCAGGGTGGCTCCCTTAGATTGCTAGCAAGCTGTAGTTCCACTGTTGAGGGGAGGTCTCAGTTCTTCTTAGCACGGGCCTTTCAAAAGTGTTGCTTGACTATTCTGACAGCTTGGTGGCTGGCTTCTCTTGGGGCAAATGATCCAGGAAAATAAGATGGAACCTGCTATATCTTTATGACCTAGCCTTGGTGGTCAGTGACATTACGTCTTCAATATTCTGTTGGTCACACAGGCCATCCTTGAATCGACGGCATGGATACCAGCAGATGAAAATTACTGGGGTCACCTTAGAGGCTGGCTACTGTAAATGATTTTAATTTAAAATTAAAAGTACAGGATTTATAAATTTTTGATCCTATACTTGTCTTTTTTTTAATATTAAAAACCTTGGTTCCTAAGAAATTAGCATTGTCCTGCAATATAATAATTTCAAGATAACAATGTTAATGTTAATTACTAAGAAGACTACTGAATGCAGTTTAAGATTTCTTATTGGTTCTTTTTGTCCTTAGCATATGCCCCACTAGGGATAATATAGTCAGAATACCGTAATCAGTTAATGTAATATAGACGGTTTGATACACATGTAGGTTCATCTGTTTCTAATTTTTCAGGTACTGTTTTTTTAACCTTTTCAGTTTGATGATGTATAGTTAATCATGTGAAACATTTACATGGTTCCAAACTCAAAACTGTAAAACAGGGCACATTCAGAGTAGTCTCATTTTCATTCCTTTTTCCAGTTCTCTCCCTTACCCAGGGACAGCCTTTTTTTTTTTTTTTTTAAGTGTTTAGTTCATCCTTACAGTTTTTCTTTGCTACATATTCACCCTCCCCCTTTTATATAAAAGATGTCATATTAATAACTGCTCTGCTGTTCCTGGTTCTTTTCATTTAATTATATATACTGAAAATTACTCTGTATCAGTAGATAGATATGGCTACACAGTACTCTGTGTGGATGTATCATAGTTTATTCCGTTAGTCTCCCACTGATAGATGCTTGCATTGTTTCCAGTCTTTTGCTATTAGAAATAATGCTGCTTTGAATAGCTCTCTGCCTACACCATCTTGTATTTTTGCCAGTGAATTGTTGGGACAGACCTCTAGAATTGGGCTGGTTAGGTCAAAGAGAAATGGAAATACTAAATATGATTAATCTAGCTGGATATTGCCAAATTCCTAGCAGTGTATGAGAGTGTTCCTTACAGCTTTGCCATTAGAGCCTGGTGTCATACATTTGAATTGTTGTCAATTTGTTATTGTGGTGAGGTTGTAGCTTGAGAAATAAATTTTTATTATGAGCAAGGCTAAGCAACTTTCCATTGGTTTAAGGGCAGTTGGCTACTGCTTGTGTGTGTGTGTGTGTGTGTGTGTGTGTGTGTGTGTGTGTGTGTGTGTGTGTGTGGTCTGGGTTATCTCTCTGTCTTTTGCCCACTTTTCTGTGTGGTTATTAATCTTTTTCTTTTCAATTTAGAGAGGCTTTTTTAGTGGGTATAAGTAATTTATCTGGAATAAGTTGCTAATGATTTTTTGCTAGTTTGCTATATTTTTCTAAATTTGCTTGCAGTGTTTTCAGCCACTCAGTAGATTTTTGTTTTTACATAGTCACATTATCAGTCTTTTCCCCCTTTTCCCCTGTTGCATCTTGGTTTGATTCCTAGTTAGGAAAATTTTCCCCACTCTGAGATTATTAAGGAATTCATGTTTAAAAAAATACTTTCATGGTTTTATTTTTTATATTTATAACTGGTTCATTTGCTTTTATGCTGGTATATATGTTGTGAGGAACAGACCAGTTTTAACCATTTCTATCTGGCTATTCATGTTGTCCCCATATTGCTGATTTATAATAAGTTGATCTTTTCTCCCACTGAATTGATATGATGCCATCTTTATCATTTACTAAAGTTACATATATACCTGGGTATAATTCTGGATTTCTGTTTTATTTCATGTTCCTTTCACAGCATCACACTTTTTTATTATAGGAATTCACTATTCTGTCTTAAACTGTCTGGGCTGGTAGAGCCTAGTGCCCACCCCGCCTTTCTCTTTCAGATATTTTCATTGCTATTCTTACTTAGTTATTTTCCTGTGTGGATATAATGTCAGCTTATCTAATTGTAGGAAGAAAACAAGGTATTTTTAAAAATAGAACTTTGTTTAATTTATAAATTACTTAGAAAAATCTTTATCACGGTGAGCCTTCCTAACAATGTATCCATTTTTTAATTTATAGTTTTTTGCCTTTTAAAAGTGTTTTGTAATTTATCTCTGAAGTATTTTGCACATTTCTTAAATTTAAAAAAATATTTATTATAAATGGGACCTCCATTTTTTTTTCTTGCGGTACGCGGGCCTCTCACTGTTGTGGCCCCTCCCGTTGCAGAGCACAGGCTCCAGAGGCGCAGGCTCAGCGGCCATGGTTCACGGGCCCAGCCGCTCCGCGGCCTGTGGGATCTTCCCGGACCGGGGCACGAACCCGTGTCCCCTGCATCGGCAGGCGGACTCTCAACCACTGCGCCACCAGGGAAGCCCCATTTTTTTCTTTTAACTGGTAGTTATGTTAATGACTACTGTATGTTTTATTATTATTTTTAGATCTTTTAAAAAATTTATTTTATTATTTATTTTATTTTTGGCTGAGTTGGGTCTTCATTACTGTGCGCGGGCTTTTCTCCAGTTGCGGAGAGCAGGTGCTACTCTTCGTTGAGGTGCGTAGGATTCTCATTGCCACGGCTTCTCTTGTTGTGGAGCACAGGCTCTAGGCACGCGGGCTTCAGTAGTTGTGGCATGGGGGCTTCAGTAGTTGTGGTTCGTGGGCTCTAGAGCGCAGGCTCAGTAGTTGTGGCTCACGGACTTAGTTGCTCCATGGCATGTGGGATCTTCCCGAACCAGGGCTCGAACCTCTGTCCCCTGCATTGGCAGGCGGTTTCTTAACCACTGCGCCACCAGGGAAGCCCAGTGACTACGGTATGTTTTATTTCTGCTGTTTTTCTAAATTGTGTCACTGTTTTTAACAGTTTTTTAAATTGAATGTATATGTCCTTTCAGAGAACAAACGTTCAGGTCATCTGCATGCAGAGATAGTCTTAGCTCTTCTGTTTCAATTCTTACTCTAATACAGTACTGTCTAATAGAAACAATGCAAGACATTATATTTTAATTTAAAATAATCGGTTAGTCTCATTTTTTAAAGCTCTGTTCATTTAAATAATATTTTTATTTAACCCAGTATGTCAATAGATTATTCCAATATGTAACCAATATAACAAATTATCAAGATATTTTATATTTTTTAGTTGTTGTATTTAAGTTTTTGAAATCCCATGTATGTTTTACACTTCAGGCACATTTGGACTAGCCACATTTCAAGTGTTCAGTTGCCACACGTAGCTATTAGCAGTTGTATTGGGCTGTGCTACTCTAGATACTCTGTGTGTAACTGTGTTACTTAGTAACATCAAAGATAGTGAGATAGATGGATCAAATACACAATCTTTGTTAATCTACTTTAAACTCGATATCATCAGTATATTTCCATATCAACATCGTACCTCTACAATGTTTTTCAAAGTGCATGTTATGGTTTAGATGAACCATAATAACCCATTTGTTTGTTTATTTGGTTTGGGTTTTTTGCTTAATGTTTTTAGGTATTTTATTATTATATTGGTTTTAGTGAACATGCCTGTAGATAAATCTTTTCTATCTTTCATTTCCTTGTGCTAAATATCTTTAAAAGCCCTTGCTACATAAAAGGGTACATGATTGTTAAAGCTTTGGGTGCATGTTGCCAAATTATATTTTGTTAATATACCAGTTTACTACTGGCACTATATAACAGTGTCTGTTTATCTCACACCTTTGTTAATACTGTGTAGTTCTTCTTTTGAAATATTTTCCCTTTAGTTAAAAGTGGTAGGGCTTCCCTGGTGGCACAGTGGTTGAGAGTCCACCTGCCGATGCAGGGGACACAGGTTCGTGCCCTGGTCTGGGAAGATCCCATGTGCCGTGAAGCAGCTGGGCCCGTGAGAGGCCACAGCAGTGAGAGGCCCGCGTACCACCAAAAAAAAAAAAAAAAAAGTGGTATATTGTTTGATTTGTATATTTTGATTAATAGTGAGATTAAGTACATAGGCATTTTTTGTGTATTGACAGTTAATTTTGTTTTTCATTTTCTCTTGTAGTACTGGTCTTTTTTGGTACTGATTTGTGAGAGTTTGTTTTATATTAAGAAAATCAATCTGTTGCAAATAGGTTTCTTCACCTTGTCATTTATTTGCCTTTTACCTCTATTTCATATTTATTTCTAACATATGTGTTTCTAAATTTTTATTTAGTGAAATTTGTCAGTTTTTTATTTATTTATTTATTTATTTTTAAATTTTTATTTTTTGCGGTACGCAGGCCTCTCACTGTCGTGGCCTCTCCCGTTGCGGAGCACAGGCTCCGGACGCGCAGGCTCAGCGGGCATGGCTCACGGGCCCAGCCGCTACGCGGCACGTGGGATCCCCCCGGACCGGGGCACGAACCCGCGTCCCCTGCATCGGCAGACGGACTCTCAACCACTGCACCACCAGGGAAGCCCTGTCAGTTTTTTAATAGGTTTGTTTTTGGTATAATTCCCAACCTGCCTTTGGGGTTACACATTTGTCCCAGTACTATTCTGCCTCTTTTTTTCCTTCACTGATTTAAAAATGGCTGTTTTCATAGTTAGTAGATACGTATTTGGGATTTTTTTTTCTGGTATATATTATATGCATTTTTCTGTCTGCCCCAATAGTACAGTAGGTCATATTAATTTCTGGTAGGGCAAATGTTTATTTTCAGAAACGTTTTGGTTGATACTCTGGTTTTGTTTTCTTCAAGGTGAACTTTAGAATTAGTTTCTCAAGTTAAGTGTTCTTTCAGCAAAAGAAATAACAAATTATTGGTCCTTTTACTGAAATTGCATTAAAATACAGAATTTTACAATTTGGTGAATCCTTAATAAATTTGTATAATTGTTTAAGTTTATTCCTAGTTTGTAGTATTTTTTTTCTATTGCAGAGTCATTTAAATTTTACTTTCTAATTGTTTCTAATTTTAATTTCTAATTGTTGCTGGCGTATATAAAGCCTTTTACTTTTTGTGTATGATTGTTTTCTAATGCAGCTACTTTTAAAAATTCTTTTGGATCTTTTAGAATCGTCATCTCATCTACCAATAATCATGTTTTTGTCACTTTCAGTATTTATACTTTGTTTTTAATTTTACTTCCTAACTTCTAGAATAGTAATAATGAACATTCTTGTCTTGTGTACAGCATCTGGCATTTTACTATTAAATATGACAATAGTTGTTGGTTTCAGAGAGGTACCATTATAAACTTTTAGGAAAGAATCTTTCTATTGCAAGTTTACTGTGAAATCTTTTTTTTTTTTTTTTTTGCGGTACGCGGGCCTCTCACTGTTGTGGTCTCTCCCGTTGCGGAGCACACGCTCCGGATGCACAGGCTCAGCGGCCATGGCTCACGGACCCAGGCTCTCTGCGGCATGTGGGATCTTCCCGGACCAGGGCACAAACCCACGTCCCCTGCATCGGCAGGCGGACTCCCAACCACTGCACTACCAGGGAAGCCCTACTGTGAAATCTTTGCTCTGTTCTGTTTTTTTTTTTTTGGCCGCGCCACACAGCTTGCAGGTTCCCTGGACCCAGGGATCAAACCTGGGCCCTGCCGTAAAAGCGCCGAGTCCTAACCACTGGATCTCCAGGGATTTCCCTTTGCTCTGTTTTTAATCACGAGCTGATCATGAACTTTCTTCAGATGCCTTTTTTTGGCATATTGATAACTTTTTTACTTTGAAAGATAGATGTATTGAATTTTATTAGCTTTTCCATTCTTGAATTGATAAATTAAACTGCCTGATTGAGATATTTGTAAATATAACTTTAGATTCAATTTGTGCAAATTTCATTTAGGAATTTTGAATCTATCGTATGTATGTTGTGTATGTGCTGTTTTAGGTTTTAGTAGCAGGATTAATAAGCTGGTATTTTAAAATAAAGTCGTAATTTGTATGCTTTCAAATGCTCTGGAGCTGTATAAAAGAATTAAATTATATGTTTATTGAAAACTTAGTAGAAGTCATCTAAAGCCAACTGGGCTCAGACTCTTTTTTTAATTAAAAGTAATTCTTATAACATCTTTAAATTTTCTTTGATGAACTATACTGATTTTATTCAGCTTCTGCTGAGAGACAATTTGTTCAATATGTAAAACAGCTAAGAATTTATTTTATATCAATCATACCCAGAAACTATGCAGTGTGGAAATTAGCAGTGTTGATTTTATGTCATAGCAGTTTTCTTTGGGAGAAGAAAACTGGCTAGATAGTTTCTTGGGATGGTATTGATATTAACTTCACAGAGAAGGGGATGAACATTATTAAATGGAAGAAGTAGCAGTTCTTTTCAAGGATTAATTTTCTCCCCAGCATTTTATTTTTAAAAAATTCTGAACCTATAGAAAAGTTGTAAGAACAAAATCTTTAATGTATTAATTGTTGTTCTTAGGTGCATTTTATCTGGTGTTTGAATATATGGACCATGATCTGATGGGACTACTGGAATCAGGCTTGGTTCATTTTAATGAAAATCACATAAAGTCATTTATGAGACAGCTCATGGAAGGTCTGGATTATTGTCATAAGAAGAACTTTTTGCATCGAGATATTAAGTGTTCAAATATTCTTCTAAATAATAGGTATGATATGAGTTTGATATATATGTTTAAAATGAGGCTTATATAATGTATACCTTGATTCTGTTAAAAAGATTTAAAATTTAGGTTTTTATTGCTCAGACTATTTTAACAAAATCAGTGTTACAGCTTGGGCTACGTCTGAAGTTGTGTTAAATATACTTCAGTTAATTAACTTCCAATAATAGTTTGTAATGTATGTAAAATAATATTTAGTTGACTTGTTGAAGTTCCATCCATCCCCTCAATCCAAGCAATTTAATAGGATTAATTGGATCAAACCTCTAAAGAACTTTACAGTCCCTTTGACCTTATATAAATATGGGTTTTTGACTCATAAAGACCTGAGTTTGAATCCACATAATAGTTTGAATCAGTATACTAGTATACATAAACCATATAGTAGTTTAAGTGCCCTTGGGCAAACTACGTGTAACCACTCCTTTTCTTTTGTTGTTGCTCAGTAACAGCTGTCATACCTCCATGGGGGAGCGGGGGGGAGGGAATTAATAAAGATTATAGGCACCCCCCCTAACCAAAATACTTAGTTGACCCTCTCATTTGATTTTCTTCCAAATAATGTGAATGGTTCTTCTAATAATTGATGATGTGATTTCAGTTTTAGGTTAAGAATAGGTTTTAGCATCTTTTTTATTTTGGAATTTTTTTTTTTTAAAAGTCATCAACAGTTTTAAAGTGAACTTTTTTTTGAAGTGTATATGTACGTACATACATACATATTCAAAGCTTATGTTAAACATTTCACTGCCAGCATAACCTGAACTCTGATAATTCTCTTGTAATTGGTACTATTTGTTGGTTTAAGTGAGGCATGCCTGGTCCTGATTTTATTAGTAGAAAGTGTTCTATAGAGCACCATGTCACTCTTAAGAACTGGAAAATTAAACATACATTTAAAATGATGTGATTCATTTCTTGTGCATTATTGGCTGGAATTGAACAAATAATTTGTTTTATTACTAAAGTAGTATGAATTACCTCATTTTATTTTTATTGAAGTGTACTTTCTAAATAGGAACTGAATAGTACTGAGAAACTGTTATATTAGTACTATTATTACTATATATAATAATATACTATATATATCATAATAATATAACAACAGTACTTGTTTAATAGTAGCTGAAATTATCCAAAGAAAAGTACTAATTTTTGCCTTATATTGTTGTGAGTTTATCTATTTGCCTTTTCCTGTAGAACCTTGGGTGCTGCAGTATAATCGAAATTTCAGTTATATCACTGAATTTTTGGTTAGTTCTAGGAATACAACATGAATGTGTAAGATCAATTCAGAGTAGACTAATATTTTTTGTTCATTTTATTTTACTTCCACCAGAGGGCAGATAAAACTTGCAGATTTTGGACTTGCTCGATTGTATAGCTCAGAAGAAAGGTAAGAATATTTTCAAATGAATATTATAGACATTAGTGACCAGTTTTAGAAGCTATATTAAGAATACCTTATTGATAGTTTATTTTTTAACAAAAGGGAAATTTTCTTTTCATGGTTAAATACATGAAATAATGAAGTTTTATACCATGTTGGGTTGACTATTTTAATTACAAAATTTTATACATTAAATCAATGTAAAAATAATAGATTTTTTCATACTTAGAGATAAATATAATTTCTTTTAAAATGTGCTATTTTAAATGTTTCTTAAATGAACTTAGGAATTTTTAAATAAAATTCATGCTTAAATTTCTAATGCATGTCCAGACGTTTGTAATTTTTGTGTTTAATGAAAAACCTTAGTAAATGCTTTTTATGTTACATGTTTAAACTTGTATATTTTGTTTTCATTATTATTTTGGACTTACTTAAAACTTTTTTTAACTATAGTTATATCTATATATAGATGTGTGTTTGTTTTTAACTCCCTAGAACCTTCTATTTAAACAAACTATTGTGAAGAAGTTCAGTGTATAATTTCTTTATGTGGAGCTTCTGTGGCTAGTTAGGGATTTGTATCCCATTTGGCTCCTTTTGTGCTTGATGGTATTGAAATTGATTTGTCTTATTAGGATTATTCCAGGAAGAATAATATGAAATTTCAAAATAAAGTATTTTTGTTAAGTAGGGAATTTTATATAAACTATTAAATTAACTGGGTTTAATATCTCCAGTTTATTAGCCCATTCCTTTCTTGTCAGACAGCATTATTTCTTTATATAGAATATATGTACATATATGTATAAATTCCTTATGACAGTTCTATAATTTATTTAGTGTAATCATAATTGGATATAATAAAATATCTGTTAATTGGAATTCTTAGCAATAGTTATTTACGTTCACTGAATCTTTGCCAGTTTCTGGTTAGTTGAAAAAAAAATCCCTTTTTGAATTTTTTTTTAAGAGTGAAATATTTGTTTGTTTTTTAATCTTGCAGTGCCTGTGACATAATTCTGAAAATTATTTTTAGTGTTTAGAGGTTTTAAAATGGTATGTTTTGGATACATTAGAGTTCTGTTAAACTCAGACTATGGTATGGACAGCTTGTTATGGACAGGGCTCCAGTCCCCTATACCTACTTCAGCCAGAGCTTTTTGGCCTTTATTTGTTTTAACTTTACTACACTTTTAATATTTTAAGAAAAGGTTGTATGTTGTTGCTTGTTTGTTTGAAGTCGTTCTAGAGCTTAACAGCTCTAACCCTCATTTTGTGTTTGAGAAAATGGAAACCTAGAAAGGGTTGAGTGACTTGAAAAATCCAAAAATATTTGTTAGTATCATCAAGAGTGTATAGCTCAAAGTTTCCAACTCCCAATTATTTATTCTTTCCATTGTGTATAATAGTGCCTTTTGATAGAATTTGAAGGAAAAAAATAAATTGGTCCTTAAGTATACTTAATCTAAAACTTCACTTGAAGTATACTTTTTGAATGACTAAATTTCAATGACTGTTCTTTAGGGGGAAATTCTTCTTAATTAAGGATTCTACCTGCTTAGCTGGTTAACTGAGATTTCACTGTAGTTTGGTTATCCTTTCTTAATAGAAGTATATGTCTATCATACTTTGACTATGAATCCCTTTCTTCTTGTTTTCGTGTTAGGTTTCAGTGGAGATGGAGAACAGCTAAATTACCATTTTCCATCTCATAGATTCTTTTTATGCAGATATTTGTTCACATTGGAATAGATATGTTCCAGAAGAACTGACTGTAGAGCCAAATTTTATATGTCATAATCCATTTTCCCATTGATTTTTTTTTTTCTTTTTTAAAATGGAGTGTTGGGTTTCAGTGGAGTGTCAGGGGTGTGTGGTGTGTTCACTGAACCTTGGTCCCCATTGCCTTGCTGAATTTATATAAGAATGTTGAACTTAAGGAAGTAGGAAATTTAAAATGCCATACCTTTGCATCTTCAGGTAATGTATACTGAAATTTTCTGCTTAATCAAATTTATAAGTTAAAAACTTGGTATATCATTTTGTTTTATAAGCAAATATACTTTCCTTCAGGGTTATGTACGTCTTTAAAACTACTCTTTTTCAGATTCGAATAATTCCAGTTTCTTTAAAATCAGTTAGAGAAGTAGGCTTAATTTAATGAATGACTTTAAAATATACATACTGTTCTAGTAAATTTTAATAACATACTGAAATTCACTGCCTTTAGCAGATTCACTATATTATCCCAAGTTTTCTAGTATATTTCTTGAAATAAACATACAGTAAATTATTTCCATCCATATTTCTTTGTTATCATAAGCAGAAAGAAACCATAATACCCCCATCCAAATATTTTTTGAATTATTTTCTAAGTAATTAGCTATTACAGGTAGAATGAAGTGGTCAAGAAATTATTGTAGGGTTTCTTGTTTTTTCAAAATAGAGCAGATTTCAGCTTATAGCTGTAATAGCATCAATTACATCTCTCTCACTTATTTGATTTGGTGTATCTTTTTAAAAATTAATTAATTTTTATTTTTGGCTACGTTGGGTCTTTGTTGCTGCACCCGGGCTTTCTCTAGTTGCGTTGAGCAGGGGCTGCTCTTGATTGCGGTGGGTGGGCTTCTCATTGTGGTGGCTTCTCTTGTTGCGGAGCACGGGCTCTAGGTGCACGGGCTTCAGTAGTTGTGGCACATGGGCTCAGTAGTTGTGACTCGCGGGCTCTAGAGCGCAGGCTCAGTAGCTGTGGCGCATGGGCTTAGTTGCTCCACGGCATGTGGGATCTTCCCGGGTCAGGGATCGAACCCGTGTCCCCTGCATTGGCAGGTGGATTCTTCACCACTGCAACACCAGGGAAGTCCCGATATACCTTTTTTGAATTTGAGGAAAACTTGATGGAACTACAGCTAGTATGTAGGAATTGAGCATGAGGTTGTGGGTGACCAGTATGGATCTCCTCTGTCATGTATGCTACAATAGAGGAAAGGAGACTGGGCTAAAATGAGGGGGGAAAATGATGCCTTTAAACTTGAAGAATCATTTTCTTGTTTTGAACATCAGCATTCATGCTTTGCTCTATTTGGCCTTGGGAAATATAGAACTTGAGAACAGAGGTTTTTGCCTCATTTCTTCATATCTGTTCAGTTTTTTAGTAGCTGTTTTAAGTCCACCTTTCCCCAAGACTTTTAGCCACAATGATAAATCCTCTTCTGAGTTTTTATTTTACCAAGTCTTTGCTACAATGCTTTTCCAAGTAATGGAGTATCTTTTTCTCCTTATGTGACCGTCTCATATGAAAAATATGCACTTTACATGTAAGTTGAAATTAATTTCACTTTCTAGAGAAGAAACTATAACTTAACACATTTACTTTTTTAATGGAAGGAACTCAAAATCCTTAGGCCTAAATCAGGAAACTTTGGCTCTAGTCCTGGCATTTCCATTCTACCAGTTGTGAAATATTGGACAAGTCACTTAGTATCTCTGTATGTCATTATTCTCAACTTTAAGATGAAGGATTTCAAATCTGTAAGATATTTATAGTGTATTGGAAAACATTTCTTTCGTGGTTCTGAAAGTTACAGTGAACAAAATAGCTTTTTAAACATTTTTGAAGGCAATATCGCCATCTAGTGGCTTTTCATAAAATTTCCATTAAAACCAAAACTAAATTTTCCCAAAACTATGTAGGGTGTGAATGGAAGAATTACCTCTTGCTGCTTGTCCAGGGACTAGATGGAATTATATTCAGCATTAAAATTGCCTCCTTGGTGCTGGTCTTTTTACTTTTGTTCTTTTCACTACAGCTAGAATTGTAGTTATTTTAAAGACAGGGATCATTATTTTAAACTTTTGTGTTTTATATGCCTTAAAGCATAAAACACATTCATAGTAACTGCTTGATTAATTCTGATCCTTCAGGTGTTATATTAATTATATTAATATTAATTGTTGGCCCTTCAAATGTTATATTTTATTTTTGCCAAATGAAGTTTGCTCATTTAGTCTTCCAGCAAGTTTGTGTGATATTTCCATTTCTGAATCTCTCTTAAAGCTCCTTATGTATCTAATAAAGTCTATAAATGCGAAATATTTTGATAGCATCAAATATTTAAAATTACCTGAGATTTCACATGAAAGTTTTATGATGACTTTATACTTTAATGTCTTGTTAACCACATTAAAGTAGAAGGTTTGAAAAATAAAAGAAGTATTGCTGGTGCTGGTGCCACTTCCCTAGTAGACAAAGAAAATAGTGTCTGCTTTCTTTTCAAAAACTGTTAATGAGACTTATTTACAGATGAAGATATTCACTAGAAGTTGAAATTCAGAATATTTAATGTCGAGATCATTATTTCTGGATTTTTACAAAGGTAGTTTCTAGCCGTCCAAGAGGAACAGCTTGTTGGAGTTACTGTTTTCTTTTTCTAATTTAATGTGAGAGGGATTTTATATGTGTGTGTTTTGCTAGGTTATGGAATTATCGCTTGGGATTTAACTTTAATTGTGGGAATAAATTGGAGTGGTTCTTTTCCTATTTTTAGGGTTTTCTTTTTAAAGTATTAATTTATTCTGTAACACCTAAGAACCTCACTATATGTTTTTCCATCCTGTTTCTTTTTCAGTAGGGATGAATTTGTTTCTTGTGAAAAGACTGGGTAGATATTTCAATAATGTAATTTTTTTTTAGTCCATGAAAGAAAAAAAAACATCGTATGTGTGATGTCACATCAGTTTGTTTTCTCTTTGTGATGTAAACAAGACCGTCTTTAGGATGTTGACAGTGGGTAACCAAACCTAGTAGCCCAAGTCCTAAATGTTCAATTTTGAGGATTCTGGATTTTATTTATTTGTCTAACTTTGGATGATCTATTTTCATTATTACATCAGTACTTTAGTTTTCTTGGGATTTAAATGTCCTAGTTTCAAAACAGTTTCAGTGTCTTATACTTCTGTCTTTACATTGGTAAACACAACAACCTAATCATACCATGGAATATTTTCTTCATAATACTATAAATAAATATTGAATTGAGTGATTTGAGATTGGCTTTATTCTCTGCTAACTCTACCCACCTTGGAATTTTCTTTTATGATTAAAGTCCTTCTGTCTGCATACTTTCTCAGTGTTTGCTTTTTCCTCATTAAGCACTAAGGTAAAAAGTGAGGTATGGCACCTATTTTGTAAAAGTTTTGAGTAAATTATCATGTTTTTCCTTGACTTTAATAAAACAGTCATTTTCATTGTCTTTTGTCAGTGTTAACTTTGAAAAGTACATTAAAAAGCTTATTTAAGGGGCTTCCCTGGTGGCGCAGTGGTTGAGAGTCTACCTGCCGATGCAGGGGACGCGGGTTCGTGCCCCGGTCCGGGAAGATCCCACATGCCGTGGAGCGGCTGGGCCCGTGAGCCGTGGCCGCTGAGCCTGCGTGTCCGGAGCTTGTGGTCCGCATTTGCCAGCTGTGTTCTCTCCCTGGCTCTATCTCCTAGTTTTAGAAAATGAGCATTTGCTCAGCCTTCTCAGGGAACTGATAGTTCAGTGTGGGCAGAGCAAGAACCAAGCAGTCATTTTGTAGGTCTTGTGTGGATTTTCTCCCAGAGGCAGCAGTGTGTATTGAAGGTGTAAACGTTGGCATTTTATACTGTCACTTTGACTGCACTTTGGAAAGTAGATTGACCTTGTAAGTCTGCAAGCAAGGGCAATCAGTTAGAAAGGGGTTGCAGTAAACCTAGGTAGGATATGGGGGACTTACTTCCCTGGCGGTCCAGTGGTTAAGACTTCACCTTCTATTGCAGGGGGTGCAGGTTTGATCCTTGGTCGGGGAGCTAAGATCCCACATGCCTCGTGGCCAAAAAACCAAAACACAAAACAGAAGCAATATTGTAACAAATTCAATAAAGACTTTAAAAATGGTCCACACCAAAAAAAAAGAGTAGTGATTATTAAAAAAAAAAACAACCTAGGTAGGATAATTATGGCTTTAACTAGGCAATGGGTGTAGGTGTTGGAGGGATGGAGATGAATTATATCATAAGATATAGAATCGTTAGAACTTGATGGTTGACTATTGTGTTGGTAGACACATCCCTGCCTTTACCCCTACAGTAAGATTTCTGCTTAAGGAGTTGCATAAATGGTTTATTAATTAGGAGAAGCTAAACTTACAACAGAGAACCTCAAAATTCAGTGGCTTAAAGAATAAGAAGTTTATATTTCTCACTCAGTAATCTGGAGCAGTTGCTACTTTACCTTGCTGCACAATTGAATATTGTTTGATCAAATGGTGACTGCTTCATACAGTCATTTAAGGATCCAGATGGGAAGATATGCTGCCTTTCTTCACATGCTTTCCAAGTCTATCACCATGTCTGTCAGCTAGAAGCTAGAAAAGAGGAGGGAGGGGTGTTATGAGCCAGGCCAAGAAATGGCACCTGTGTTCACGTTCCATTGGCGAGAACTTGGTCATGCGGCCACACCTAACTGCAGTGAGGGTGGGAAATGTAGTGTAGGTGGGCAGCTCCCATTGAAGAAAGGAAGAACAGATTTTAGAAGACAGCAATCTCTGCCATAAACTGTGATGCTGTTTGCTGAGACAGGAAACGGGAAGCAGGTTTACGGCAGAAGATAATAAATTTCCTTTTGGATATGTTAAGATACAGGTACTTAACACTTCTAAATTTGCATGTGTAATAAGAATGCTCAAGTGATCCTAAGGTAATATCAATTGGAAAAAAATTACTTATTTTTTTTGTAGCAATGTTATGATACAGAAATTTAAGTTATTTTTCTGAGAAAAAATCAAAAGGAGGAAAGTAGGGTAAAATTAGAAGGGAATGGGGAAAGGGCATGAGGGAAAAGACAGTGTTTATTGTTATGTAGTTATGGCATAAATCAGTTGATTAAAAATATTGACAGGTACTTACTGTATGCCAGACACTGACCTAGGTAATACCTATTGGCTATGTAATAGAGATATGAAAGACAGATCAATTCCTGGTCTCATTATATAGTCATGAAAGAAGGTAGACTATGAACCTGTTGGGTAGCGGAAAGAATTTAAAGTACCAAGTGCTACAAAGCAAATAAAATAGTGTCTGTAGGGACACTATGAGCTTGGGGGTGGCTGCTTGGCTAATTTTGGCTAAGGCAGTTAGGATAGAATTCTTTGAGAAGTAAAATTGAGCTAAGACCTGAGTGATGAGAAGAGGATAACTTAATGAAGACCTAGGCAGATAACATTCCGAGTAGAAGGAACTCTGCAACTGCAAGGCCTGGAAACAGACTTGGAAAGTTTAAGGGGGCCAAGAGGTTGCCCAGTGTAGAAATAGGAAGTGAGATACTCCAGGATATAGTCTTATCACCTGAGGTAAAGTGTAAATTTTATTTAGTTGCAGTGAGAGATCACTGGACAGTTTAAGCAGGTAACTGATATGACTTGGTTTTATGCTTAAAAAACTTAAAAGTTGGGGAGGAAAGCTAGAGATCGAGGCAAGGAAACTAGTTAAGAGACTGTTGCAGTAGTACCAGAAAAAAGATAATAGTGGCTCTGACTAAAAGTTGGTACTGGCTCAGATTTCCTTGAAATCGTGGGAAATGGTTGCATTTAGGACCTATTTGGATGTAGAGTTGACAGAAGTTGTTGACAGATTAGATGTGCGATTTGAAGGAAAAAGGAAACAAGGATGACTCCTGGGTTTTTGACCTTAGAAGTTGGGTTGGTGTTAAAAATAGGTCCTAGGGCTTCCCTGGTGGCGCAGTGGTTGAGAGTCTGCCTGCCGATGCAGGGGACACAGGTTCGTGCCCCGGTCCGGGAAGATCCCACATGCCGCAGAGCAGCTAGGCCCATGAGCCGTGGCCGCTGAGCCTGCGCGTCCGGAGCCTGTGCTCCACAACGGGAGAGGCCACAACAGTGAGAGGCCCGCGTACCACAAAAAAACCCAAAAAGTCCCAAATTTCTTTTGTAGTTTTGGTAGGTGTTTACATAGTGGATTCTGAAGGAGACATGGCATTTAGGCATATGATGAATTTAGCTAGCTGAACTCTTTCCATGTTTTTCTCAAAAATGTAAGTTACACTCTAAAAGAAATAAGTGTAGACTTTATTGTTGGAAAAATGAAGCATTTTAAAGCTAATTTAGGTATTTCCTATTATATGATTTTTTTTTTTTTCATTTCTTAGAATGGTCCTTAAAGAGTTATCAACTGTGGTTTGTGAATTTTAATTTGGATTATCCAGAATCTCCAAATACTTCAAGGGCCTAAAATCTTGCTCTGATCATCTGTTTGCCTTTTACCTATTCAGACCAGACTGGAGGCTGAGCTGTCTGCCAGCCTGGGGATATACCCTTAAGGCAGTGCTCGCTTTGTTAGGAATACAGTGCTGCTTGTGGTGTGTAGAGTAGGGAAGACCATAACCACGTCACACCTCCCCTGAAGGGCAAAGTGTTGGAATCTGTCACTGAGCAGATAATCTTTGATCGCTATTCTGTTGATGTTTCATTGATTGTAAAGAGAAATGTTGGGATGGTACTTTGTTCTACAAAAAATATATATCAGTTTGAATATTTATTTACTTCATAAATGAAATAATTTCCACAATTTAGAGATTATGTTAGTGTTTTAAAATTGAGCTTTCTATGTCAAATTTTACTGTTGAATGTTGCCAGTCTTTATGTAGTTCTTATTTTTCTTCTGACAGAAGCTGAGCATTTTGATATATTTGGAAAAGCTATTAATTGGTATACATTAAGTACTTTTGCTGTACACCTAGAAGTATAGTTCATCTAGTTCTGTGTTTAATCATTTTTGAAAATGTACTAAATATTTTCACTTCTGAATTTGATGAGAGTTAATGAAAAAGTGAGCTAGTCTAATTTTAACTGCTAAAGATGACTGTGTTCTAAATGTTGCCTAGAACTTGATATATAATACGGTTAAAAAACAAAATTCAACTGAGTAAATTTGAAGATCTAATTGGTTTTATTTAACACTTCCTGAATCAGGCCACATCCCATCTAGTAAGTAGAAGGGAGCTCTGAGGAGCCATACAAAATGGAAGGTGTTTAAAGGCAGAAGGGGGCAGGGACAAGAAAGTTATACTAGCAGAAAGCAGATTGGCCGTGGCAAGGTCACTTTCCTTTAAGGGATGGGAGGGGTCTGTGTGGCAGGTGACTTCGTTAGTGCTGACCAGGAAATTCCAGACCAATCGGTTAACATGCGTTTCCTGGGAGGGGCTGAATCTGCAGTTAGGTTAGGTAGTAAGTCTTGGTTTGCTGGTGTGGGAGTTACACAAGTAACTCCATTTTGGATCTGTTGTTTCTTTTTAACACACATATAAAATAATCTTTTATTTAAATATAAAATTTAATAACCTTAATTTGTGTAATTTCTTCACATAATACAACAGACTTTTATTTTTTTAAATATATTTTAAAACATTTCTAAACATAAAAAGATTAAAAAATTAACTGTTTACTGACAGATTTACATAAATTTAAACATTTTTCTTGAGACTGTAGATACCTAGTTGTACCTTAGTAGCAAGACCATACATTTCACATGCTCATAGACCTTTGAAATATTTTAGAAAACTACTTATAATTTTCTCAGACTTTGTTCCCCCACCCAGCTAATTCATGTATGTCACCTAAAGTTGCAGGGCCATATACAGTAAAAGGTCTGCCCTATGCCCAACATTGTTCTGGGCTTAGTGTGTGGGTACTATTTTTTTCATAATAAAGAATGGTCTCTGAGGTCTTTTGATTTTTCTGGGAATATAGAGAAAACAAAATAGTTCATTACAGTGGTAAGTATGGTGTAAATTTAAGAATATGAAAACAAATCTTTCTTTAAAAATAAATCTGTTGTTAATAAAAGATTAGACTTTATGGAGATGGGTCTTTCACCATGTTTTAAAGGAGGTATAGGTTTGAATGAGAAAAATGGGAAGGAATTTCAATTTTAAAAGGTGTTAAGACATAAAGAGGTGAACATATTTTTAAATGATTAAATCCAGCTTAATTAGAATAGCTAGAATGTAAAAGATTTCCTCGTTATATGAAGATAAGTGATGCTAGTAAAAATAAGCAAAAATCACTAAGAAAAGTAATTTAATAATGTTAGAAAAATCTAATCCTAGTTGGCTATTGAAAACGTACTTCTTAGACTATCTTCCCTTTTCACAATTTATACCAAAGTCAAGTATCCTTTTTTCCTGGCTTTGGCACACTGTTACTATAGTCCTATCTGTGGTAATGCTTTGGTGTCCTCGATGGCTTACAGTCTAAGTGTTTAAATTATTTGGAGAAATTTGGTAGTGTGGGAGCAAGCTACTCAGGTCTTAGGCTGCCTGGAACTTCAGACCTACAGTTGGCAAGAGGGAATTGCTTTATAAATTATATGCTCCTCTTTTTCCTTCCCCAAACTGGTCCGAGTCCAAGCCAACCTCAGGTAACTGGGCTTGGAATACAGCCATTCTGGGAAATTTCCTGTGATACAGCCTTTGCATCCTTGTGATTTGGAGGGTATTTGGAAAGGAAGAGAAGTTTAGAATTGACCTAAAGACATACGTGATCACACAGAACAGTCGAAGAACTACCTCTAACTTCTTAGACTGTCTTTACTCATGTGAATCAGCTACAACAGGATCATTCTCGGAGGAGTGAAAACACATATGCAGCTTACTAGATAATATCTTCTATGACAAAGTGGTAGTAGTATATATATATATGTCCTCATTGTTAGAAGGTGACAAAGAAATCATCTGATAAAGTATCTTACCTATCACTAGTGGTTCCTGGCAGAGTAGACCCGAACTACTACAGTCTACATTTCTGTACTTTCTATTCACATACCAAAGTGGGGTAAGCCAGTTGAAAACTTTTGTTAGGTGGTTACAGTTTGAACTGTATCTTGCCATACATTAGTGATTTGCCAGATTTGGTGAAAATCATCAATGCCAACAGTTGATATAAAGATCTTTCTTTGACTGTATTACAGTTAAAACAAGCCAACAACTTTTAATTTTTATATATTAAGGGAATTTTTCAGGTAATCACATTGCTTTCAGATGTATTTTATTATCATGTATTAGATGTCATAGCATGTCTGTAGGCAGATGAAAGTAGTTTTAGTTAGGATTGTAGGATTGCTTTGATTAGCCAAAGTAATATTTCTTAAGAGAATTTCTCTTATTCTAACACATACTAACTCTAAAGAGTGCTTTCTATGTTTTTTAGTCGTCCGTATACTAACAAGGTCATCACTTTATGGTACCGTCCACCTGAACTGCTGCTGGGAGAAGAAAGATACACACCAGCTATTGATGTATGGAGCTGTGGGTAAGATAGGCTTATTGACTGGTTAGTTTACTTGAAACTTGGTAGTGAAGTAAAATCATACCATTTGGTAATGGCGGATATTTTTCCCAATAGATGTATCCTTGGTGAACTCTTCACTAAAAAACCTATATTTCAAGCAAATCAGGAGCTTGCACAACTAGAATTAATAAGGTAAGCTTGTGATTTTAATATTTGTAATATCTGTAGGAAATTAAAATTTTTTCACTCTTGTGTTTCTAGGAGAACATTATGTTTCTGTTGAAGGCTGATGATTGCTGAATGGAGGAGAAACTAGAATGCAGGCACTCTGATAAATGTTCTAGTAAAATTAAGGATCTTAAAGTCCCTAGATATTTTGTGATTAGATTAATGTGTTTGAGTCCCTAAAGATAAGACTGGGAAGGAGGAGTATTAATATGAGGGGGGAGAGAATGAATGGTAGATTCTGGTTTTTTTGGAGTGTGGCAGTATGGAAGAATTAATGTTTGGGGATATTTTAAAGAAATACTCTTTTACATATGTATATGCACATGTGTTAATATGTATATGTGTACGCAGACACACCAAAATATATCCATGTACTCACTAGCATAGGTCTTCATTATTTGGAGCCTATTATAGGACCTAGGTCATAGGACTTACATGTTAATCATCTTTCTCTTTATCTAATATTTTAAATAAATTTCTTTTTTATAAAAGAGCTTTGGTTTTCATATATAATAATATTAATTTGCAACTTGTAAGATTTGCATGAGTGTTTCAAAATATGGATGAGAATTTTTAGGGAAGATATTGGTATAAGGCACATACATACCCATGTACTGTGAACCTTCCCTTCAGCAGACTTATTGGACTAATTGATGCTCTACATTCCATCTGTAAATAATACTAGCTTGATAGCAAGCTGAATATTTGCAGCTTGTAGATTACCACTCTATCGTAAGACTACGTATTTATTCTACCAGTTGAAGAGTATGACGACCAAGAGGTAGTTGTTTCCCATTTTGTATACAAACATTTTATTATTGTACATATGTTGTTTAATTAACTATAGACAGATGCAGTGCTTTGCAAAGACTTAACAGAGTTGGTTAATGTAGAATCCCATTCAGTGAGTCCTCTGGTGAAAGAGAAGGCCATGGCCCTATGTCAGAAAGTTGGGAAATAAATGCACATTTATACATTTTTAGTTAAAATAAAATGTTTAAATCATGTATCTGTGTATCTTTCTTTTTCTTTTTCTTTTTTGGTAATGATTTTCTCTAACCCATTTTTTCAGTTACCTAACTATTGTTCCTAATTGTATTGGATACTAGGGTTTCTATTAATGATGTTAGTATTTATTTAGTTTATACATGATACAAGTACTGTTCTAGGAATTTCACCTGAATTACTTCAGTTAAGTTGTGTCTTGTTTTTTTTTTTTTTTTTTTTTTTTTTTTTGCCGCTCCGGGGCATGTGGGATCTTCCCGGATCGGGGCGTGAACCTGCGTCCCCTGCATCGGCAGGCAGGCTCTCAACCACTGCGCCACCAGGGAAGCCCGTGTCTTGTTTTTATAGTTAAGAAAACTGAACCTTACAGAGATGAAGAATTTGTTCAGAGTCATTCAACTAGCAAGTGGCAAAATTGAGATTTGAATCTAGATAGTTTTACCTTACTATCTAAACTTATAACCAATTCTCTATACGATGTAGGAAATAAAACTTCCTGGAACTTTTAGTTAGTATGACACAAACACCAGGAATTAACAAAGACAGCATGAAAAATTTCTGCAGAATATTAATACAAAAATTCTAAAAGGAGTGATTAGCCAGTAGTATGTAATGTTTTAGTAAAAATTAACTTGCAGAGTCAAGTAGGGTCATCCTAATGATACAAGAATGTTTTAGTTTTAGGAATTCCATTATAATTCATCATTTTAATAGACGTAAAATAATATGTCTATCTTGATGTGTTGAATAGGCATTTGCTGAAATTATAAACTGCTAATTAAGTGTAGAGGCATATTTCTTTAACACAATAAAATATGGATCACAAACAGACTAAATAATATTTAGTGGTGAAATACTAGAAGTAAAGGCAAGAATGAGAAAAAATTGACTAGCAGTATCATTATTTTAAGAGTGTTTTAGAAGCACTAACTAGTTAACTACTTGTGATAGAAAAGTGAACCCAATAAGAGGTATACTATCATAATTTGTATCTGATAGCATTGCATACATGCAGCGTGCAAGGACATCACCTTAAATCCTTGAATAAAAAATTTGGTAAAATGGCAAGTGTTAAGAATGTGCGTGTATATACACACGTGTGTGTGTATGTATGTATGTATATACACACAGCATACTAATATATATTATATAGTAATACATATATCCTAAAGCAATAGTTTTTAAAGACTACGTACCAATAATAACCAGTTAGAAACATAGGGAGTGGAGAGCACGTTTAACAAAACCACCACCATATATACTCCAGGAATATTGAAAACTATGTTTCACCTAAAATTGTAAAGAAGATTTGAATAAGTGTTGGAGAGGCATATCTCATTTTTGGCTAGGAAGCCTTTTTTTTGAACATCTTTATTGGAGTACAATTGCTTTACAATGGTGTGTTAGTTTCTGCTTTATAACAAAGTGAATCAGCTGTGCATATACATATATCCCCATATATCCTCCCTCTTGTGTCTCCCTCCCACCCTCCCTATCCCACCCCTCTAGGTGGTCACAAAGCACCGAGCTGATGTCCCTGTGCTATGCGGCTGCTTCCCACTAGCTATCTATTTTACATTTGGTAGTGTATATAAGTCCATGTCACTCTCTCACTTCGTCCCAGCATACCCTTCCCCCTCCCCGTGCCCTCAAATCCATTCTCTACATATGCGTCTTTGTTCCTGTCCTATGAAGAACCCTTGGTTCTTCATAACCGTTTTTTTTTCTTTAGATTCCATATATATGTGTTACCATATGGTATTTGGTTTTCTCTTTCTGTATTTCACTCTGTATGACAGACTCTAGGTCCATCCACCTCACTACAAATAACTCAATTTCATTTCTTCTTATGGCTGAGTAATATTCCATTGTATATATGTGCCACATCTTTATCCATTCATCTGTCGATGGACACTTAGGTTGCTTCCATGTCCTGGCTATTGTATATACAGCTGCAATGAACATTGTGGTACATGACTCTTTTTGAATTATGGTTTTCTCAGGGTATTTGCCCAGTAGTGGGATTGCTGGGTTGTATGGTAGTTCTATTTTTAGTTTTTTAAGGAACCTCCATACTGTTCTCCATAGTGGCTGTATCAATTTACATTCCCACCAACAGTGCAAGAGTGTTCCCTTTTCTCCACACCCTCTCCAGCATTCATTGTTTGTAGATTTTTTGATGATGGCCATTCTGACTGGTGTGAGATGATACCTCATTGTAATTTTGATTTGCATTTCTCTAATGATTACTGTGGTTGAGCATTCTTTCATATGTTTGTTGGCAATCTGTATATCTTCTTTGGAGAAATGTCTGTTTAGGTCTTCTGCCCATTCTTGGATTGGGTTGTTTGTTTTTTTGATATTGAGCTGCATGAGCTGCTTGTAAATTTTGGAGATTAGTCCTTTGTCAGTTGCTTCATTTGCAAATATTTTCTCCCATTCTGTGGGTTGTCTTTTCATCTTCTTTATGGTTTCCTTTGCTGTGCAAAAGCTTTTAAATTTCATTAGGTCCCGTTTGTTTTTTTTGTTTTTATTTCCCTTTCTCTAGGAGGTGGGTCAAAAAGGATCTTGCTGTGATATATGTCATAGAGTGTTCTGCGTATGTTTTCCCCTAAGAGTTTGATAGTGTCTGGCCTTAAATTTAGGGCTTTAATCCATTTTGAGTTTATTTTTGTGTATGGTGTTAGGGAGTGTTCTAATTTCATTCTTTTACATGTAGCTGTCCAGTTTTCCCAGCACTACTTATTGAAGAGACTGCCTTTTTTCCATTGTATATCCTTGCCTCCTTTATCAAAAATAAGGTGACCTTATGTGCGTGGGTTTATCTCTGGGCTTTCTATCCTGTTCTGTGAATGTATATTTCTGCTTTTGTGCCAGTACCATACTGTCTTTGTAGTATAGTCTGAAGTCAGGGAGCCTGATTCCTCCAGCTCCGTTTTTCTTTCTCAAGATTGCTTTGGGTAGTCGGGGTCTTTTGTGTTTCCATAAAAATTGTGAATTTTTTTGTTCTAGTTCTGTGAAAAATGCCATTGGGAGTTTGATAGGGATTGCATTGAATCTGTAGATTGCTTTGGGTAGTAGAGTCATTTTCACAATGTTGAGTCTTCCAATCCAAGAACATGGTATATCTCTCCATCTGTTTATATCATCTTTAATTTCTTTCATCAGTCTCTTATAGTTTTCTACATACAGATCTTTTGTCTCCTTAAGTTGGTTTATTCCTAGGTATTTTATTCTTTTCGTTGTAGTGGTAAATGAGTGTGTTTCCTTAATTTCTCTTTTCAGATTTTTCATCATCGGTGTATAGGAATGCAAGAAATTTCTGTGCATTAATTTTATATCCTGCTACTTTACCAAATTCATCGATTAGCTCTAGAAGTTTTCTGGTAGCATCTTTAGGATTCTCTATGTATAGTATCATGTCATTTGCAAACAGTGACAGCTTTACTTCTTTTCTGATTTAGATTCCTTTTATTTCTTTTTCTTCTCTGATTGCTGTGGCTAAAACTTCCAAACCTATGTGGAATAATAGTGGTGAGAGTGGGCAACCTTGTCTTATTCGTGATCTTAGCGGAAATGGTTTGTTTTTCACCACTGAGAACGATGTTGGCTGTGGGTTTGTGAAATACAGCCTTTATTATGTTGAGGAAAGTTCCCTCTATGCCTGCTTTCTGGAGGGTTTTTATCATAAATGAGTGTTGAATTTTGTCAAAAGCTTTTTCTGCATCTATTGAGATGATCATATGGTTTTTAATCCTTCAGTTTGTTAATACGGTGTATTATATTGATTGATTTGCATATATTGAAGAATCCTTGCATTCCTGGGATAAACCCCACTTGATCATGGTGTATGATCCTTTTAATGTGCTGTTGGATTCTGTTTGCTAGTATTTTGTTGAGGATTTTTGCATCTATGTTCATCAGTGATGTTGGCCTGTAGTTTTCTTTCTTTGTGACATCCTTGTCTGGTTTTGGTATCAGGGTGATGGTGGCCTCATAGAATGAATTGGGGAGTGTTCCTCCCTTTTGAAAGCGTTTGAGGATAGGTGTTAGCTCTTCTCTAAATGTTTGATAGAATTCACCTGTGAAGCCATCTGGTCCTGGGCCTTTCTTTGTTTGTTGGAAGATTTTTAATCACAGTTTCAATTTCAGTGCTTGTGATTGGTCTGTTCATATTTTCTATTTCTTCCTGGTTCATTCTCAGAAGGTTGTGCTTTCCAAAAAATTTATCCATTTCTTCCAGGTTGTCCATTTTATTGGCATAGAGTTGCTTGTAGTAATCTCTATGATCCTTTGTATTTCTGCAGTGTCAGTTGTTACTTTTCCTTTTTCATTTCTAATTCTGTTGATTTGAGTCTTCTCCCTTTTTTTCTTGATGAGTCTGGCTAATGGTTTCTCAATTTTATTTATGTTCTCAAAGAACCAGCTTTTAGTTTTATTGATCTTTGCTATTGTTTCATTCATTTCTTTTTCCTTTATTTCTGATCTGATCTTTATGATTTCTTAACCCTTCTGCTAACTTTAGGGTTTTTTTTCTTTTTCTTTCTCTAATTGCTTTAGGTATAAGGTTAGGTTGTTTATTTGAGGTGTTTCTTGGTTCTTGAGGTAGGATTGTATCGGTATGAACTTTCCTCTTAGAACTGCTTTTGCTGAATCCCATAGGTTTTGGGTCGTCATGTTTTCATTGTCATTTGTTTCTAGGTATTTTTTGATTTCCTCTTTGATTCCTTCAGTGACCTCTTGGTTATTAAGTAGTGTATTGTTTAGCCTCCATGTGTTTGTATTTTTTACAGATTTTTTCCTGTAATTGATATCTAGTCTCATAGCATTGTGGTTGGAAAAGATACCTGATACGATTTCAGTTTTCTTAAATTTACCAAGGCTTGATTTGTGACCCAAGATATGATCTATCCTGGAGGATGTTCCATGAGTACTTGAGAAGAAAGTGTATTCTGTTGTTTTTGGATGGACTGTCCCATAAATATCAATTAAATTCATCTTGTGTAATGTATCATTTAAAGCTTGTGTTTCCTTATTTATTTTCATTTTGGATGATCTGTCCATTGGTGAAAGTGGGGTGTTACAATCCCCTACCATTATCATGTTACTGTCAATTTCCCCTTTTATGGCTGTTAGCATTTGCCTTATGTATTGAGGTGCTCCTATGTTGGGTGCATAAATATTTTCAACTGTTATATCTTCTTCTTGGATTGATCCCTTGATCATTATGTAGTGTCCTTTTTTGTTTTTTGTAATAGTGTTTATTATTAAGTCTATTTTGTCTGATATGAGAATTGCTACTCCAGCTTTCTTTTGATTTCCATTTGCATGCAATATCTTTTTCCATTCCCTCACTTTCAGTCTGTATGTGTCCCTAGGTCTGAAGTGGGTCTCTTGTAGACAGTATATATATATGGGTCTTGTTTTTGCATCCATTCAGCCAGTCTGTGTCTTTTGGTGGGAGCATTTAATCCATTTACATTTAAGGTAATTATCAATATGTATTTTCCTATTCCCATTTTCTTAATTGTTTTGGGTTTGTTATTGTAGGTCTTTTCCTTCTCTTGTGTTTCCTCCCTAGAGAAGTTGCTTTAGCATTTGTTGTAAAACTGATTTGGTGGTGCTGAATTCTCTTAGCTTTTGCTTATCTGTAAAGGTTTTAATTTCTCCATTATATCTGAATGAGATCCTTGCTAGGTAAGTAATTTTGGTTGTAGGTTTTTCTCCTTCATCACTTTAAATATGTCCTGCCAGTCCCTTGTGGCTTGCAGAGTTTCTGCTGAAAGATCAGCTGTTAACCTTCTGGGGATTCCCTTGTATGTTATTTGTTGTTTTTCCCTTGCTGCTTTTAATATTTTTTCTTTGTATTTAATTTTTGATAGTTTGATTCTCTTTTCTTTATTCTGCTCTGCGGTAGTTATTGCCACTATTTTATCTTCCAGGTCACTTATCTGTCCTTCTGCCTCAGTTATTCTGCTACTGATGCCTTCTAGAGAATTTTTATTTCATTTATTGTGTTCTTCATCATTGTTTGTTTGCTCTTTAGTTCTTCTAGGTCCTTGTTAAATGTTTCTTGTATTTTCTCTGTTCTATTTCCAAGATTTTGGATCATCTTTACTATCATTACTCTGAATTCTTTTTCAGGTCAACTGCCTATTTCCTCTTCATTTGTTTGGTCTAGTGGGTTTCTACCTTGCTTCTTCATCTGCTGTGTGTTTCTGACTTCTCATTTTGCTTAACTTACTGTGTTTGGGGTCTCCTTTTCGTGGGCTGCAGGTTCGTAGTTCCCGTTGTTTTTGTTGTCTGTCCCCAGTGGCTAAGGTTGGTTCAGTGGGTTGTGTAGGCTTCCTGGTGGAGGGGACTAGTGCCTGTGTTCTGGAGGATGAGGCTGGATCTTGGCTTTCTGGTGGGCAGGTACGTCCAGTGATGTGTTTTAGGCTGTCTGTGACCTTGTTATGATTTTAGGCAGCCTCTCTGCTAATGGGTGGGGATGTGTTCCTATCTTGCTAGTTGTTTGGCATAGGGTGTCCACACCTGTAGCTTGCTGGTTGTTGAGTGGAGTTGGGTCTTAATGTTGAGATGGAGATCTCTGGGAGAGCTTTTGCCGTTTGATATTACGCGGAGCTGGGAGGTCTCTGATGGACCAGTGTCCTGAACTCGGCTCTCCCACCTCAGAGGCACAGGCTTGACATCCGGCCAGAGCACCAAGACCCTGTCAGCCACACGGCTCTCTCTGGGCTTCTATTTCGGCAGTAGCAATGTGACTCTGGTTGGTGTGAGCCACTTTTTTCACTAGTTGGCCAAGGAGAAGTGTGAGGGCACCAGCGTCTCTTGAAAATGCAAAAGCAGTGCGGTGGCCGTGCCCTCCTCCAGGATGCACGGAAGCCTTCTCAAGATGAGTGGGGTAAAACCCAGGACGCTGTGGAAGCCGCCATTCTTAGGGAGAAGAACCTGAACCAGGCGCTATTGGATCCACGTGCCCTGGGTTCTGCCTGTGCCCCTTTTCTGTTTCAAGATGGCACTTCATCGTATATTAGTCATTATTTAGTCATTATAGTTCTAATGAGAACTTCAAAAGACTTTTTTAAAACAACAGTTGATTTTAATGTTTATCTGGAGGCATGAACCTGAAAATAGCTGGGAAAATTCTTAAAAAAGAAGGACAATTTGGCATATCATATGTTAAATCAAAATTTTAGTAACTAAAACCATTTTGTACTGGCACAGGATACACAGATGAATTAGTGGAATTATATGGGAAATTCAGAAGTAAAGAAAGTTCATATGGACCTTAGAATATAATACAGTAGACATTTCAAATCAGGGAGTTAATTGAATAGTATTTATTGATTGCTGGTTGTGTAGCAGTTACCAGTACTGAGGATACAGTGGAGGTTGGGAATTGTATCCCCAGTGCCTAGTAACTGGCACACAACGTTTTCTGCTTTCTTGTTGGGGGAGACAGAGAAAACAACCAAATTAATAAAATACATCAGGTGGTGATGAGTGCAGGGGATAGAAGACGATAGGAGGCAGTGCTGTGTATGGAGCCAGGGAAAATCTCTCCCATAGGTACCATCTGAGCAGAGAGCTGAGTGAACAGCAGAGTCGTGATCCTGAGGCATGAGTGTGTTTGGATTATTTTATGGACATGTTAAGTCAGTTAGGGAACCGTATGGGAAACAAAAAGAAAGCTCAAGCCATCCAGTTAGTGGCATACTGTACAGTTACTAAAAAGGAAATGGTAGATCTGGAGATGTTGATATGCAAAAGCAACACTGTCATGTGAAAAGAGCAGTTTTACAGAAGGCTGTGTTTGGTTTGATCCCACGTGGGTGAGACAAATTAAACACATCAAAAGAGTCTGGAATTGTTAATCTGAACGTGGACTTGTGAGAGGGTTAGGGAAGGGACTGTTTTACTTTCTATGTTTCAGAATGTGTTTGGGTTTTGGTAAGATACCAAATATTTATAATAATACAAAAAAGATGCTTCAATTTTGACTTTATAGCATTAATTACTTTTAAAACATGAAGAAAAAAAAGGACGTTTCTGGTAAAAGAGACACGTCTCCTTGATTTGAAGGAGATGGCAAGTATATTGAAAGGGGCAGGCTTTGGGATCTTACAGGCCTGGGTTCTAATGCCAGCTCAGCTACTTCCTGCTCTTGTGACTTAGGGTAAGTTCCATAATGCTCTAAGTTTCTTTCTTCACAAGTAAAACAGGACAAATAATGTGCGTAGGATTGTAAAAATTAATGTGTTTCCTAGTACATATTTACTTCTTCCCCTCATCTTATTTGTGGTAATGCTGGAATGTTTCCCCAATCTAAAGCCTCAGGAATGATGAGTTCTAGGGTCTACATTGTACAGATACATATAAATGGATCAAGGATGGTAATCCTAATGAGAATCTGTCTTAAAGAGCTTTATACTACAGTGGTCAAGTTATTTTTACTTTACCTGGTTCCAGAAAATACTTTAGGCAGATTACAAAAATTTTGTGATAAGAAGTAGCATGAATTAAAAGTAATGGCAAAGAGAGAGAAAAACATAGGTGGGGACAAAAAAGGGATGAATGAGAGCAAAAATGTTTTTACCTGAGAGTAACACTTTTAACTCTAAGTGTTCTGGCAGCCAGTGAAAGAACCTTTATATCACACAATGTATATTGCTTATGGAATAAAAAACAACCATGGAAGAAATTAAAAGTAGATTTGGAATGAGAAGAAGTCCCCGCACACATACACAAAGCCTCAGGTCACACAGGTAAAATTTTTACAACTTTAAAGGCATAGGCTTTGGTTGTTCCAGAATATAGGAAAAGAAGGAAAGTTCCCATATTTTAAAAAGTGAAGCATGTATACCTTCATAAATCAATAGCATAAAAATTTCTTTAAACTTGTACTTCTTAATCTTTTTGGTCTCTTCTTTATACTCTTAAAAGATCCCAAGAGCTTGTTTATGTTGACTGTATGTATTGAGATTTAAAACTGAGAAGTAAAAATACTTATTAATTCATTTTAAAATAATATATTAACATAACATTTTAATTGTAAAATGTTTATATTTCCCAAACTAAAATAAATATTGGTGAAATGAATAGCATTGTTTCACTTTTTTATAAATCTTCTTATGTCTGGCTTAAACATCTGGACAAACGTCTGTGATATGCTGTTTTCAATAGTCTTTTCAGATAATTGTGCATATTCTTCCTTGAAACTTCAGTAAGTGGAAGTTTTTTTTTACAGGTTAGTTGTAATGTGCAGTCTGTAACCACAGATTCTGTACTCTAATATATTGAAATCCATTGGTTTATCTTACACTCTGAATAGATCTTTTAACTGTGATGATTTTATAACATTATGTATTGGTCATTTGATAATATTGGATCACTGAATTGAGCAGATCTTCTAAAGTGTAACATTTCATTATATAGTATTTGTATGACCACTTGTCTCATCAGAAAAGCCTTTAGGTATTTATTTTGAAGCTGTCAAGTTCATGGTGTAGATATAAGTCTTCTAGTATTCTGATTTTCTCCTGAAAGCTTGAATTTTATAATTGACAGTAAATGCTGCAATTGTCTTCCTTGAAGTAATAAGCTGACTTTGTTCCTGTTTAAGAAAATGTCTGGCAAATGCCCAAGTATGAATGACCATAGTTTGTTAGTTGTTTTTGCAGGTAAAAAATCGTGGTTCATGAAAAAAGCAGCTACTTCAGCTTGCAACTCAAATAATTGCACAAGTGCTTCTCAAGATAACTATCACTTTGTTGTGCAACTGAAGTGCTTTATGAGTATTTTCTATTTCATTACTAAGAATAGTGAAAAGATACGTACTCAAGTGTAAGGGTTTAATAATAATAATTTTTACTGCTTCAACAAGTACCTTCTTAAGTGAAACTGTCCCCCTCTCTCCCCACCAAGATTATGTGGTAGTGAAGAGTATTTACTGCTAATAGTCTGGTGCCACTGCCACAAGTCATGCTAAAGTGCCAGTAGTTTTTTACCTACTACTGGCTTAATACCATCAGTGCGAAGTCAACACATTGAAAAGTATAAATAATGTCTTAATAATACCTTTGATCTTCCAGACCCCTGAAGGGTCTAGGGGATATCAAGTAGTCTTTGAACCCCATTTTTGCAAACTGCTGATGTATACCATCTAAAAAGTACAATACAGCATTACACTAAAATAACAGTACTTTGATTAGGCCCAAGCGGTATTCCTCTTTTGAACTTGTGGATGACTGAATATTCGAAAATCTCTTAATTCGAAAATCTCTTAATCTCTAGTATAATTTATGACATCAGTAACTCAGGGAAGAAAATGCAGGTGATGATTTTAATAAAGTTTCTAAAAATCAAACTGATAGAACTAAAGAAGTATCCTTTTAAAATTTAAAAGCCACAAAAATAAAACCCATAGTCAAAATGAATAAATCAATGCTTTCTAAGCAGGAGGTATATGTGAATTTGTATGTGTCTGTGAATATCTTTACTATGTGTTGTGTTTCTCAGACTAAAAGTTACCATCTTTCCCAGTGGTAAACAATGAAAGTACTCCCATTAAAATCAGAAACCAAACAGAATTACCTAATATTGTGTGGCATGATTAGCATTTTAACATTGTTTGGAAATTGCCACATAATGTAGCATACCATGATGATAAAGCGGAATACATATTTGAAAAAATATAGATGAATTGTGAGTATAGGTGATGGTAATAAACCTGGAAAGCCTCAAAGAAACAACTGTTAAAAGACAACTATGTTAGGAACCATAGGATCTCAGGTGGCGATCTAAATTTTTTATGTCAAATTTCAACCATTTCCTATAACAAAACTCTTCTAGTTATTGCTTAGGAAATATAATAGGGATAGGAACACATTCAAAAAGCAAAAAGTAAAACCCATAAAAGGAAATATACAAGATCTAATTGAAGACACTTATAAGTATACCTTGGAGATATTACAGGTTTGGTTGTAGACTACCACAATAAAGTGGACATCAAAATAAAGTGAGTCACACAAATTTTTTGGTTTCCCAGTGCATATAAAGTTATGTTTACACTATACTGTAGTCTGTTAGGTGTGCAATAGCATTATGTGTGTATACCCTGATTTTAAAATACTGTATTGCTAAAAATACTAACCATGATTTGAGCCTTTGGCAAGTTGTAGTCTTTTGGCTGATGGAGGGTTTGAAATACTGTGAGAATTACCAGAATGTGACACAGAGACACAAAGTGAGTAAATGCTGTTGGAAAAATGGCGCCAATAGACTTTCTGACGCACGGTTACCACAAACCCTTAAGTTTGTAAAAAAAACCCAAAAAACCAAAAAACTGCAGAGCACAATAAAATTAGGTATGCCTGTATAAAACCAAAGGAAGTATGAAAATGGAAATATTAAGCTTTGTAAAGATAGTAATCCTTTCTAAATTGATAAATTCAGAGCAGCAGTGGAATCCCAACAGGATTCTCTTACTTTTGGAGTGTGACAGTATTGATTCTACAATTCATCTGTAAGGAAATACTGAAAAGAATACTTAGAGGAATGAGTAGATAGAGGGGTTTGTCCTGTAAGTCTTATAAAAAATGTAAAGGTATCATATGATATTGACACCAGAGTAGATAAATCAATAAATCAAAGTAGAGTCTCAAAACATACCTTAGATATTTAGGGATTTAGCATATGATGCATTTCAAAATGTCTTCAGTAAATGATTTGGGGATAGCTAATTGACCATCAGGCACTGATTTTGCCAATATGCAATTATCAATTGCTGTCATGTCTGCTTCCCTAATTTCTAAAACTTTTCCCTGTCTTAGAATGTCTGTTTCATCCTGTATGCTGTTACCAATTTGATAACTTTCCCACTCAACTATCTTCCCAGAACACATAAAATAATTAAAACTCTTTAGCTAAGAGGTAATGAAACTGATTTTTATTTTAAGGCTATTAATGAGCCAGGTGCTAGCTCATTTAATTTCACAGGTCCAAAGTAAAATTAATCCCCATTTTACAAAAGAGCAGCAGATTCTAAGCAATGCAGTTTCACCAATATCACAGACAGGATTCAGTTCTAAAGTTTGTTTTCAAAGTCTGTCTTCATTATAGTTAGGCATACTGCCTCTTGAAACTGTATTGTATGGCCCCTGTCTAATGCTTCCAACTAAACCTCCCTTAGCCCTAAATTCCACCTATACTGATTTCCTTAGTCTTCCTCCCACAAATGTTTATACTTTGCTACTTCCATGACTTTGCCTATGCACTAATCTTTGCCAGTAACATAGTTCTCTTATTCCCTTTCCCACCTGTCTATTGTTTACTTATCCGTTGAGTTATAGGCAAAATTCTGCACCTCTTCTCTAACTTGAGTACGTTTTCTTGTATTTCCGTAGTTGAAAGTATCCTTCATTTTCTTTATTCCATTATATTTTATACTTCTGTTATGATGCACATCAATCTGCCAGGGATTGATTATATTCATCTAGTTACTTGGGTATATTATGTAGTATACAAAAGTGAGAGAGTGGTTCTCTTACTATAATTTAGTAAGAGAAAGAAAGACATGTAAACTACTAAAATATAAAGCAGGATGAAATAGTGTCAAAAGAAACAAGGAGCATGCAAAAAGTGACCATTTTGGACAGTGAGGATACAGAAAACGTTGCTGAATAGATTACTTTTGATCTGCATCTTCGGGAATGAAGAGGATTGAGCTAGATAGAATCTAGGAAGAAGGAACATGAGCAGAGACGTGGAGGAGTGATTGGTCTGTGGAGAGAGATGAGTTGGGAGATGAGACTAGGAAGCCAATCTGGGATCAGATCATAGAGAGCCACGCTCCTGAGCTTGGTCTTCTTCGCTCCTTTTGAGGAGCTTGTGAGAATGAGATTGTTAGGAAGAAGAGACAGGCATGTACGAATAGTAAGATCTTAAAGCCTTTTAAAAAGCTTGGATTTAAAAAAATCCTAAAATGTATTGAAACAAAATACAATTTCAGTGACACAGCTTAAAAAATGAGAGGGTGCCTTGTACAAATGTGTTTCTGACATAGTGTTCTTAAGCTCCGCTAAAGGGTGTCTGGCAACTTTAGTTGTCACTTGCTTATGTATATTGGTGCATGTATTTATGTATATATGGGATATTTTTACTTTTAGTCAGTGATTCATGGACCTCTTCTTTTTCTATATGAAGACTAGCTGATAATTTTATATAAAACGTACATTTATTCTTGAGATTCAGTATACTCAAGTTAAGCATATTTTTAACCAATTTTTCATCTACATATTACCAAAACATTAGTTTTAAATGTTTACCAGCTAGAGTTATCTGTTATAGCATTTCTTCAGTTTACCATAACAAGGACTTACTAATTACTATAAAAATATTGAGGGATTTCAAGATACAGATAGAGAAGTAAAGCAGTTAAAATTTCTAAATACCTTGAAATCAGAGGCGCTACTGAAATTGAAGAACTTCTATGTTTCAGGAATGTGACTTTTAGGGTCCTCCTGTTGATCGAGTTCAGCAGCAGTCTACAGTTCAGTTAGCTTCTTCAGTGTAGGAAATCTTTTCTGCCATTATTGCAAACTTCATTATATTCATGAGGGGATGTTTAGGTACCTATAAAACCAGAGAAAGACATATACTAAACTCTAGTTCCTCAGTTTATTGGCATAAACATTTTAAATTTTGGTTCAAAATATGCTCAACATATTTTGAATGTTGCCTGTGTTTTTAAGATTTGATTTTGCAGATATGGTTTTCTTTCTAGGAATTGGAATGTTTGGAGTGTTAGAAGCATTCACTGAAAATGCACTGAATTCTTAAGACAAGTAATTGATTTGGGATGACTAAAATATTTAATGAAACTATTATACATTGTATCAGGACTTCAACATTTGCATATTTAAAAATGAGTTGATGTTTTGTATAGCAGTTGTATGTATGATTTTTTTCTGTGTAGTTTATATTGATGTACTTCTTTTTGTGTGTTGTTCAGCCGTATATGTGGAAGTCCATGTCCTGCAGTGTGGCCTGATGTAATCAAACTACCATATTTCAACACCATGAAACCAAAGAAGCAATATCGTCGAAAGTTAAGAGAAGAATTTGTTTTGTAAGAAGGGGATGCTTAAACATCCATATTGCGTTGATTTTTTTTTAAGTTATTTCTTGAGAATTCTAAATGTCACTGTAGCCTCTGTTGACCTAAGGTCGACCTATCACAATTCTTCTGTGTCATTTAACTTTGAGTTCCCTTTGCTACATGCAAATTACCATTTCCCCATCATTATGAAATCAGTGCTTTGGAGTTATGTGTTTGATTTAGTGTTTACCTGAAAGAAGTTTAATAATACCATTTAAAGTTTTAATGAAACTGCTTACAAGATACTTGAACTGAGTTTTTTACTTTGTTGTAGGAAACTATTCTGTTACGTTTTTAATTTATGTTACAACAGCAAATTGCCCTTAGAGCAGTAAAATATACTATTGTTTGCCAATTTTCAAATTATTTAGAATAATAATTATAAAATTAAAAATAAATATTTCTTTAAAGGAATATTTGGAACTTACTGGAATAAAGTTTCACAAACATGTTATAAAATGCTAATATTTAAAATAAGCTCCTAAAGAAACATTAAGCTTGAGTCAAAGAACATGCATGACTTTTGTAATCCTCTCATGCCAGTATTCCTGCAGCTGCACTAGACTTATTTGATTACATGCTCGCCTTGGATCCTAGTAAGCGCTGCACTGCAGAGCAGGCTCTTCAATGTGAGTTCCTACGGGATGTGGAACCCTCAAAAATGCCTCCACCAGAGTAAGTGACTTTTTACTATATGCAGAATCTGGACAATATTAATAACATCATTATGTAGCTATCAAAAGCTATTCTATGATTAGTTAAGTCAAAAGAAAGAATAAATCAAAAGGAAAAGAATAGCAATAGTGTACATAATTTGCACATCTAGAATGCAGAGTCTTGCTTTATGTTCAGCTAACCACAGGACTAGCAAAAGCAGCCTTCCTCTAGTTAATTTTATTAATATATTTCCACCCGAAAAAAAGTGTTATTACTGCTGCTATTGTAGTACTGTTTCTGCCGACACTAGTTGCTTAGCTAAAATTTTGAGTGCTATGCTAAGCATTTCTCATGTATTACATTAATCTTTATCATTTTAACAGGTGAGTATTATTAATCATCATTTTACAGAGAAGGAAGCAGGCTCAGAGAGGTTAAGAAACTTGCCCAAGAATACAAATCTAGTAAAGGGTGAAGCCAGCTCTCAAATTCAAGTTAGTTCTGTAACAAAAAGAGGTTCTGAAATACTCCTTAGCAGACTCTACAGTAGAAAATTCTTATCATTGAATAAAAATATTTGTGTCCAGAGCCTGTATGGAATGAGTCTACTGTCTGATGGTGGGAGGTGGGTGTCAGGAGGCAGAGAATGCACAGAGTCTGGGCATCGGAATGGCTGGGTTCTTGACCCTTCACTCCCCTGTGGCTCCTGTAACTTCTCTAGGATTGATTTGGGGAAGGGGACAGAGCAGTCCATTTGGTTCTCCTTGATAGGATCTAGAAAGTTTGTAGAGATTTTCTTAGTAATTTTAAAAATGATGATGAGTGTCACAAAAACAAGCCTGTCCCTATAATAATAAAATGTGTCCATGTAATAACAATTAGCATATTGTGAAGGAACAGACATGGGATTTGGAGTTCAAATCCTGGCTCTTCCACTTAATTAATTAGATTGGTCTTATTATAGTTCTATGAGACCATCATATTTGGCTTTAGTTTTTACTGAATTGTATGTGAATAGCCTTTGTGGGATGAGTTTGGAAGGCAAAAAGGATCTATCATCTGACACGTTGAGGGACCTGAATCATTCACTGTTGAATTGTTTCATGGATTTTTTTGCTTATCAGTATATATCAGCAGTCTTGAAACTTTGGCTTAAGTACCCCTCTAAAGAATTTTTTTAAACTTTTGATTTGGAAAAGTTTCAACTCTATACAGAAAAATAGGAAGAATATTACAGTGAGCAGTCATATACTCTTCATCTAGATTCAACATTTAACTAAAATTTGGACACATTTGATATATCACTCCATATCTTTTTTTCCTGAACTATTTGCATATTATATTTTGGTAATGACATTTCACTTGTAAATAATTCACCATGTTATCTATAAGAACTGGGACTTTATTCTGTATAACTACAATATCATTATAAAGCATAAAAAATTTAACATTGTGGTAGCTAATAGTTTATATTCAGATTTCTCTAGTTGGCACAATAGTTTTCTTTGTAGTCTGTTTTTCTGTTTGTTTTGTTTTGGTTTGGATTTTTTTGGATGAAGAATTTATTCCAAGCTCACACATTTCATTTAGTTGTTATGTCTCTTCCCCAGAAGTCTCTGGGGAAGACTTCTGACGACATTGACATTTTTGAAGAGCTAGCTGTTTTGTAAAGCATTCTACAGTCTGACTTTAACTACTTCCTCATGATTAGTAATTAGTGTTTTTTTGGTTTTTTTGGTTTTTTTGGCAAGAATGCTATCTAGGGTAGTGATATTGCTTCCTGCTATATCACGTCAAGAGGAATATGTCATTTTTCTCTCATTATTGGTAGTACTAAATTGATATCTTGGTTTAAGTGGTCCACATGAAAGAATTCTGGTAAAACTGTATTGAACACATTTTAAATAGACATCTAAATTTTTTAAATCAAGGGTTCAAATAGTTGCAAAAGGTATAATTTTCAGTGTATAAGTGTAGACACTTTAAAATAGAGTGGTTACATCATCTTGTAAATGTATTTAGTGGAATCAAAATATCTTAGCATTTGATATTCATCAACATTCACTCAGAAAATGTATGAACAAACTCTTCAACAATTGGACACCATTGGGTTTGTGTGTGTGTGTGTGGACTTACATTGCTTCTGCACGTTTTTAATGTAGCATATATTTATGCTTGAAAGTATTTTATTGATTACCCTATAGTACTTCTTTAAAACAAATATATGTATATAAATGGAAATTTAATTTAAAAATTTCCTCTGACTACAAAGCTCTTTTTTTCTTGATTAAATTATTGCATGTATTAGTAGTGTGTATTTCAGTTTAAAAAAAAGAAAAAAAATCGTAAATTTTGTTGGAGAAGCAACCTTAATGAAATAGTGCTGAGATTTTTTTTCCCTCAAGTAATTTGTGTATCCATTAATTAATATTATTTATTCTAGAGTGAGATTATAGTTCCACATTAATTGTGATTTTAAAATTTTTGTAAGTACTCTTTTAAATAAGCATTTGAGACTGGATGGAGTTTTGTCATAGTTAAATCACTGAGTTCTTTGAACTTCTTCCACATTATGTCCCCAAAATCACTGCTCTGTCATCAAAAATTATTTTAATGACCTTTCAGATGTCAACTTAAGATTCTTTCTCTAATTTTCGTGACAGTAAAGAATTGGAAACCACATGACTTGCCAAAAGATTTCTTATCCAGTCATTAATCATTTATTTTTTTTCAGATTTTAAGAAAATAAACCAAAGAAGCTTTACCAATATTTATTACATGACTTCTTATACTTGTTGCTTTTTCTTTTATTCGCACTTTCTTAATCCAGTATACTTAGAAAAGGTTAGGAAGTCAACATGTAATTTCAGTGCTACTTAACCAATCCATTTGCTAAATTGTGTTTCTTATTACATTTTAAAAATATATGTTTTTGTCAAAATCTTGGAACTGTAGATGTATCCCATCAATTTATGGAAAATGTTTGCCACGTAATAGGAAATTCTGTTCATATTGTCAAACACATCACCTAAATTCACTTAACTTTTTATCAGAACACACCCGACTGCACTTTTGCATTAAAAATAAATATGTTAGTACACATTTGGGGAAACATTCTGTAAACCAGCAATAAATTATGGTACATCTTTGTTAAGTACATCAGTAAAGCAATCAGGTTGAAATTATAGTGATATTGATGTGATATTTAAATAAAAAGTTATATAAACAATATAACATCTCATTATTATTTTGTCATATGTAATGGGTAGTTAAAATTATAAAATGTGAAGGTAAGGACTATGAAGAAAGGCATTGGTATTCCTTTGGGAAATAGCTACGTGTATTAAACTTATCCGTTTTTTTAGGAGTAAGCAAATGAGTGGGGTAATAAAAACTCCATTAATTTTATTAGATGTCCTGTCACACTTTTTTAAGGTACTTAATGAAAAGAGTATGTATTGCTAAGAAGTGAATTAGGCCAGCAGCTTGTCTATAATTTTATTTTTCTTAAAAGCATTAAACAATTCATAAGATAAATATAATCAACTATAATTGGAATAAATATTCCATGATATGATATGATAAAACAATACTTTAAAATGCCTTGCTGAATGATGAAACATGAATATAATGCTTACTATGTGAGAGGCACTGTCCAAGCACTTAAATATGTTAACGTATATTACATGAACTCCACAAGGTAGATTGTCTTGTTAACCCCATTTTTAAAGATAAGCAAACTGAGGCACAGAGGTCAAGTTACTTGCCTGTGAGACACAATAAGTAAGTGGCTGAGCCGGTATTTGAACCTTTAGAAAAGAACACGTTAAAAATTTGGTTGTCCTGGAAACATTCCTGGTACATCTAATAGCATCACTAACCTCTCTATCCTGTTTAGCTATTTGTTGGGTAATATTTATCTTTCCTACTGTTGAGATCATCTGTAAAGAATCTCTTAACGTTTCAATTGTGGGAGGGAACAGAAGCCCTTTTTAATGAATTTCTTCGCTTTATTCTCATGGGACTCTCCCACAAGAGCAATGCATTCCTTGAACATCAGGATGGAAAAAAATGAAATCACTCCAGTCCCCCCACTCTGCAGTATTGCAGTATGTCTGAATTCACACACACACACACACACACACACACACACACACCCCGAAAGTCTTTGGCAGGTTTTTGATGCCTTAAAGCTTCCCAATATCAATATTTCAAATTGTCCCTTTGTTTGTTACTCCAGGAGGTTTTTACACGCTGAGGCAATGCACCATAGTAAGATGGCTGAGAGGTATGCCTTTGTTTTGTTTTTGGACCTCAGGTGCATAGACTTGGTTTAATCATAATCCTGTGTCACTCATCATTAGTCCATGCATGGCTCTCTTTTTTCTTTTAGTTACTTAATTTAATTAGTTATTTTAAATGATGTTAATAAGCAGCCATGAACTCACCAAATAAAAGCTAGAATCTTGACAATAACCTACTTTACTCATATCATACCTTCTCCGCCCACGACCTATCCCCCTTGCCTTCCTCCACCTGAGGTGTAACCATCATCCCTGTTTTCTTTTGTATATACTTTTTGTTGCCATCTATATGTACTCATAAAAAGTTATATTTTACATTTTTAATTGCTTTTAATTTTATGAAAGAGTGTCATGCTGTTTGTAATCTGTTGGGAATGACTTTTTTTCACTTAATAAATTCTATTGCTAAGATTTGACCATATTGTTACATATGCCTTTATTTTATAACATGAGATAAGACTAATTGTGAAAGAAGATGTGTGAAAGAACTTTCTGAACATGCAGGCCCTTCTCAAAGATCAATTTTAGGAAAGAGGACATATGGATATGGAATTTCTTTTAGAACAATTCCAGGTATACTCCCTCAGAAAGTCTTCATGTATCCCTAGAGGTAAACATATCCAGGTTGAAGACCAGGTTGGGGCTGCTTAAGGAAATTTATAGATATTCTGGGCAAGTTTATTAACCTTTCCAAGCCTCAATTTTCTTATCTTTAAAATAGATATCATAGTAACTTCCCACTGGATTTTTTTATTAGGGTAAGAAGAAAATATTTATAAATCAAATATTTGTCTTTCTTTAAACAAAAGTTATTCTGCAGTGTTTCAATTTTGTGAAATTACATGAGGTAGAATTGTTTCAGAATTATGGATAACTTTGATAGTTGCTAGTTATTCAGAACTCTCAATGATGATTGATGAACCTGGATTACAATCTATTTTTGAAACTCCTGTAGCATCAGTTTAATTCTAGAGCATTTGATTATAGAAGCAAATAAGAGGGTCTCAGAAAGTAAAAAGCTTGTACTAGAAGGTTTTTCGCAAATTTATGTCCTAGCCTTTGCTACTTTTTAATTCCGTGTCTAGTTTCTGCAAGTGGCATATTTTTCACCTTTTTTTTCCATGTCCTATTCAATGTATGTTGTACTATGATAAGAATTGGCTTTTAAAAGATTGCACCAAGGCTAATAGTAACCTATTTTTGTGAACATATATTCTTCATTCATAGTTTTAATAAGTTATTATTCATTGATTATCCAGAAGCCATAGAAAAATAGTTTGTCTGTGTAGGTGAAGCCCTGAAGGAGGGGGTCATTAAGGGTTATTTGTGTTGGAGGAGTTTACAAAGCCTGTGTGTGAAATCTTCAAGAATAACTTGTTGGGGAGCCAGGGTGGCAGCTTTGGGGCTATGTAGTAAATATTATCATTTTGTTGTTGTTGTTGTTGTTGTTAAGAAATGCCATTGACAAACAGTTTAATACTTTTTTTTTTCAGCCTTCCTTTATGGCAAGATTGTCATGAGTTATGGAGTAAAAAGCGAAGAAGACAGAAGCAGATGGGCATGACTGATGATGTTTCCACAATTAAAGCCCCCAGAAAGGACTTGTCTCTGGGCATGGATGACAGCAGAACTAACACGCCTCAGGGTGTGCTGCCGTCTTCACAGCTGAAATCTCAGGGCAACTCGAATGTAGCACCTGGTCAGTAATACTTCCATGGGTTGATTTTCTTCACATTGTTTTGCAGCTGGCGTTAATTATATTGCTGTAGTGTTAAAGCACTTGTGGCTAAAAGTTGAACACTGAATTCAACATTTCCTTGTTATTTGGTTGTGCCAGTACAGATGTTTCACTGCTACCGGCACCACAATATTAAGCAATCTCGAGGTAAGATTAATTTATAAAGAAGGCATCAAATTACATATGATTAGTGATGGGTCAGGTTTCTCTGTCTTTTTTTTTTTTCCCCCTAGTGCAAGAGTCGGTAGGTCTTTTACTGACACTGTTCTGTGAGGCTCAGCATTCAACGTCTGTGGATGCTTTTCAGGAGTAAGAAGAAAGATAAAGGAAAAGAGCCAGGAATCAGAGTAGAAGCTCTTTCATACTGTTTGTAATGTCCTCAGGTCACTTTTAATATATTTCCCAATATATTATAGAATCTCAGACTGGAATCTGATATTGTGCCAAAAGTGACTTGAAGTATGATAAAGAAGGGTATTTTGGGGAAAGTTAAATTTCTTCGTCTTACTCAATCTGGTATAAGAGTAAGCTTCTTCACGAGGAACCAACCTCTTCAGTGTTGTCAGAAGTGCTGTTAAATTCATTCTCTCGTTTAGTTAACGACTTTTTAAAAAGTGGAATCCACTCCCTCATTTTGCCTCAAGAATCCAGAAAGCATTCAGCTTTAATGTTTTTATGAAGACAGAGATGATAAGAAATAAATACATGTGTGTGTGTGGAGGTGGTGTTTTGTTAAACATGAAAAATAACCCAGCACTTATTAAGAGATGAGTAAGTATTGACTGATCAGCTAGTTGATTAAAACAGATCTGTGGATCAGATTGAACTTTTGGTGGTTAAATATAAATATAGAGTAGATTAGCTGAGAAAGCTTGAGAAAGATTACCTTAATGCTTTCCCATGTAGTCTACAAGCTTAGAGTTGACCTTGGTCAGACTACATTAAAGTGCTATAATACGTTACTTTAAAAACCAAAGTTAATTGTTATTTGTTGTTCAAAAGTATTCTTCAGAGTTTCTTGAAATAGTGAATTCCCCTTGTACATGAAAATATTTGATGTATATGTAGCTTAGGAGAAAACACGTTTATTTGTTGTACAAAGTGAGGGCTGTCTATATCAAGTTCAGTATTATTTCTCTTCATGGTAAAAATAGGTAAAATTTGGAGAAAGACACAAGCAACAAGAAGTTTTCTTGGTTTGTGTTTATGTCACCTGTTTTATATACCACCTACTGCTGAAAAAGGGTTTCAGATGGTGGTAACAGGAAATTTGGATGGTGGTCACTTGTCCCAGGCAACAGTTGTCATATTCCTTAATAAGACTACCAGGTGTCTATTTCTGCTTCCCTTCATGGAACTGATGTCCTTACTCCACTAGGAAGCCTAGTGGAATAGAGGGTAGTTATTTCACTCTATTTTAGCTGATAAAAAATGAATTCTGGGCTCATTTTGTTATTGTTTCTTAGCTTTGCATATTTACAACCCTGTTAATTTTAGAACTTCATTTTCTCCCTCCCTCCCTCCCTCCTTACCTCCTTCGCCTCTCTTTTCAAACTGTCACTATTAAGAAGTGAGGGTTCTAGTTTTTTGAAATAGGAATGAATCCTCTTTGCTCCACTTTCTACATCATCAGTAAGTGCCATGAAATAAAAATGCCCCTTCTGTGTAGATGAGACACCACAGTTAAAGTGTACTTCTCTGAGCTCACATGGAGACTACCTCTGTTAATAGAAAAATGAAAGGGAAAATGAGGAAGACAGGCACTTGGGGTGTAGCAAACAAGCATGGTTCCTTATTAATACCTGCGGATCACAAGAGGAACTTGCAAGAGTTTGTTTTGAATTATTCTAAAAATATTAAGAAGTAATAAAAAGTATCTCAAAATATATAAAGAGAGAATATGTTAAAATAAGCATTAATCATCACTTTTTCATCTTGGAGTACTATTAGTCTGTCATCTGTGGTTATGGAAATTGCTTATCAGTATCTGTATTATCACTTAGCATATATAGTATTATGTACATTTGAGCCCTGTTGTTACGTATGACTCAGATAAACTTGCACAAGAACCTACGTAAACCATCACAAGTCTAAACTGAAAATTAGAAAAAGAAAAACAGCTGTTTTAGTGGTCATGAATTAATGCCACCTTATATGTACATGATAAGCATGCTTCTGTAGGAGTTCCTAATTTACCAAGAGTGCTTAACTTAAAAAAAAAAAAAAGCAGTTTGAATAAAAGACATTATATCAGACAGTCTACAAAATCCCAGTTTGAATTTACTGCAAAGATAAGGTTAGGTTTTTAGAACATACGTGTTATTTTATATAAGCAGTACAGGGAGTGGTTAAGAGTTAAGACTCTGGGGGCTTCCCTGGTGGCGCAGTGGTTGGGAGTCCGCCTGCCGATGCAGGGGTCACGGGTTCGAGCCCTGGTCCGGGAAGATCCCACGTGCCGCGGAGCAACTAAGCCCCTGCGCCACCACTACTGAGCCTGCGTTCTAGAGCCTGCAAGCCACGGCTGCTGTAGCCTGCGCACCTAGAGCCCGTGCTCCGCAACAGGAGAAGCCACCACAATGAGAAGCCCGCGTACCGCAACTAGAGAAAGCCCACGCGCAGCAGTGAAGACCCCAAACGGCCAAAAATAAATAAATAAATAAAATAAATAAATTTATTTTTAAAAAAAAGAGAGACTCTGGAATCAGGATACCTGGGTTCAAATCTCAACTCTGCCACTTACAGAGTTTGTGACCTTGAGCAAGTTATTTAGTCACTCCGGATGTCAGTTTCTTCTTCAGTAAAAAAATGGGGCCAATAATAAAGCATGCCTTATAAGGTTGTTGTGAGGAATAAAGGATGTAAAATGCTCAGAAAGGAACCTAACATTGTCGTCGTCGTCGTCATGATCATCATCCAGTGCCCATTCTCAGGGGCTATTTCCTGGTCATGTCTATAGTATGGGGTTCTAACGGTGGTCTTGGTTTTCCTTTCGAAGTATTTACCCTTAAAGATAATTTATTCAAAAGGGACTGCAGTTCTTTTTCTTTCTTGTTTTAATTTATGTGCCGTTACATCTTAAGTGTACATGAAATTGAACTAGAAAGAGATTCCCTTTCCACAGTATTTCTCAAACACTGTCCCACGAATGTACATTTTAATAGGGTAATACAGAGCCATTCTGTGGGGTGGGGAGAGCTGTGAATCATGGCAATTCTAATTAATACACATTTTGTCTTTAGTAAAAACAGGCCCTGGACAGCAGTTAAACCACAGTGAATTGGCAATCCTACTAAACCTACTACAATCTAAAACAAGTGTTAGTATGGCTGATTTTGTCCAAGTGTTGAACATTAAGGTAAACTCTGAGACTCAACAGCAGCTAAATAAAATAAACCTTCCTGCTGGAATTTTGGCAACAGGTGAAAAACAGACAGATCCATCAACACCACAACAGGAGTCTTCGAAACCGCTGGGAGGAATTCAGCCTTCTTCTCAGAACGTCCAGCCTAAAGTGGAGACTGATGCTGCCCAGGCGGCTGTGCAGAGCGCATTTGCAGTTCTGTTGACTCAGTTAATAAAGGCTCAGCAGTCAAAGCAGAAAGATGTGCTACTGGAAGAGAGGGAAAATGGATCGGGACACGAAGCGTCCTTACAGCTCAGGCCACCTCCAGAACCTAGCACTCCGGTGTCGGGTGAGTGTACAGGTAGCCGACCACTAACACGGCTGCATTCACACTGTTTTCTTGCTGTTGATGATTAGCTATAATGCGTAGTGTTTAGTAGCTTTGCTAGGAGATGTCCTGAGAATTCTCAGGTCACTGGTTATAGGTTGGTTTCTTAGTCTGTGTACTTCTAGGAGTTGATTCTTTAACGAATTACCTGTGGGTGATAGAACTCATTATGAATGCTATCAACATTTCTCATGTGAACCTATGGTTAAGAAATAATCTTTCATTCCAGTTGCAGCAGGATGATTGACCAAGGCAGAAACTTTATGTATACAGTAGCTTTTGTTCTTCAGGCAGTAAATAGGTACATGTGAGATGCTTTTGAAAAGTCAAATACAACAAAGTTTTTCCGTCACCATAGACTCAAATGGTAGCAGGCGATATTTTAATACTTAACATATACCTTTTTCTTTTTCATTTGACTTTTGGGTTGTTTTTGTTTGGTTGGTTGGGTTTTTTTGTTTGTTTGTTTGTTTGTTTGGTGTGTGTGTGTGTGTGTGTGTGTGTGTATGTGTGTGTGGTGTGTGTGTTTTAGCCAGAGATATAACTTCTAATGCTCTTTAGAAAACATTAACTATTTTGAAATTTTTGTTTCCATGGTAACTTTTGACTCTCTTTTTTTGCCTTGTTTCACTTAGGGCAAGATGACCTCATCCAGCATCAAGACATGAGGAGACTGGAGCTCACGCCAGAGCCAGATCGGCCTCGTATTCTGCCTCCTGATCAGCGACCTCCTGAACCACCTGAACCACCACCAGTCACTGAAGAAGACCTAGATTATCGGACAGAAAACCAGCACGTACCCACCACTAGTTCTTCGTTAACTGACCCTCATGCCGGCGTGAAAGCAGCCCTGTTACAGCTACTTGCTCAGCATCAGCCCCAGGATGGTCCCCAAAGAGAAAGCGGTGGTGACTACCAAGCAGGAGACACTTACGCGCCCTCTGCAGACTACAAGGACAGTTTTGGATCCTCTTCCTTCTCTTCTGCTCCTTATGTCAGCAGTGATGGTCTAGGAGGCGCCTCTGCTCCACCACTGGAACGACGTAGCTTCATTGGAAATTCAGATATTCAGTCCTTGGATAACTACAGTACTACTTCATCTCATTCTGGTGGTCCACCTCAGCCTTCTGCCTTTTCCGAGTCATTTCCCAGTTCAGTGGCTGGATATGGAGACATTTACCTCAATACAGGTCCCATGTTGTTTAGTGGAGACAAGGACCATAGATTTGAATATAGCCATGGCCCCATTGCAGTCCTGGCAAACAGCAGTGACCCTTCCACAGGGCCAGAGAGTACTCATCCTTTGCCAGCAAAGATGCACAACTATAACTATGGTGGTAACTTACAGGAAAACCCGGGTGGCCCTGGCCTCATGCATGGACAGACCTGGACTTCTCCTGCCCAAGGACCTGGGTATTCACAAGGATACAGGGGACACGTTAGCACATCGGCTGGCAGAGGTCGAGGCAGAGGGTTACCATACTGAGTATCTGTTTTTCCTCAGGCACATCATTTTTATCTGGAAAGACTTTTCTAGCTGCAGTTTAAGGCAGCGATCCAAGAGACTTGAATAATATTAATTCAACAACAGCTTTATTTTTATGTGGAAAAGGGTCTTGCATACAATAGTTAAAAAAAAAAGACAAAAAAAACCACCTTTGCTTAAATTCATGCTGTTCTAAAAAACTAGATCTATTGATTGTACATCTTCACAAATTCTAGTTAACAATTTTATTTTGTATTCTTGCAGTTTTAAGTGGATGCTAATCTTAGGGACATAAAAGTCTTTTATGGCCCTCTTGCAGATCTTCTGAACTATGCACATTTGTGCTTTTTTGTAAGTTTGGACCAACTTTTATGTAACAACCAACCAACCCCTCCCCCCCCCTCCAGTTTTACAACAATCAGAAAGGGCACTGATTTATTTGGTATTTTTCTTTTTACAAAGCTACCTTTAGTCAAAGGTCACTGTCAGTCTTTGCACCTGCTTTCAGTGTTATTGTGAAAGGTGTACTTTGTGCTCATTTCAGAAAATAAAACACAACCTTTCTCTTGATGCAACAGTTTTATAAAAAAAAAATGGTCAATGTTATTTTTGTTTTATTTTGCAGATTATCATAGCCTAGCAAAATGCATTCAAATGAAATAGTGGGTTTTATATGAAAAATATGGGTGGGGTGGGGAGGGTAAGTAAGTGCCTTAACAGGTAAGCTTAAGGTCTGAGAAAGTAGTTAACCTTTACACCCGTTTGTCCTCTAAAGGGAATCAGTGCATTGTATTGAAGAGGCAGGGAGCTCTCAAGTGTCTAGGGGCTGCCTGCTCGGTTCCTGTTAGGTTCGTTCCCTCTGCCTTACCACGCTTTCTCCTTTTCTTTGGGGTGTGTTACCTTCCACTACCACCTTCTCTTGATAGGGGAGTGAGAGCAAAGAAAGGGAGTCTAACTCCCAACAGCAACTTTTGTTACTTCTGAGAAAGAGTTCTGAAAAGTTGTGTCATTTAAATGGTTGAAAATAATAGCTAAATGAGAATTTTAGAGAACCATTTTCTTTCAGACTGCCACATTGTCCGTTTCCTTTTGCCATGCATAACTGGAGGGCAGTAGCATAGAAGCAAGGCTTAATAACAGAATTGGCATAATTCTGTTAAAGTTCATGGGGGGAGGGATGGTGAACACCATATTTTAAGTTATACAGTTGCCATTTTAAGACAAAGTTAACCGTTCATTTTACTCGTTAACTAGAAACATTGCTTAGGTTGAATTTACTGAAGTAAAAAGAAAAAGTAGTGCAAAAAAACCCTCTTATTCTCTCTCCTCTTACTTTCTACGAGGTTTACTACAACTTCTTCTGCCACACCTAGAGTACCTTTATTTTAGTTCATTTTAGAATGATGGATAACCCTTATTTCAACTGTAATGGTGTCAGGTTTAACTAACTTCTTGTGTGCACTCAAACACACATACCCTTATAATAATCCTAGAAAGGAACCAAAGGTAAATAACCAGTGTTGCCATTAGCACTAAATGGCAAAACAGACTCTGGAAAGGAGAGCTGTGCCAACTCACCGTTATGTTTTAACTGTTCTCCTGGTAACTTATTTTTTGATTGGAATCTTAAATTGGAACAACTGTTATCAAATGGAAATGGCTTCAGTTCTAAAGTCAGTCTTTTAATCCTGTGCCCTCTATCTGACTTGTGAACCTTCATTTCAAAACAGTACATGGGAAGCATTATAATTTGGTAACAGTAAAAATAGTTTAAAATGAATAATTCACCATTTTACTGCTATAAAATGAGTTGATGTCTTTTGATGGATTTTTTTGTTGTTGGGGAGAAAGAAATGAATGGAAGAAAAATTATTTTGCTTTTATTTGAATATTGAATACTAACAACTTATAATAAAACTACATTGCAGGAAGTGAAGAAATATTTTGAAATTTAGCAAAATAGCTGCAGTATTCAAGTATCTGGAATTTTAATATGGTGAGTCTTAGAGCTTTAGACTTTCCTATAAGTGACAGTATCTAAGTTATTCTTAATAGTCACACTTGATAATTCTGCTGACCGTAGCAGCTAACCTAAAATTGAAGATATTTATGTGACATGAATAGCCTGTGTTTTAAAAATTAAATATTTTATATAAAATTGAACTGTGTTTGGATAGTTTTTCCTAACATTTCAGTTATGTATTTATGCTGGGAGAGTGGCTGGGAGGACAAGGAAATTGTTGCTTGAAATGGAATATTTGAACTATAGCTCCTGATATTACCCTAAGACAGCACTGATTGTGAGACGACAGTATTTTATGCACTAGTTAGGAAAAATGTTGCCAGTTAAGCCACAACTCAAGGCTAAGATGCATCAATTGTAAGATACTTCCCAAGTTCAGAGATGTTATTCTATGAAAGAATGTTTCTTAAAATTGATGAAATATGGTAGTAAAAATCTTAATGCATCCTTTCATATCATGTAATACTTCAGTAAATTTGGATTAATGAAAAGAACAGGGTTGGGAAATCACTAATTCTGTATGTTATAATAACTACAGTAATCACTGGGTATTCTTGGGTGAAATTTAAGGAACATAAAATGTTCCTTAAATTGTTTTTGAAAGAAACAGGTAAGTCAGATTGCAAATGAGAAGATGAAAACAGAAAAAGATTGAACCTACCAAAAGAAGAAAATATTATCTCCCATGTGAAATTCCCTTATGTATTTCTTGATTACAGCAGCTTTTTCTGCATGCAACTCATGTTTCCCAAGTCTTCAATCCATTATTTGTTGGAGAGTTGCTGTCACCCATGAAATTTTAAGACTCATTTTAAGGGTTTATTGATGAAAATAGTTTGTGGAATGTGAATTAAGATAGTGCTTTAGCTGTGATTCAGAGCTTCACTCCTTCAGTAAATATATTCAGCGTCTACCAAGTGCCAGGTACTGTTCTAGTACTTGGGGTACATCAATCAACATGAAAGGCTTTAAATCCTACTTCTGATGGGCTGACAGTGAGCAAGAATATTTAAAAAGTGGAGAAGCTAATAGTACTTGCTACTCTTGAGCTGTATCTAAATTACACCTAAGTGAAAGTAAGATGAAAATGTGTAAAATTTTAAAGTCAAATTTGAATAGAGAAAGTTCTGGAAAGAAATAGAACAATTAGAAACTCATTAATGAAAACAAAATTTAAGTTGGAGCTGGCCAGTTTACAGTAGGCCAATGTGTACGAAGTATCAAGACTTCTTGAGAAAAATGGAAGGTAAATGGGTTAAATGCTTCCAAACTAATCTTTCTGGTACTTCTGAGTTAAAGTTTTGCTGTATTTGCTATGAACTTAATCCAATTTTAGATGATTTTTCTCCTGAGGGCCCCCCCTTTGTTTTTTAAAGGTAAAGCTGAAATAGATTTGAATAAAGATCTACTGATTCCCTGGGGTAATGATTTTGATATTTTAAGTCTGAACAGGATGTCCCCAAAATCTAAAATCATCTAGTCCATCTCTTCACTTTACAGCTAAGAAAAATGAGCTTTAGATGGATTACCAGGGTTGTTGCTCTAAGCCATAACTAAATTCTGTTGTAAATACTTTTTAATGAGAAAATTGTTAAAATACCAGTGTTATACTAAAATGAAATAATTAAATTTAGAATACTGAACTGCTAGTTTAACACAGATGGCTTTGAAAAGTCAACTTAAAAAAAGGCTTCAGAAAAAACGGAAATAAAATTTTAGAAAACTTAATTAGGAGCCTGTAGAGGCTGTTTGTTTCATATATGGGATAGTCTTTAAAAAGGAGGTGCCTGGGGCTTCCCTGGTGGCGCAGTGGTTGAGAGTCCGCCTGCCGATGCAGGGGACACCGGTTCGTGCCCCAGTTTGGGAAGATCCCACGTGCCGCGGTGCGGCTGGGCCCGTGAGCCATGGCCGCTGAGCCTGCGTGTCCGGAGCCTGTGCTCCGCAACGGGAGAGGCCACAGTAGTGAGAGGCCCGAGTACCGCAGGAAAAAAAAAAAAAAAAAAGGTGGTGCCTCATTTTCTTTTTTAAAACAATGGTTACCTAAATAACAATTAGATAATAAGACTGAATCTTTCACTTAAACATATTTTCTGTTTGTAGGAGCAAGGTCCGTATCAGCAGGCCTGCAGACACTGCTTTTAAATTCTTTAAAGTTTTTATAGTTTTAAGTGGTTTTATAAGGGGAGCAAATGGTTTGTCATTTACCAAAGGCCTCTCTAGATAATTTCTTAAACTGTTTCTAGTTTAATTAAAAATAAAAGCTATTAAGAGAAAAGCTATCAAGGGATTCAGTTGAAGGTGGGGAAAACAAAATTTTGATCATATGGGAAAAGAACTTGCTCTGTGAATTGTGTAGACTAACACTGTGGGTCTTATTCCTTTCATCATATCAAATGTCCCATTAAAAAAAAATTCTTACCGAAAATGCCACATTGAAAATGAGGCTCTGTAGTGAATTACACTTTTTTTTTCACAATTAAGTTAATTTGTTGTAAAGGTGTGCTTTTTTGCAAAAATTTTTAGTTAAGTCTCATAACTCCTAAATCTAATGTGTTTAATATAAGCCATTTGTTTAACAAAAGAAAAAAGACTGTATTTGATAGTCTGTAAATAAACTGCCCTAAAAATCCAGGCTATTTTTATCCTTGTTTTCTTCTTGCTCATATACAGAACAGACTCTTAGAAATAATCTTATCTGATGAGGATGAGCACTTGTTACAACTGCTGTGTCATGCTTTATAGACAACGCTTTAAACCTGGAACCCTTCTTTTTTCCTTTTTATATTTGTACATATTCGAAAATGTAGGAACACATCCAGAGATAACCACCATTAATATTTTGTGTGTGATGGATGTCTTTTCTTAAAACAGTGAGATTATACTGCCCATAGCTTTGTAATTAGAGTTTTTCATTTAATAATATTTTGTGAACATCCTTCTATGTCAGTAATTAAATTCCATCCTCTTTTTAGTGATTGTAAATTACTCCTTTATAGAAGAACCAAAACTTAACAATTCCTCATTGCTGGACACAAAAGATTTCTAACTTTTCTGTTATAAATAACAATGTGAGGAAAATCTGCGTAAGTACAAACACACAAATGTACGTAGTTTCCTTGGAGTTGCTGACCTAAAGAGTGCCCCTCTAAACTTTTGCTATATCCATATTGCCCTCAGGAAAGGTTTGCAAGTTTTACATTCCTATTACTTTACCTTTTCATTTAGTTATGCTGGGTATTTAAGCATTTTAAATCTTGGCCATTTTTGACAGGTGAGAAGTCATCTTGTTTTAATTTGTATTTCTCTGATTACTAGTGAAATTTATATTCATGCTAGCTGGGTGTCTTGTTTATTAACTATTCATATGTTTAGTTATTAGGTATTTCCTCTCTGTTGCTTTGAAGAGCTTTTTATAGAAGGTAGGTAGCCCTTTGTAAACTATAATCTTAAAAATTGTATGTTTTGATAGAGGAAAATTTAATAGTCACATGTAGTCCAATCTATTCATCTTTTCTTTTTGGTTTCTCAGAAAAGTTTTCCATAGTCCAAGGTTATTTTACTTTTTACACAATTTTATTTTACTTCTCTGGCTTTCTGCTTTTACACTTAATTCTAAACTGTTGTAGAATTTATTTTGCTAAATGTTGTGAGGTAAGGATCCAACTTTATACTTTTTCTGAATGGCTATACTAACCATGCCACAGCATTTGTTAAATAGTTGATCCTATCCATAGTTTTAAAATGTCATCTGTCTTATTTGGGTCTGTTTCTGGGCTTTTCAGTTATGTTCCACCCTGATCTTTCTCTTCTGGTTAGAAGTACATTTGTATTATATCTTCATAAACTACGTGTAGCACATAGCAGGCGACAGTATTTGTTTTAAGATGGAAGGTAATTTAATTTTCCATTGTTTCAAAGCTTTCTTGTCTATTTCTGCCTGTTTTTCCTTGGGACTTTCTGAATCACTTTGATCACTTTCACCAAGTATCCTTTTAGGATTTTAACTAGACACATATTAAGTGTTTAAATTAGTGTTTTTTTTGTTGTTTGTTTTTGTTTGGGTTGGTGGTGTTTTGCATGTTCTTCATTAAAAGTTCTGAAAGTTCCCTTACTGTAGTTCTGATATGTTGGTTTTTTAAAGAGTTTCCAAAAATTTTTTGTTGTTGCTTCTAGAAATGGGTTCTTCATATTTAAATAATATAATATTTTAAACTAGTCTGCTTATATAGGAAAGCTGTCATTTAAAAAAAACTGGCCAGGGGCTTCCCTGGTGGCGCAGTGGTTGAGAATCCGCCTGCCGATGCAGGGGACACGGGTTCGTGCCCTGGTCCGGGAAGATCCCACATGCCGCGGAGCAACTAAGCCCGTGAGCCATGGCCGCTGGGCCTGCGCGTCCGGAGCCTGTGCTCCGCAACGGGAGAGGCCACAGCAGTGAGAGGCCCGCATACCGCAAAAAAAAAAAAAAATAAAATAAAATAAAAAATAAAAAAAAAAAATAAAAAAAACTGGCCACATTACTTACTTCTATTATTTCTAATAGTTTTCAGTTGATTGAATATGATAATGGGCATTCTTGTTTCTGGTTTTATGAACGTCTTAATTTTTTAGTATTTCACTCATGTATAATTTAAGCTATAGATTAGAAATAGAATAGTTTATTATGTTAAGAACATTCATGAAGCCCATTTATCAGGATTAGATGTTAAATTTTTTAAAATGCTTTTTCATTGTAAAGCATTTTCTCCTTTAATCTATTGATGATAGGCACCAGTTATATTAGTAGAATCTATACTGAGCCATTCATTAGAAATACTGCTGTATTCTATTGACTAACCCTGTATTTAGTATTTTGTATTTATGTTTATTTATGAGAGGTAAGTCTGGTTTTGATTAGCAGGTTTTGATAGTGTTACAGAAGAAACTGGAAAACTTGTGTTTTATTTGATGTAGAATGGCTTGTGTGTCCTGAGAATGATTTTTTTTGAAGTTGATGCTGTTTTATTTATATCCAAGTACACCTGACTTTTTTCTTGAAGGTGATTCTTTCACTGTTTCTCCATTTCCTCATGTGTCCTTGATCTTTTCAGGGTTTTCTGCTTCTTGAGTAAATGTTGGTAATTTTATTTTTTCTGAAATTCATCATATAGTCCATCTTATATTTAAAATGTTTTTAGCATACAGTTGTACTTAATAATCTGAGTGTTTTAAAAACATTATCATCTATTGTTACATATCCTTTGTGTGTTTTTTCTCTTTTCCCTGATTAGACTAGTTAGGATTTGCCCCATTCTACCTCTGTCCTCTCACCACCAGGGAATAAAAATCTATCATTTACTTCTCATTTATTTTAACAGTTTGATTTTGATTCTTTTCTTCTACTTCCCTTATTTATCCCTACCTCTTGAGTTGAATAATTGGTCCATTTGTTTTTCTTCCTTCCAATTCTAAAAGAAACCATTTTAATGCTATGAATTCTCTGATTATTTCTTTGCTTCCATCCAGTAGGTTAAGAATGTTGTGTTTTCAAAATATTTGGTGGCTGCAAATTTGATTGCTTGTTTGATCCAAGGATTATTTAGAATAGTGTGTTTCAATTTCCAGGTCGTTGGATATATTTTATTTTTTTGCTAATGACAGATTTTTTATTATATATAGTCAGTGTATGTAGTCTGCTTTGGGGAATTTATTAAGGATTTCTTTTTAGCCTGCCAAGCAAATACATTTTGTAAATATTTCTTTAGGATAAGTATGCCATTTGGTACAATTTGTCACATAAGCATTAAATCAATATTATTAAACACTGGTAAGATTCTCTATATCTTTACTTATTTCTCAAGGAGTGAGAAATGTAAAATAAATTCTTATACTGCTATTACATATTTTTCCTTATATGTCTAATTCTTTTTGCTTTATATATTCAGTGCTATATTCAGCACATACAGGTTCATAACTACTTAATCTCTGTTCCATTTATTCAAGTTTTTAAAACTTTTAATTCTACTAGGTCCAGTTTTAATATTACTACAATTCATCTTCTTGTTAGTTTATTTCACACTCTCTGCTTGCCCCCCCTTTTTTTTAATGCTACCTTGATGGCTTTGTTTTTAATCTTTTGCTAAAACTGGTTTTCTTTTTCTCTTTTTTAGAAATTTGTATTTTGAGGCCTTCTGTTGATTTGTAATGTGTACAGACTTTTCTACTCAGCTTTAAATATTTCAAAGACATACACCTATTTCTTGAATGAATAACTTCAGAAGTTATATAAGAGTTGCTATAGACTGTCTCCTATAAAAAGGTTGCCAAATCAGTCACCAAAAAGGGGAATGGGATTACCATGACTGACTTAGACCAGGGTCAAAGGAATGTTGGAGAGTCATCTGTAATTATTCTTAGGCATTCATCTAAAAAAAGGCTGACAAAGTAAGGATCAGTGTTCTTGGATGTTAAAAACATGATTGTAAACAAACAAAAAAGTGGATGGGCTGTAAAATAGAATATCCACAGCTGAAGATCAAATTAGTGAGCCTGAATATCAAGCTGAGTGATGCTGGGAATGATCCTCCCTAAAATTCACTACTAAAAAATTAAATAAAAGTTTAAAGGGAAAATTGAGAAATGGAGGCTAGATCTCGATATCCCACTATTCATCTGATAGGAGTTGCAAAAAGAGAGAACAGGTAGAATGGAGATAAATAAACAAAGACATACTAGAAGAAAACTTTCCAGAGTTGAAAAAGACATGAATCTTGTATTGAAGAGGTCCACGGAATGCAAAGCAAGATATATGATGAGAGTCACACTTGATATATGTCAAAATAATATCTCAGAATTTTAAATTTTATTGGAACTTTACATTTATTTATTGTATACTGAGAAAATAAAAACAGATTGTCTGCAAAAGACAGAATCATACTGGTACCACACCCCCTCACCATTAACACTGGATGCTAAAAGTTTCTGCAGTCTAAGGGAAACAACTTTGACCTTAGAATTCCATCCTCAGTGTGTTAGGGAATAGTGGTGTTCCCTCGGCCTTCTTGCTTTGACTGAAATCTAGCTCTTCCCTGAGGGGACTGACTGCCCTGCGGCCTTCTCAAGTGATGGCTGTTTTTTTCTCCCTTGGACCACTGGACCTGGAATCTAGTTAAGTGTCCTTTTTGATGCTCATTTTCACTTTCAGACTGTTCTTGTTGCTGCCTTAAAACTATGGAGATTTGCCGCTTGTGTCATCAGACTGCTTCACTCATGCCTCCCTGCTGCAGTTATTTACTGACTGACTTTTTCTTCCCCTTTCACCCTCCCCGCCATTCTTTGAAGATTTTAATTCCTGGCTAACTATCACTGTGTCCTATTTCTATCTTGATTTCAGCATCCTTGTGGATGATCCTTAAAATCTTGGCTTCTCTGTTTCTCTGCCGCTCCTCCAGTGGTCTTATCCTCCACCTCATCTCAGCTACTCATGTCCTTGTCACACCCTCGACTTTATGGCCACGAGTTCCATGACCCCTGCAAATCTCAATTCAAGCACACTACTTACCCTACATGGGAACCGCCCTTCCCCCACCCAAGTTTGCAGCCCACTCTAATACTCTGACTCCAGCCACCTTTCTCACCCCCTTATACACATCTGCAACTGCCTTGTCATGCTCTTGCTTTCCTGTATTCATGTGAAAAAGCCAAAACTGTTCAGACCCAAAATCCCCGAACAATGTTTAAATCCACTGTCTGCATCCATGCAGCTGAACATTGCTGGAAAAACACTCAACCATGCCCACTAACTAGTCTCACTTTACTTCATGATCGCTAATCTCTTGTGCGCCCTTAAGGCTACCCAACAGTTATACTACCATTGGTTCCTCACTTCTAAAGCATAGATTTTTCACACTTAATACCTCTGAAATGAGGATGTGTCTCATATATGCCACTATGGTATGTCATACTTTAATTGGTAGAGTTTTCCCCTTTTTAGTGTTACCTAAAAAATAGTGTGTCTTACAATCAATGGCATCTTTGAGAGAGTAAAGCATAATTACCTCATCCTTTTCATTCTCTCATTTTCCCACATGATCATTTAATACTTTTTTCTTCTCTACTCAAATCTCCAGTATTTCCTTCCTGTATTACTTTGCTAGAGCTGCCAAGGCAGCATTCGTGCTGTGTCCTCACATAGTCTTTCCTCCGTGTGAGTGCATGTCTCATGTCTGTGTATCCAAGTTTCCTCTTCTTATAAGGAAGTCAGTCATTGGATTAAGGCCCACATCAAGGGCCTCATTTTAGCTTAATAACCTTTTAAACGACCTTATCTCCAAATACAGTTACATTCTGAGGTACTGAGGGTTAGGACTTAAACATGTAAATTTTGAGGGGACACAATTCAGCCCATAATACTCCCCCATTCTCACTTTCAGTTGGTGACTTTGTTCCCTATTTTCACAGATATAGAAATAAATGAGAGAAATGCCAAAGTTCCTACTGTATCATCCCCACCTTTCACTTTCTTCATTTCATTAACTTCTTTCCTGTTACTATGGACAAACTATCCATATTCCTAGAAAAATCTCTTCTTGCCAAACAAAGAACTTCCTTCCAGCTCAACTTTCTCTACGGCATTAACAATTTTTTTCCATATAAGCTCTAAGGGGGCCAGAGTTTTGTTGTTTTGTTTTGTTCTTCTCTACTCCTAGCACCTAGAAAAAGCTCAATATTTAATGAACAAATACAGATATATAATAAATATATCCCTTTATATGCAAGATAAAGGAATGCACTTAGAAGGGAAACCCTTCACTGGAAGCAGAATTATAAGAGTATATCAAGTAAGAGAATAAAATGGAACAAAGTTAAGTCAATCAGTTCTAGAAAGGCAAAACACTTCATAAGAACAAGAAGTAGGTTGCTAAAGAGAGGCAGTCACTTGAAGGAAAAAGACTCCTCAGTGAGCATCTAAGATATGGTCATATAACAAGGACAGAGGGGATTCAGAGAGGAGAACCACAGCTGATCAAAAACCTCACTTTACTGCCAAGACAGGGAGTCTTTGCTATTCTTCTCAATTAGGATATGTTACATGTACATGGTGACCACTGTATGTTTTCATTTGTCTTCCATCCTAATGGAAGTTTCTTTTTTCTTTTCTTTGCCTTCTTTCTCTCCCTTCCCTCTTTCCTTTTTTTCTTCCTTCCTTCCTTCTTCTCTCTTCCCTCCCTCTCCCTCCCTCCTTTCTCCTCCTCCTTCATGTCTTTGTCTTCCTCCTCCTCCTTTCAACTGCAATTACCCTGTTTTCTTTCTACCACTGCATATTAAGTATGGTGGAATTGATTGAGTGTATAATTTAGCCATAGTTTGCCATAATGAGTTGTGCTATATCTAGAATGGAAAAGAGAAATACAAATCATCCAGAGTTCTGAACTCCAATATGAATGAATAATGAGACTGAGTTTTCTTTATAAGGAGATGTTTTGTCATACATATATATTAGATAGTTACATTTTATGAGATGTGACTATTTTTAAGAAGTGTATCTATGCTATATGCAATGTGGAATCCTGGATTAGATTCTGGAACAGAAAAGAGATCATTGTTAGAAAGACTGATGAAATCTAAATAAAGTCTGTATTTTAGTTTTAGTTTAGTATTCTCAGTTTTAACAAATGTACTATGGTTATGCAAGATGTTAATACCAGGCAAAGTTGTGTGAAGCCTATATGGGAACTCTCTGTACTATCTTCACAACTTATCTGTAAATCTAACATTCAAAATATAAAGTAAAAACAAAACAAAACAAAAAAACGTGTATAGAAGGAAGCCTATATATGGAACTTGGGCTGCTGGGAGGTGGAATGTCTTTTCTTACTTAGCATTCATTCCCCCTTTGTCAATAATATTCTGCTTTGTATTAGGAAACTATGCGTCCTCCTACTTTGTCTCTGTGGTTCAGAGGGGACTACTAACTTTACCTCTGCTTCTGTGATGGCAAGTGCCCCAGGCTTGACCCACTGATGGACAAACACCACATTCTCTTGGTCACAGTTGCAGATTCAGGGATGGACATATGACTCAATCAGTGCCAGTAAGACTCAATTCCAAGACTCTTGGAACACTGTTAAGAAGCTAGAATCTCTCCTTTCCACTGGGGTTGCTAAGAGGGGTTGTATCAGCCTTACTGTAATCATGAGGCAAGAGTCTGCTGGAAAGTGGGACCAAGACAAGAGAAGAACAGCAAGAGAGAGCAAACCAAGAGAAAGCATCTTGGCTCCTCTGTCCAGACAGGACCTAGACTTTGCCAATAAAATATGTTTGCTGTATAAGTCAATTTACGGTGGAGTTTCTGAACCTTGCAGCTTGATGGAATCTAGACTAGTACAAAACTTAACTGTAGTGGGGTACTGCAAAACTGCTCATCTAGTATGACACCATTTTTTTAAAAAAAGGATTTGTTTTTGCATATAAAATCTTTTGAAAGATTTAAGCTGTTGACTGGGGTTACAAGGTGATTTTCACATTCTGCTTTACACATTTCTGAATTGTTTGAGTTTTTCACCAGGAACAAACATTATTTCCATCATCAGAAGTAGCAAATGTTAACCAGAACTGCTGTCTTAGGAAGTATCTATGATAAAGAAAAGCAGACAAACAAACCAAAACCAGTTGAAACCTTAGTAATTTTAATTTACCTTGTTCAGTTACTCAGATGATTTAATCAATTCAAGTTATAGACTGAGACCCAAAGTTTTTTTTTTTTAAATGAATGCCACATAGCTGGAAAGTGATAAACACTTTGCTCATGACACTATATAGAATTTTTCATGAAATATAGGCATGAAAACGTGTGGCTTTTGAGATAAAACTCTAGCAATGTACAAACTATTTATTTTGTTAACATCTTCTCCCTAGAGCTTTGAATTTTAGTCCAGTTCATTTCCTAGGGTCATAAACTTAACATGATTACAGCGTAGTGCCAAAGTTTGAGAAGAAATCTGCCATTACTTTAAATTCAGGATTTGTAATATAATAGTATCCTTCAACAGGAATCTCATCCCATGTCCTATAGGCTCATGTGGTGTTAATTATATCAAAAGAAAAAAAAATAATCACAATCATTCATTCCCAATAAACTGTTGAATTTCAAAATGGCCCTAATATGTAGAATGTCAGCCAAGAATTCCTTTATATCTACATATAATGGGAATATTTATGAAATGTATTCAACTGTTTCCAGTCCCAACTTAAAAAGCAACCCCCCCCCCACAGAAAACCCTGGTCTAATAAATTTATAAAAAGCATTTACTAAAAATGTGCACATTTTTCTGTTAATTACTCAGAACAAAGGTCTTAAACTGGCGATCCAGGGTTGGGATTCAGCTTATAGGTAGTTTTGTTTGACTCAGTGCTTAAACATTTAAAAGATTAGTTTAAAACTGGGAGGGTTTGTGTAAAAAAGTCCAGATGTCTGCCAGTTGTTTAAAAAATGGGAAAATCTGGCAACACTGCACTTCTGTATTGGGCATTTAGTACAAATGTAAAAAGTGACTAATTTCTCAGCTTCTTTCACATGTAATGAGAGCTAGGAAAAAGATGGCAAGACGAGAGCTTCCTCCTCTTGCCCCTTCAGTCCTCTCTGGTAGCTGAATGTTGAAGATGCTTCAATAACATTAGGGATTCTGACTTTCAAAGGATTAATAACAATTTTAAAGACCAAAGGGAAAGGTAATATGCAATATTTATTTCAGTGTTGCTTTTGCATCATCAAGTTACAGATATGTTGAAGAGTCATTTGATAAAATCAAAACAAAACCAAAGAAAGGCATGCTGATGTTTTCTTATGATGAAAGCTTACCCTAATTATAAAGTAAAAAGGAAATGAAATTTGAGTGCTGGAGTCATAAAACCCAGCCAAATACATTTATCCCAGATAATGTGCTCACCTAAAGAAAAATAAAACTCTGGCAGTTTCCTTTGAACTCCTATTATTATCTAGCCTCATAAGCATTGGGTTTGATGTCATTTCTTTAATTACTTTCTTATTTATTTAATTATTCTTTATTTTTATTTCTTTATTTTTTAACTATCAGAAAGTTAGTGACCCATCAAGATTTGGGTATTCTATGTGGCCCAGACATTCATTGATATTGTACGCTAACGTAATGAAAGTTGGTCTGAAATTTAACAACTTCAGCCTCACAGGACATCCCTGTGTTTTTCTCTTCCCATTTCTCATTCCTCTTTCCAAAAACAAACAGGGATTTCCAGATAACAGATAAACTTTTACTTTTAACATCTCTATGGATTGTGATATATTTAATCAATCAGGGTTCAAGGCATAAAACAAAATTCACTGTAAGTATTAAGTGGGAAGGGACAGACTTTAGGTTATTATAAAACCATTGGAAAGCCTGAAGGAGCAGGATCTAAGTTGGGCCTCCTGGAATGCTCTCTGAAAATACAGAAAGTAGTCCACTAGAGAGGTTACTGCATCTAAGGCCAGGCTAAAACTGGAAGACCCCACCACCAGCAACAGCATCCAGACAACAGGAAGACAAATGAAGCCTCATCCAGGAACTAGAGAATTAGATCAAGAAGCTGGAGACACCTAGGAAGCTGGCGAACGAACACTGGAATCTCAGGAAAACTGCAACCTTCCTAACCACTGGTGAGAGCTAGGAGCCAACTGAAGATGGCCTCCGACTCACTTTTGTTTTCCAAATCTTAAGCAAGTGCCTCTAATTGGAAAGCCTGAATTTATATTCAGAACTCAGTGGGTGCAAGGGAGTCAGGGCATTCAAAAAAAATTTTTTTTTCTAACCTTTCCAAATGGAAGGTGAAGTGAAAGTTGAGGACCAATGTAAGTATTTACCATATACATAATTTTAAAAAATTATTTGTATTGAATAATTTTTAAAAATGTATACTTAAAAGTATACAGAATTAAAGGATTATAGTGACAGTTCAATCTGTGGCATTGGCATATACAAATATTTAACACAGATGATACATAAGGACTGAGAGGAAAAACAAAGAAGGAATTATATTTCCTCTCACACAGAAACAAACGACAGGATTAATACCTTCAACCTTCTTATGCCTGGAACCGTCCATTTCCAGCTCTACTGTCATTACCTTAATGTAATGCACAACCATCCCTGACCCTGACTATTTCAGTAGTTTACTGAATAGTCTTTGGGAATCTACTCTGTCAATCTTCTATTCTGTTTTACACAGAGAAGCTGGAGCAAAACAAAATTTTAAAAATCAGTAGACTTTATTTTTCTGAGCAGTTCGTGTTTACAGAAAAATGAGCAGGAAATACAGAGAGCTCCCCCATACCCTCTCATCCTCCTCCCACTTCCAGCTCCCTCCGTTATAGACACCTTGCATTAGTTGTACATTTGGTACAATTGATGAACCATTATTGACACATGATTAACTAAAATCACAGAATAGACTGTGTGTGTGTGTTGTACATTCTATGGGTTTGGGCAAATGTAAAATGACGTGTATCCACCATGACAGTACCGTGAGAGAATAGTTTCACTGCCCTAAAAAATCCCCTGTGCTCTACCTGTTCCCTCCCGCCACTCATCCACCCCTCGCAACTCCGGGCAATCTGATCTTTTTACTGTCTTCGTAGTTTTGTGTTTTCCGACTGTCAAATGTTGGAATTCTATAGTATGTAGCTTTTTCAGTTTGGCTTCTTGCACTTAGTGTTACGCTTTTAAGGGCCTTCCATGACTTTTTGTGACTTGATAACTCTTTTTTTCTTTATTGCTGAATAACATTCCATTGTATGGACCTACCCGTTTATCCATTTACCCACTGAAGGACTTGACTTGTTGGCTGCTTCCAAGTTTTGCAATTATGAATAAAGCTGTTGTTAACATTTGTGTGCTGGTTTTTGTGTGGACAAACATTTTCGACTCATCTGGGTAAATAACAAGGGATGAGATTGCTGGGTTGTTCGGTAAGAAAGAGTATGTTTAGCTTTCTAAGAAACTGCCAAACTGTCTTCCAAATTGGCTATACCATCTTGCATTCCCACCAGCAATGACAGTTCATGTTGCTCCACATCCTGCCAGCATTTGGTGGTGTGGGTGTTTTGCCGTTGGACTTAACCATTGTAACAAGGGCATATAATTGTTTTGCAAATATTTTCTCCCCACCTGTGGCCTATCTTTTCATCCTCCTAACAGTATCTTTTGCATAACAGAAATTTTCAGTTTTAATGAAATCCAACTTATTTTTTTCTTTTATGGAACATGCTTTTAGTGATGTATCTAAAAAAGTCATCACTAAACTGAAGGTTACCTGAAGTTTCTATGTATCCTCTTTATAGGTTTGTGTTTTACATTTAGGTCTCTGATTCAAGTTTATTTTGTGAAAGGTTTAAGGTCTATGTCCAGATTCCCTTTTTTTTTTTGCATGTGGGTTTCCAGTTGTTCCAGCACCATTTGTTGAAAAGACTATCCTTTCTTCCTTGAATTGCCTTGATCCTTTGTCAAAGATCAGTTGACTACATTTTTGTGGCTCTATTTATGGTCTCTGTATTCTGTTCCATTGACCTCTTTGTCTGTTTTTTTACCAATACCACGTGGTCCTGGTTACTGTAGCTTTATAGTAAGTTGACATCTGGTAGTATCAGTCATGCAACTATGTTCTTCTCAATGTTGTTTTGGCTATTTTGGGTCTTCTGCCTTTACAATTAAATTTTAGAATAAATTTGTCAATATTCATAAAATAACTTCCTGCAGTTTTGATTGAAATTGTGTTGAATTTATAAAGCAAGTAGGGAAGAATATCTTGACAGTATTGAGTCTTTCTACCCATGTACATGGGATACCTCCATTTAAAAAAAAATTTCTTTAGCCAGTTTTGTAGTTGTCCTTATATAGATCTTGAGCATATTTTGTTAAGATTTATACCTAAGGTTTGTTTGTTTTTCTTTGGTGCTAATGTAAGTGGTACTGGCTTTTAAGTTTCAAATTCAAATTGTTCATTGCTGGTATATAAGAAAGTGATTGCCTTTTGTATATTAACTTTGTATACTGACACCTTGCTGTAACTGTAACTGCTTAATCCTGCTTCCAGGTTTTTTTTTTTCTTTCTTTCTTCTTTTTTTGTGATTTTCTACATAGACGATCATGTCATCTGTAAATAATGTTTTATTTCTTCCTTCTCATTCTATAGCTTTTATTTCCTTTTTTTGGTCTTATTGCACTGCATTAGCAATAATATTGCATCATATTGCAGTATTATGTTGAAAAGCAGTCGTAAGAGGAGACATCCATGTCCTGTTCCTGATCTTGGTGGAAAAGCATTTAGTTTCTCACTATTTAGTATGATATTAGCTGGAGGTTTTTTGTAGATTTTTTTTTATCAAGTTAAGGAAGGTCCCTTCTATTCCAGGTTTGCTGAGAGTTATTTTAATCATGAATGGGTGCTAGATCTGGTCAAGTGCTTTTTCTGCATGTACTGATAAGATCATATGATTTTTCTTCTTAAGTCTGTTGATGTGATGGACTACAGTAATTGATTTTTGAATGTTGACCCAGCCTTGCACACCTGAAATCCTACTTGTGTATGGTGTATAATTCTTTTAATAGTTAAGTATAAAAACAACGAGGTCATGGTCAGCAGGTTATTATACGAAGTTCATGAACAAATTCAACCTACTATAACAACTCTAAGTAAACTTTTTTTTTTGTGTGTGTATGTGGTACGAGGGCCTCTCACTGTTGTGGCCTCTTCCGTTGCAGAGCACAGGCTTCCGGACGCACAGGCTCAGCGGCCATGGTTCACGGGCCCAGCTGCTCCACGGCATGTGGGATCTTCCTGGACCGGGGCACGAACCCGTGTCCCCTGCATTGGCAGGTGGACTCTCAACCACTGCGCCACCAGGGAAGCCCAAATGTAAGTTTTATGCACAAATATTTTTTAAAGTTTCCTTTTCTATAATCTCATGTTGACAGGTAACAATACTTAGAGGACAATATTAAACATAAATCTAAGAATGTTATAGGAATAGTCTTTGTCCTTCTGAATAAACACATACTTAAGTACATTCAACCTAGATTTTATGGTAACTGCTATGTAAATATTCTCTGACCTTTAAAAAAAACTCTAAACATATTTGCATTCCCCAAAGTACCTCTGACAGTCTTAGAAAGCTTTCTCATTACATCCTATTCTGTACAATTTTAGACAAGTCTCAATTACATTAATTGGGGTTTATAATTTTTTTCATAATCACAAAAAACTGACCTATTACCACTTATTATCTGTCCTTTCCCCACTCATTTGTAGTGTTATATTAACCAAATATCAAGTTTTTATATATGTGTGAATTTGTTTCCGAGTTCTCTATTTTTGTTTCTTTAGTCTGTTTACTCTTACACCAATCAGTCATTGGATTTACAAGTTTCTTTATCTGGTAGAGCAAGCCTGCTTACATTTTTCTTCTTCAACATTTTTATGACTAATCTTGACACTTTTCTCTTCCATATAAATACTGGAATCATTTTGCAGGGTCCACAAAACTTATTTTGAGATTCGATTGGAGTTGAATTTATAGATTAATTTAGGGAGAAGGGACATATGTACAATATTGTATCTTTCCATCCATGAATAATATCTATCTCCCTATTTAGTTGTGCTTTTTAAGAAGTTCTTCAAAAATGCTTTGTAATTTTCTCTGTTGTCTCCCCCAACCCCCTTCCCACCGAGATTTATTGCAGATTGCTATTTGGAGGCTGAGGCATTTTATTGCATTTTTTTGACTGATGTGTAGGAATGCTATAATTGTATATTTTTCATGGATCCAGAATAATAGTTCAAAAAATTTTGCCTCCCTTGGAGTTGTACAGACAGTAATATTATCTGTACATAAGATCAGTTTCATCTCTTCCTTTGTAACTTTCACACTTCAGATATCTTCTTTCCCACTTCTGGAAGACTTCTGCGTATTTAATTTTAAGCAATGCTTTTTCTTTATCTACCGAGTTATTAGTATATATCTTTTCCTTTAACCAATAAGATGTATTATAGAAATAAATTTCCATATGCTGAGCCATCACTGCAATCCTGAGATAAACCCAATCAGTTCTTTTTTGGTTTGTTTGTGAGCAACTGCTGAATTGTCATACCTTGTTTAGGATTTTTAGCAACTATGTACATAAGTGAAATGATCTATAATTTCCATTTATACTGTCCTTGGCCTGGTTTTAGATCAGTTAATACCACAGGTGTAAGATGTGTTGGATACTTTTTAACTAAAAGTTTTTATAATACAGGAATTAAGTATTCCATGAAGACTTAGTAAGTCTGTATCATCTGTGGGGAGAACTCATGATTATCAACTCAGTCTCTCTCATGGTTATTGGTTTATTCTGACTTTCTATTCCTTTTTGAGTCAATACTGATAATGTATCAATATTTTTCTAAAATATAACACATTTCATCTATGCTTTCAAATATTATGGTGTAAAGTTGGTCATCCTGTGTTTGCGTGACTTTCAAAGCCTTCATTGGTACTAATATGACTTCATTTAATCATCAGTATACCAGAAAAAAAAATTAGCCATCATTTGTCATCTGGGTCCAATGGACCCTTTTAATTTTTAAAAACATTTAAAGTTATTTAGCAAAATGTAGAGAATAAAGAGATGGTTAGAAAGAACTTTGTTAGACATCTTAATAAGAATGTAAACATAGGAAACCCAAATTTTTATTCAGTATTTTCGTGGTTTTGAAAGTATTTAATACATAAGATGGGTAGCATCTCGAACATAAATAGGTGTTCCTCTACTGTCACAAACTTAGAATATATTCATCTCATGAACCTTGACTCCAGAGTTTAAATATATCTCTAATGGGCTTTAGTTTATTATTATTTCTTGTTCTTTTTACACTTGCATCTTCAAAATGCAATACATTTAAGAACTTAGATGTAATATTTTTGTTAAGGAAAGGATGGTCATTTCTTTTTGCTTCATAACTGCAAAACACTTTCACTTTCAGATTTATAAACACCAATCAGAATGGTAAATCCAATTGATTTTTCACTTTTACATCATCTATTTCCTTTTAATCAATTCTGAATACACACCTGCCTTTAGTATTTGTCTACCTACAATTCTGATTAACAAACATAAAAGATGTTCTTGTCACAAAGTACTGTGATGAAGTCTTTCCTTTTGGATGACTGAGTAAATGAGAATATCATATTTCTGTCGTCCTTAGAAATATATTGTTCACTCATTGATTCTTGAATTTGAGAAAAATTTTTCTAGGATATTGTCATCTGAAAATTTATAGTCTGAGAGTTTGCTTCTAAGAGACCAGAGTGCTGATTAGTTTAATAATCATGAAATACCTGCTAATTTTCTTTTCTTTGCCATTATGGGTGAAAAATGCCAAATTCTTAATTGTGCCCAAATCAAAGCTTTAAAAAACATTTACAGAGATTGTGTCTCTAGACTTCTTTTATCCCTTCTTTAAAGATGATGCAGGATTTAGGGCAACGCAAAGAAAACAGAAGGATGATGCAAGTGCTGATTATCCTTCTAGGTGATTCCATCACTTTGTTTTCTTACTGTAGTTCTTTTTTCAAGCATAGTTCCTGATGTTACACCAAAGGTTAACATTGTTTATATTTTTCCTTTTGTCCTTTTTTTCATCAATCTGTTTTCTTTTTCTTTCCTTTTTTTTTTTGGCTCCACAGTGCGACTTGAGGGATCTCAGTTCCCCGACCAGGGATTGAGCCCAGGCCACAGCAGGGAAAGCCTGGAATCCTAACCACTAGGCCACCAGGGAACTCCTTTTTCATCAATCTTTATTGACTTTAGTTAATCCAAGGAATAGGCTTTTTTGTTGACCATCTCTATAGCTTTGCCTTGTTTCACTGACTTATTTTTTTGAGGGTACTTTCTGTTTTTAAATTTATTGAACATTTTGGTCAGAAAACATGATCTGCCTATCAGTCAAATCTTTGAAATTTGCAAAGAGTCTTTGTGATTTAGAACACTTATAAAAAATTTATTATATACTTGTGTACTTGAAAAAATGTGTACATATTGTATATAAATATATAATTTCTATTTTATATACCAGTTCTTTATATCCCTACAAATTCTACATCTGCTTGTTATATCCATGTCTAGTAGAGATGTACTAAAATCCCCACTGTGATTGTGAATTTCAATCTTTTTATAGCTTTTTATTTTAGATGTTATCTTTTCTAAACCAACGAAGATTGATTCCATCTATCTAATCCAATCTGAAAATCTGCCTTTTAAAAGATTTTACTTTTTTAAGATTCACTGTTATTACTGGAATATTTGGACTTACTGCTGTAATTTACTTCTTTTCCTGACTTCTCTTGGATTTATGGTTTACTATATTCCTCTTTCTCCCTCCTCTGATGATTTGAGAGCTTTAAACATTTTAGTCATATATTCTCTAAAGTAATTATGAAAAGTGATGTACGCTTTTATACTTTCCAAGTCAACATAAAAACACTTTTATCGTAAGTTTCAAAAATTGCAAAGGAAGTCATTTCGGTAACATTGATGTTTTAAGCTAAATCCATTACATTATTAAAGTATCCAACTGAATCTAATTATCACAGTAATTTGCTATCTAAAAACACTCCTTAACATAGTAGGACATTTTACACTATTTTATTCCCAACTCATATTTCCATTTTACTTTCCCATGTAATTTTTATCTCATTGTAATAGTGTAATGCTTGAAAGTCCTTTACTGGTATCTTGTCATACATCTGTTTCTCAAAAATGTATGAAAAATATATTTATTGAAATTAAAAAATATTTTTGGAAATGAAAAAAAACATTTCCAATGGCTATAAACTTCAAAGTGCTGAAGTTATCTGTTATCTGGATCATCATTACTATTCAAACAATAAAAACACCATAAATACTGCTAACCACTAGAATGAGACATTATTACTATTTTTAAACTATAGATATAAATGCTGAGAAAACTCATTTACGCATACAAATAAAAAGGGATAGACTTTTGTTATAGCGATGTCACTTAATTCTTGTACACCTTTTAAGTTATATGCCCCAAATAATAAACTGATCATCAAATTACTTTTAATGATCTTTAACTAACAATCTGATTTTCTTCAATTTTGTTGAAAACAAAGAATTGAAAAACCACCCTCACTGAAGATCTTGTTGTTCAGGCCATTTTCTTTCTCATATCCTTGGAAAGTTAACGAAAGGCTTTACTGAGACTTATCTATAACTTTTTTACTGACAGTCATCTTGCTTATGGAGCCTAAAATTAAGACAACCCTGAGTATAAACACCCCCATAAATTCCACATAATTACTGAGGATAATTCTACATAGATTAGAGAACAGAATATAAACACCTGAGAAGGAAGAATTAATCCTAACTAAGTAAAGCTGGTTTTTCAAAGTTAAATGTACTGTCCTCGACTATGTTTTGTGGACATTTACACCCAAACCTACACGTAAATACATGTTCTGCTTTTAAAAGTATTGTTTATGGTATTTTATCAAACTAAGATGTACATTTTAACATCTCTGAAATTGGGATGCATCTTATAATTGATAGCATATTATAGTTTAGTTGGCAGTGTTTTTACTAGGTGGTATATAATGGATTATATATAATTATATAATAATAGTTTCTTAGGTCAGATGAAAAATTAGACTGTGGAAATTAAGAGCAAAAAAGAAAAGATGTTGGGTTACTACTAAGTTCTGGGTTTATACAACGTATACTTACGACTATCATGTGTTTTATTTACAGTAAAATCCACAATATATTTCTGTTAATTTAAACTAAACACATAGTAGGAATGAAAAATAAAACAGGGAAATGGCTCAGAGACAATAAGCAGGAGACTTGGGCCAAGTAAAAAATTAATATGGATTTATAGAATCTAATAATGAACTGGCAAAGGATAATAAAAATGTTTCTCCTAAGAATCTGAAAAATGCTCTAGAAAATATAAAAATCATGAACTTACCTCTGAAATATGATCTTTTAACTTTAAGAAGTAAGGTTAATATGTCAGAAAGAAACATGGAAACTTTAACTTATTCTTCCTTGAAATCATGCAAATTATGCTATTAAGACAGGTTTGAGACATATTCATCAGGTTCTTTATCATTATTGAAAATGGGGAAAAGACAGTTTGCTTGACAGCAGATTCACCAAAACCCATCATGCTTGCATACCAATCTTAAATATTCTAAGATAAATGAGGCAAGCAACTTTTTCATTGTTTCCTAAAAATAAAGTGCTTTTCCCTTCATATTATGTTCTTGCTCTCTGCTTTCACATGATTCACCCACAGGAAAAATGATTTTTTGAATAGTCAGGAGACAAAAAAGGCAAGGCCTATAAACAAATCACTATCTCCCTACTTGACAACACATCTGAGTTCTGAATATCTCCACATGGGCCAACATAACTCATTTCTAGGACCACACTTCACCTGTGATGAAAATACATTAACTTCCACCGTACTTCCTTGGGCAGTCAGAAAGGTCTGCTTGAGTTCAAAGGGCAGGGACATAACTCTATATCTGGACGAGGTAGAGGCAAGGTTCTGGAAGAGTCTGAGGGACCTGAAATATTTTTGGCATCATTTTTGAAAAACACAACCTGCCATAGGTTTCTTGTCAAGTGGAAGAAGGGTAATTATGAAAAGGCAGAAGGGAAAAAAACGAGAACTGGCATAATCCACTGATCATGGAAATGTTCTTCAAGCACATCATTTTAACTAAAGAGTGCATTTGGGATTTGAGGATCTGGATCAAAATCCCCTTAAAGCTATCTTTGCCTTTACAGTTAAATACTCCCAAAAGTATAAACACCCGTGTTTGAAAACCCAGCTATAGATTATACTTCCATTCTTTAATTATATGAATATTTAAGATGCATACTTAACTATAAATTTCCCTAACAGTTATTTAGCATCTCTGCGGAGGTAAAAATGTGTATTCTGGAACAATTTAAAAAATCATTTTTCATTTAAAAGAATGATCAACTCCTTTCACTCAGCTAAACAAAAATAGGCTAGTAATATAAACAAACCAATATCAATGTCAAAAGACCTTTGATAACTATATACACTACCAACCAGAGCAATAAAGCAAGGTATCTTTCCTGAGGACAAAAATGTTTCTCTTAAAATCAGAAAGGTCAGACCTCTGGAAGATGTTGGTAACTTGGGAGAAGAGAAATTTTACATTTAGTTGTTTAACATTATACTTATAAAGTAGTAAAATAAAATGCACATAAGCCATTAGAACAATTATAATTTGAATGTTTTCCAAATATGATATGAATACATTAGCATAAAGCCATTCTTGACTTCCTTTTTTATTTTTGCCAATAATCCAGTGATCTCCAAGCAATGGCTTAATAATGATTTCTAAATGTCACTTCTTAGAGATATTTCTTACCTATGAAGTTCAATAAAAGGTATGCAAAAGTATTGTACTTGCTCTAATTTTCATCATACATCATGACCTCAAATCATCTAGAAAGACATAAGAAAATAAGGATATTCCCTTTAAAACATTGGGGGGAAAATGACTATTCTCTTTATATATAGGAGATAAAGGCAGAGCAATATAGTAGTCAGAATCAGAATGTCTGCATCCACTCACCAAATATTTATTAAGCACCTACTACTTTCCAGGCATCATTCTAAGAGCTGAGGATATAGGGGTAAGTGAGAAAGTAACAGCTACCATTTAGAGTGCTTACTATGTGCCAGGCTCTGGCCTAAGAGTTTTCACACATGTAAACCCATTTAATCCTCAAACACAACACCTCTATGACATGGGTACTGTTAATTTTTTCATTTTACATATAAGAAAATTGAGGCACAGAGAAGTTAAATAATTCACCAAACTAGTAACTGGTAGTAGTTGTCCTGGATTTCATGGAGCTTTTATTAATCTAAAATCCTTCCCTTCTCATTTTGTTTTGCCTCTGTGAAAAGACCATGTACAAATAGAAGTGGTTATGGCTCAAATAGGTGGTGTAACCTTTCCACTTTTAAAGCTTTCTTTCTGGGAATGTTTAAACAAAATTTTAGCTATACTTTCATCATATATTGTGACCCTAAAATATCTAAAAAGCCTGAATGTTTTAAGACTTGATTTTGTTTAAATAGTTGGGGCAAATGAAAATCCCCAACATTTTCATTTTTCTCCCCATTACTGTAGGTATAGGTACATAGCATTTCTTCCTTTGGAAAGCCTTTCTTTAATCCAGGGAGGCCTGGTGGAGCTGAAGATCCTGGGACCCTGCCTCATTGTAGGGGTGAATCCATGTCCAAGCTAATCATGCCACACTGCCTTGATCATAGTTATTGGATCAAGACTCTAAAATATGACCTAAGCATGGCCAATCTGTCTTCACTGAGATTGACAGAGCTGGGAAATGTTCTCTTCACAATGGAAGTGATTTAAGACTGCTGGTAGCCATCTTCCCGGGCCTCAAGAGAAAATGACTCCACAATACTGAGAGATGTGGAGTAGAGAAATTCAGACGCAGAATTCTTTAATATAGCTCTGTAAGAAGTAGGTCTATCCTTGTCCTCTGCAGTTAAGTGAGTATAAAGGGTATGAATACTTTTTTTATTTAAGCTTAAGCGGGTTTCTGTAACTTTCAATCAAGTTTCAATGCATTTTTACAAAAGCATTACATAAAATATGCATGCAGAACAATGGTTATAATATGAATAGAAATCTCCTTTATTCTTTTCCTTTACCCCCTTTCCCTATGAACAAATATAGAACTGTCTACAGGACAAAAGACAGTCTATTTCATTTTCAAAAGTAGTATGCAAAATATATACTTACGAATTCAAACTATGTGATTACAAAGCATTATTTTAATAATTCTTTGGCATATGACAAAAGCACAATATAGCTAGAAAGACAAAATGTTTTATTTTGAAACATTGGAAAAACATTAAAAGACAAATGTCCATTATATAATCAAGAATGTTAAGTATTTGGAAACTGTCAATCTTCTAAGATTGGTAGGCACTTCCAGAGAGCTAAATATTGCAAATTATCCTACCATATGTCTTCTCTAACACCAAAAATGCTTGATATGATGAAGGAAGACACAACTAAGTATTCAAAGTCACCATGTCAGGGTTCAACTTAATTACAAGCAAAAGTTTTGTCCAAGATGTTTCTGACAAATGGAGCTTCCAGTTGAATTTCAGAAATGTTAACAAAAGTATCTTCCTTTTTTGCCTGTGAATGTTTGAGTATTGCTGTATTGTTGGCTTATATCCACTACAGATACTGGTTCTAGGCCAGCCCAAGGGTCTTCAAGCATTGAAGGCTTGAAATAACTTTCCAACTCATTAGACATTCTCTTTTCTCTACCACGCCCTGATCCAAATGGTGTAGATGTCCTTGGAGAACCCTTTAGAAAAAAAATCATCAGTTAAAAAGGCATTTAGTAGCGGTAACTGGAACTTTTTCTTTAGAGGCTAGAGGGGATCACACTGCTAGTTAAAAGTTGTGTCTTGAACCCAAATATATTCACTTGCAAAGTCCATGCTTCCTTTAATCTAGTGTTTTAAAAAAGTATTTAAACCTATTTGATATACTAATTTATTGATAGTTTTATGCCCACTGTCACCTCAAATCCTTTTGGGTTTCTAATGTAGTAACTTTCCCAAACTATAAACTGGTGATGAAGTAAGAAATTACTTGTATTGTAGTTTTCCCTCAGTATTTCCCTATTGTTTCTGGAAGCAAATTAAACCTTTTTTTTTTTTTTTTTAACCTTACAGCTTCAAAATTTCTAGAGCCCTCCCATCTCATTAGCTCCACACTCAAAGGGATGGGTTTGGTTTAGCATAAGTCGGAAAACTACCAAGCATATTTAAGATGTAAACCACAGAATCCTAGACATACCAGAAAGAAGCCTTAGAGCAGAAGCCAATGTAGTTGAAAAACTAAGGCCAAAAGGGGGAAAAAAAAAAAAAAAAGAAGAAAAAAAAGGGAAAAGGTGCCATCAGTAGGAAGATGGCACTAGCCTGTAACCCTAGAGATGAGCTCTATGCTGGAGATTCATTCGCTTTTTTTCCCCTCCTTAGAGACCGGGGACTCAGAATAATTTACTGCAACGAACTGGCCAGGTCCCTGACGAAGGAGAGGGAATTAGGGAAATCTCCTGTGTTTGAGCGGCAATGTACTGGCTAAAAGCAGGAGGACTATAGAAACAAAGTACAGCTCTGCAACTTCTTAAAGCATTCTAAAGAAAGTTATACTTAACTTCTCTGAGCCTCAGTTTATTCATCTGCGACATGGGGCTAACGATAGTATCTCACTTCATAGAGGATTCAAAATAATCCGATTATTAGTACCATGCCTGCCATACAGTAAGAGCTCGGCAAACGCTGGCTATTATTACCTGGGGGTGGGTCTGCTGCTGCCCTGGGGAGTAGCCGAATTGCTGCTGGGACCCCGCGGGGGACTTGGAGTAGTTGCCAGGGTAGCCGCCAGGGGACGGAGACCCGAACCGGCCCCCAGGGAAGCTGCCGCCGTGTCGCGGAGAGTGGCTGCTCCCGTAGGGCCTAGACCTGGGCCCGTACGGCGGCGTGTGATGTGGACTCCCGTACCCGTCCCGCGGGGATGGCGGCCGCGCTCCGCCTCCGCCCGGGGTACCCCGGAAGCTGCTCCCGCTTCCCCAACCTCCTACACCCGGGCCGGGGCAAGGAGGAGTCGGGGGTCGGAAATTCTGTCGGTGCATCTCAAAAGACGAAGACGAAGCCCTCACTGACGCGTTCTCCCGCCGGAACTGTCGCGACCAACCGTTTACAGACACTTGGTGGTCCTTCACCAAATCAGTCCTCCGCCCGTCAGCACCAGAGAGCACATTGGTTCCGGCCTCACAAAGGTTCCTCTGGGGCGGCGGGATAAGTAGGTTATCGAATTGGGTACAGATTCATCTGATTTAAGTGAAGGAAGGAAGAAGAAAAAGGATAAAGGAAAGGGCGAATCCCGGGCCCCAGCAATGGCCTTTGCAGTCTCGTGGGCTTTGGTTGCCACTGACTGACGGACTAGACGCCTGCCGAGCGGATGGCGGGGGGCCCGGAGCGCTCTGCAGGGCCGAGCCCCTCCCACCTGGCGTGGGGCGGGGACTGAGGTGTCCGCGGGTGCCCCCAGTGGCTGCGGGTCGCGCGTGCGCTTCGTTCTACCCTCACGCGGGGAGCGAGGATTTCAGAGGGGTGCGCGATGCTGGCGACGCTGGCGAAGGTCGCGGCTCTGCGGAGAACCGGCCTTCTCTCCCGCCGGAGCGGCGGGAGGGGGCTGTGGACCGGCCGCCCGCAGTCAGGTATCCTCCGAGACTCGGTCCGGGCGGCGAAAGGGACCCCAGCCCCAGCCTCCCCACTCCGGCGGCATCCCGAGGAGAGCACCGCGCTTTCCAGAAGTATCCGCTGCCCCCGCCGCCCGCCCTTTGGCCTTTCGCGTCTCCCCTTGCCCTGGCTCCGCGGTCGCCCCGGCGTCCGGGCCTGGGTCCGGCCCCTGCCCGGTCCTACTGGGCGGACTCGCCTCTCTCCCTTACTCGTCCCCCCTCGTCCCCCAAGTTTAAATACCTTGAAAAATACACCCCCAGCCACATTTCAGGAAGGGTTTCAGACTGCACTTTAAATAGCTCGGGGGCGAGGCTGTGCTCCCAGAGGCCGGACTTTACTCCCTTCCTTGTTCTTGTTAAATGCAAGCGGGTAAGCGAGTTGGTTAGGAAGCAGAGAGCCTGATTTTCAAAAGGAGCAACATTTGGCTAAAGCTCTTAAAATAATGGTCGTTTCACAGACTTGGTTAAAATGAAAAGTGTGATCATTCAAGAATGGCCCCGATGTATAAACCCACCTTTGTACCGAATACCTGTCTCAAAATTTTATTTAGAAGATGAAATTTAGATTTACTAGAGTTTTCTAGAACTTTCTTTACACGCTCCGAATCTGGGAATGATAGTCCACTGTGAGTCTTGAAATCATCTTGTAGGAAACAGAATCTTAAAGAATTTTCGGACTCATTTAATCATAGCCTAATGGTTAGCCTGGACCTGTGCTTTTCAGCCTGTGAACCTTCTTGCAGGCGCCACTCCTCACTGTCCATTTGACACGTTCTGTGACGTGGCAAGGCGAAGAATGTGATGTTTTCTCAGCTTCCGTCCTTGATGAATGGAGATACACGCACACTTCGCTGTTGTTGTTTGTTCTGAGGGAATTCGGTTCATCAAGCTTTTCTTTAGACACAAGTTGTAGAATCAGTCAAGGCAGGATAATGCCATCAAGGTTTTGTGGTGCAGTTAAGGCCCGGGGATCCCAGATTATATTCACTTTATTATATACTTTTGTCCTGGCCAAAGCTAAGCACCTTTCTGGACATTGTCTTTGGTGCTTAGCTTAATGCCTGGTCATTGAGCTGTCAGATATTTATTGAATGAATGAGTGGTTCACATCATATTGGTCAGTGATTCTCACCTATAATACCCCCTTTAATATCATCAACTAATCTACATTTTGGGGGGAGGGAGCAGGAAAATGAGGCTGGCAGGGATCAAAATTACCTTTGTTAATTTTTTTTTTTTTTTTTTTTTTTTTTTTTTTGCGGTATGTGGGCCTCTCACTGTTGTGGCCTCTCCCGTTGCGGAGCACAGGCTCCGGACGCGCAGGCCTAGCGGCCATGGCTCACGGGCTTAGTTGCTCCGCGGCATGTGGGATCTTCCCGGACCAGGGCACGAACCCGTGTCTCCTGCATCGGCAGGCGGATTCTCAACCACTGCGCCACCAGGGAAGCCCACCTTTGTTAATTTTTAAATAACTGGCAAATGTTTTGCAGAATTGAGTGAAGTACTGTGAGTTGTCATTTTACTTGCCTTACACTTCTGGAATGCTCTTTCCTATAGTGATACAGTGCTATCTTCTACACATATGAACTTGCATTAGAAATGGGGGAGGTAGATTTTGACAGGTAAATTGCACATGACAGTGTGCCTGTCATCATGTTTTCAGGTATATATGAGGATTGAGGGAGAGTACATAATTATATGAAAACTCCAGATTCCACTTGGATCACTTCTGAGAATAGGCAACTTGCCTTTTCACAGATGAGAAATTGTCCAAGAAAAGTGAAGTGACTTGCTTGAATTCACATGGGACCAGAACTCAGGCTTCTTGAATCCCAGGCAGTTGTCTTTTTTCCTAAGTAAAGAAATATGAATTGACACTCAGTCCGTCCTTTGAAAAATGCAATAGATAAATAGGCATGTAAAATTCTGATAGTGGTACCGCATAGCATATTATTTTAGATATTTAGAGATTAGTAGATACAACCTTAGTATTGAACTTTTGTGAATGTAGCTAGAATCTTCCTGAGTATTATTAACCTGGGAATTGCAGTCTGGCTGCCTGAACTGGTGGGTCTGAGGTCCCCAGATACATACTTGTGTTGGTTATTTATATGGTGGTGAGTTCAGGGGAAGAGAGATGAAGGAAGTTTCATGTTGCATTACCTGGAAATAGAAAAGTGAAATGGGATGATGTATATGAGAGTTTGGTGGCTGCCCCACGAACGAAGTCTGAGTCCTGTGGAGAGAAAAGAGCACGTTAACATTCTTGTGAGTCACACAGGTATTGTTCCCACAAAAAGAGAATTGCAGCACTCTTCAGGGAGGACCAGCATTAGAAAACAGGATCCTCGGTAGGATAGTGCTTTTATTGAAGACACTGTTAGTGGCTAGGTGCTGTCTTCAAGTGACATTGTACACAGAAGACATCAACAGGCAAAACATCAAGGAACTTCCTCAGTACCTGTGAGTTATATGGGGAGCCCCCAGATTAACTGGTTAACTTTGTGGTGGTGCATGTTTTATAAGTTTTACATGAATACAAGTAAGAGTACCACTAAGGAAATTTAAGTGTAAGTGAAAATGGGGCCTTGTCCATTTCTGTAAGACCGAGGTTATGTTATTTGGGTTACCTAAGATTTTTTGGTGTGTCTTTTTTCAGTAGATTAAACAAATTTTTTTTTTTTTTTTGTAGTGCCTTTATGAGAGCAGATGGCCTTGTGTTTGAAGCAGGAATTGGGGTCTCATAGCTGCTCCCTGTGTCCCCTACTTAACTGCCTCCCTGAAAAGACACTTCTGGGGCACTGCTGAGGAATTCCTAGGGCTCTCCAGAAAGGCTTTGAAAGCCAGTATTTTAGGTAGCTGTCAGGTATTAATGAGTGCTGCGAAAGTAAATACTTTGGTTAGTTTTACTACTTATTACCAAGGAGTAAATATTTTCATGTTTCTGCGTGGTCAGGGCTTTCTAAGCCAAGGAAACTAGAGCCTGGGTTAAAGGGCAAGCCTTGGAAGTTAAAGGATGACTGAAATGATGGTTAGAGAACTCTCAGGAAGTTTATGTTTATATTTCAAAGAGGTATAAAACTCAGAGCCTTGGAGACATTCCCAAGATTGAGATTGTAAACCCAGGGAAGTTTATCTTTCCCCCTGGAGACATTTATTTATATTCCAAAGGGTTAGAACCCAGGGACCATCCCCTTTTCTTCCGAAGGAGAATTTGCTTACATTAGGGAGATAAGCTTTCTCTGCTTTTCTTGGGGGAAGGTGGCTGCTGGGCAGCTGTCCCATACAAACTAATAGATTTATAATTTGGGGGACCTTTCCTGTGGTTCAATCCTTGTATGTGCATGCCTAGTCCACCAGCTCTCATGACGCCTGTGGCATATTAGGTGTGTGAAAAATGGTGTATTTCTTGATGTAAGTAATAATAACTGATCTCTGCTTCAAAAACCTCATGTTTTTGAATACATAGATATTAAAAACGTTTATATATATACATACATATATATATATATATATATATTTTTTTTTTTTTTTGCCACGCCGCACGGCCTATAGAATCTTAGTTCCCTGACCAGGGATCGAACCTGTGCCCCGCTGCGTTGGAAACACAGAGTCTTAACCACTGAACCACCAGGGAAGACCCCCCCCCCCCCCCAAAATGTATTTTTGATGAAGAAAGCACTTCTTAGGACAGAAGAATGTATTTAATAGTTTCTATGTATAGGAATTTTTGTTCCGATTTTAGTGTATGTGCTGCTGAAGGGAGCCCTAGAAGTGTTTGTACAGTCATACCTCGGTAGCTGCAGGGGATTGGTTCCAGGAACCCTCTTTGGATACCAGAAACTGAGGGTGCTCAAGTCCCTTACTATATAAAATGGTTTAGTATTTGCATATAACTACACAACCTGTGTATACCTAAAATCATCTCCATATTACTTATAATATTTGATACAATATAAATGATCTGTAAATAGTTGACAGTGCGGTGCAACTGCTATGTAAACAGTTGTGGGAGGTGCAGCATATTCAAATCGTACTTTTTGGAATTTCTTGGCATTTTTTTTCTCCCAAATATTTTCGGTACACTGCTGGTTGAGTCTGCAGTTGGGGAACCCACAGATACAGAGGGCCTACTGTATGTATACTTAGAGCATAAGCTTTATCTTAATATTTCCTAAAGCCTTTCAGGTTACCTCAGTTTTCCTTATATAGGTTCTGTTGTCAGCTGTTCCATGTTGAAGACTGTCAGTTGTAGAAAAGTAAAGGCATCTCTGGGATTGATTAGCTCATTTACTGATAAGGTGAGGCCTGCCTTGAATGCAGTAGACCACTTAACTATCACTTATGTAATGATCTAATTGATAAAGCAGGTATTAGAAGTAACTTGTTTTCGCCTCTGAGAGCCAAACTACTGTTAATGATCTTCTTTTCAATTCTAAGTATGTCTCCACCATCCACAGTAGTCAAGCACAGGTGAAAAGTATTATATATGTTTATTTCTTTTAGACTAATATTCTTCACCCATGTGTAATGCAAGCGTTAATGCATTAACTCACACAAAAGTTTTCATTGAAAATAATAAAATTGTTGACAGAATACTTTGACATGAAGAAAAATGTAAGAGTATGATTAATCTTTTCCAGACACAAATTTTTTTTTTTTTCGGTACGCGGGCCTCTCACTGTTGTGGCCTCTCCCGTTGCGGAGCACAGGGTCCGGACGCGCAGGCTCCGCGGCCATGGCTCACGGGCCCAGCCGCTCCGCGGCACGTGGGATCTTCCCGGACCAGGGCACGAACCCGCGTCCCCCGCATCGGCAGGCGGACTCTCAACCACTGCGTCACCAGGGAAGCCCCAAATGTTTGTTTTAAAATGAGTAAGTAAAATTTTAATGTTGCTAGAACTGGTATCTTTGTAGTTTTCCAATTGTAAAAACAATACGTACCTTTTGTAGAAAACCTGAAATATTTAGGAAAACAGAAGGCAAGAAAAAATATTAGTCTCTTATCTAAGAAGCAAATACTTAATATATAAATAGAAAAAAAATAAGCCTCACATACTTTAAATCGGAAAATAAAAGCTTTTTAAAAGGGAAAACCAACTATACATGAGTATTTATATAATGTGGGGTTGGAAAAACATGATACGTGTACAGAAAAGAGTTAACATAGCAGGCCTCAGGCTGCTATCTTTAGAAAGACCTTCTTACAAGTGTGGCCTTTGGCATCTGGGAACTTGGCGCTGGAACTGCCTCCTAATTAATAAGGGCGCCTAGATGATTTGTACAATCAGTGTGATTTATGGATTTATGGTGAGCACCTGCTTTTCTTCTGGGAGTCCAGAATTTTGGAGTAGGCTGAGCAGAGAGTGCCTATGTGAAAAGCCCTCTATAAAACCTTTGGATTTTGGGTCCGTAATAGACTTCCCTGAGCAGAAACATTGCACATGTTACTGAATTTTTTTGTTGCTGGAGAAAGAAGCAACAAAAGAAGCTTGGCGTGGCCCCTCATGGGAGGGAGGGAACCTAAGAAGCCTGTGCATGGATTTTTCCAGACTCTGCCTGTCTTTTTCACCGACTGAGTGGGTCATATATCATTTTGCTATAATAAACCTTTAGTCATGAATACAACTATGTGCTGAGTCTTTTTAGCAACTCACGGAAGGTGTGGGTAGTCATTTCTTTTACTTTCTGCCTTTGCTGTTGTTTCAGGGTTGAAACAACAGCAAAGGCAGAAAGTAAAAGAAATGATTTTTTGGAAAGTGAAATTCCAAAACCATCCAAAAAACCAAACAGCAGATAAAGAAAAATTACTTTTGCTAATTATGACTCATAAAAGGTTAATATTCTTACTACACGAAGAATCCATACAAATCAATAAGAAAAAAGATAAACATGCCTGTGGAAATAATGGGCCAACAAGAAGAATAGATTATTTTTGAGAAGAAAAAGAGCAAGTATTAAAAACAATGTAATTTCAGAGGTCATTAAATAAATGGAAATTAAAATGGTAGTAGCATGCAAATTTTTAACTTAAATTTACAGCAAACAAGTAAACAATATGCTCCCCAAACCAAGTGATCATATGCAGGCCTATGGAAGATGGTGGAGAACACTGTTTTCATATACTGCTGGTGCCAGCATATGTTAATACTGCCTTTCTGGTGGACGGTTTGATGAAATGTATGAAAAGTTTGAAAGAGTTTATAACATGAACATGGCTAGGTCACCTTAAGACCTTCCCCTGTCCTTGGAAGCATGCTCTTCATTCTCCTTTCTCCATCCCCCAAAACTCTAAAAGCCTTAGAAAATAATTTTTATCTTTACTCCTTAAAGAGAAGTTCCTGGGAGGGTTCGGTAGCCCTTCGCAGAAAGCATCCTAAATTCCCTCTAGACATCTCCTGCTCGTCAGAATTACCCATTGGAAGTAATCATTTCCCTCAAGCACCTGTGATGGCGTTTTGCTGGTTTTCCCTAGTTGGCACAAAGGTCTTGCCTTTGCTCAGTCTTCTCCGGGAGGAGAGCCACCACACCAACACGGAGAAGTTCCAGGGGCCTCTTGGGTTTGTGGGCATTCATATTTGGTAATTCATTGCTGTCATTTGCTCCATGAGTTCCTGCTTCAGCCATTTCTTACCCTCTGAGTAGTTCATTTCAGGCTGGCCCTTTAAGGAGGCCTGAACACTGACGTTTTTTTCTCTGGCTTCCTGACTTTTGATTGTGAATCCTATAACTATAAATTGATTTATAAAGTCTGTAAGTTGGTGCTGTTTTCCACCTTTCCACGTGCCAGTCTGTAGCAGTGGTCTTTCTCCTAAATGACTTTTGAAAGGCAATTCATTGCATATTTTAAGTTCATATTTAAAAGTTTTTATCACAAGTAAATTTTACAAGAACGAAGATGAGGGTAAGAGCTGTAATGTGTAAGGAATATGTTTTCCTTCTGGCCAGTGGGAGAAGGCTTATCATGAAAGAAGGCTTATTTTTAGGAAAAAATACAGATGAAAGTGGAAGACCTGGAAATTGATTTCTTTAAATGATTCATTTCTTACAAAAGTCTTCACATATCTCAGTTTGAAGACTGCTGCTAACAGTGAAACAACCTACCCCTGAAATGGACTTTCCAGCTGTTGGCTTTGATGCTCTGCGATCGCTTAGGCGCTACCATTTTTCCTCCTCCAATGCTTGGTTTCTTCATTGGTCAGGATAGGCTAGATGGGGTGGTGGTACAAATTAGCCTACAATCTCAGTGGCTTAATACAATAAAACATCTTTCTTACACATATAGCTACACTATTTGAAAATTGTAGCTTCCAAGGTCACTGCGGCAGGGGTATAGAAGCTTGGAGGATTTCGTGGGATGCCTTTAAGGATCAGGGCTGGAATTAGCTTGTGTTTCATTGGCCAGGCCCCCAGCATTTGGGCCCGAGCTAATTGCAGGAGAAGCTGGGAAATGCAGAAGAGCATGCAGGGATTTGGGATTCATGCTGATTTGTGCTTTGGCTGTGGCATGCTTTACCTGTCATTCAAAAACCCTTTATCTGGTCCTTTCCCACTGTTCTTCCTGTAAATTTCTCAAGTTTTCATTAAAATAGTAGCATCCAACAGTTTAAAAACCTGTTTGATTGCAAATCCCATAGTAATAGCCAAGTCCTTGCAAGAGAAGGGCAATTCCCAAGAAACTGAATGTCAATGGAAGGTGAATTATAAATTATTATAAGTTACTATCCATCTAGCTATTGTTCCCTGGTTGTCTCTAAATGGTGTAATTGCCTTGTAACTTTGGCAGCACTTCCACAGTACCTTTTTACAACTCAAAATTTTTAGGTTCCCTGGAATGTTTTCCAGTGGATTCTAATGTTCCAAGTACTCTAAACTTCTAAAATTACCTTCCAAATTATACTATTAGGAACAGAGCTTCTTGCAAGACTTTTAACCTGTGCTAAAAAGAAAATATCCTGCTAACGATTCTAAATAAAGCTTTGAAGAGATATCCATCTACTGTCTCACTCCTGAGTTCTGGTAGTTAAGTTCTCTGTAAAACATCAAATTAAGAAATCATTTTGGTGTATATCACATGTTGTATTTCATAGTGATATTCGATCAGTTTGTTTTATGACGACTTTTTTAAAAAAATGTCTCAGTAGTTGACTAGTACAGTGGGGGAGGGATGCCATTATTGCTGTCACACAGATGAGCCACTTTTGTGGGCATCTGTCTATTATATCTACTCTGGTGCTGCTGAAGTTTATTTGTGTCGTGGAAACCTTAGGGCCAAATACCAGGGGAGTTCCTAGAAGCAGCTCTGGCAAGCATAGATTTGATGGCAGCTTCATCATAGTTATACTGCTTTGCATGGTTACTCAGCTATGATCATCATAATAGCTTTCCATCCTAGAGGCCAAATAAGTTAGAGCAATATACAAGCTGCTCAATATATCTTAACAAATTACGTTATAATAGATGCTCTTTTCAACTGTTCTTCTTCCCCGTAATCAGCCTATTCTGGTCTTTCACAAACAGGCAAAATATGGTTGTAGATATCTTTTTAAAGTATAGAGTATTGAGAATCATATATGTTATTTTCTGTTCTTTGAAATAATCATGAGTCATGTGTTTTTCTTTTGTTTTCAAATCTGGATTATCGGGCTTCCCTGGTGGCGCAGTGGTTGCGGGTCCGCCTGCCGATGCGGGGGACGCGGGTTCGTGCCCCGGTCTGGGAGGGTCCCACGTGCCGCGGAGCGGCTGGGCCCGTGAGCCATGGCCGCTGAGCCTGCGGGTCCGTAGCCTGTGCTCTGCAACGGGAGAGGTCACGGCAGTGAGAGGCCCGTGTGCCACAAAAAAAAAAAAAAAAAAAAAAAAAAAAAAAAAAATCTGGATTATCTACTTAATAGGTATTGTGACTGTATAATACAATGATGACGATGATGATAATGACAATTGTTGATGTTTAGTGAGCATTTACCATGTGCCAGGAAGTGTACTAAGCACTTTACATATAACATTTCATTGAATCCTTGCAAACTCTATGATATCGGTGTTTCAAATGAGGAAACTGAAGCTCAGAGAAGTGAAGTTACCTTGGTCAAGGTCACTAGGGTAGTAAGTAGTGAAGCAGAGAATTAAATCCAGTCAGTCTCCAGGGTTTATGCTCCTAACTGTTTAAAACTCATTAATTGATTTTGACTTAAATGTGCTCTAGAAGTCCTTTCTGTTTATCTTCTCAGATAATGAAAGTAAAATTCTATTGCCTGATGTTAAATTAATTCATTTGAAAAGTTTTGTGTCATTAAACAAAATTTATTATGGTTGTGAGTTGATATTGATAGAGGAATATAGACTTCTCTTTATAGATTTATAATGAAATGAGATTTATGGGTTGAAGAGACCTCTAAATATATTTCCTGCATCATTTGAAATAAAACAAGGGCTCCAAAAGAGATGAGTACATAAGACCAGTAGTTTTGGAGTCTTATGTAACATAAAGAATTACTTGTCCATTCATTCCTAATGATGCCAAAATATCTTCTCACGTTTGAGGTCTTTTTCTATGTTTTATTTTCTCTAAAATATCTTGTTTTCTCTCTCATTTTGTTCTTTGTGTTTTCACTTTTTGATTTTCCTTTGTCTTTTTCTTTTTGCTGATTATACACTTAATCACAATTAAACAAAATTACAGAAATAAATAACTTAGCTAGTGAAAGTTCTCCATAAATTCTTACCCCAAGATTTAACCACCAGTAGAATTTTATGAATGCTCCTAGAAATACCAACATGTATTATTAATATTATTATGTATCTTTACAAATATAGGATCATATTATACATTCTGTTCTACAACTTGATTTATTTTTAAATTTAGGAATATATCTTGGGCTTCCCTGGTGGCGCAGTGGTTGAGAGTCCGCCTGCCGATGCAGGGGACATGGGTTCGTGCCCCGGTCCGGGAAGATCCCACATGCTGCGGAGCGGCTGGGCCCGTGAGCCATGGCCTCTGAGCCTGCGCGTCCGGAACCTGTGCTCTGCAATGGGAGAGGCCACAGCAGTGAGAGGCCCGCGTACCGCAAAAAAAAAAAAAAAAAAAAAAAAAAAGGAATATATCTTGGTGAACTTTACATGTCAGAGTATGTAAATGTCTCATTTTTCTTAACATCGGCACAGTATTTTTTTATATGGATGTGCCGGTGCTTATTTAACATTTCACCTGTTGGTGGATTTTTGTACTGTTTCGAATATTTTGCTTCAGTATTAAAAACAGTGAGGCAGGGGAAGGGGTAGTTAGGGATTGACATGTACACACTGTAATATTTAAAATGGGTAACCAACAAAGACCTACTGTAGCACAGGGAACTCTGCTCAATATTATGTAACAACCTAAATAGGAAAAGAATATGAAAAAGAATAGATACATGTATATGTGTAACTCAGTCACTTTGCTGTACACCTGAAACTATCACAACATTGTTAATCAACTCTACTCTAATATAAGATAAAAAATTAAAAAAAATAAAAGCAGTGAGGCAATTCACAACAGAAGATGTATGAATGGCCTATTGCTACATGAAAAGATTTTCAACAGCATTAGTCAACAGGGAAATACAAGTTAAAACCACAGAGAAACATCATATACCGATTAGAATGTCTAACCTTTAAAAGATTTACAATACCTAGTGTTGTGAGGATGTGGAGTTTCTAGAACTCGTGCTGTTGTACAAACACTTTGGAAGTCTGTTTGGCAGTCTCTTAGAAAATTAAGCGTAAACTTACCATATTACCCAGCCATTCCACTAGGTATTTACTCAAGAGAAGTGGAAACATGTCCACACACGGACTTGTACACAAGTGTTCATAGTAGCTTGATCCACTGTAACCTACAACTGGAACCAACCCAGTGTCCATCAGCAGCTGAATGGATAAACAAATGTGGTACAGCCATAGAGTAGGTTACTACTCATAAAAATGAACAACATGGATGAGTCTGTATCATAATCCTGAATGAAGGAAGCCAGACCAAAAGGGTACATAATGTATGATTTCATCTATATAAAATTCTAGGAAATGCAAACTAAAATGACAGAAAGCAGATCGATGGTTGCCTGAGGTTGGGGATGGAGGGAGAGGTAGTTTGCAAAGAGCAGGAGGAAACTTTCAGGTAATGGAAAGTTCTGTTTCTCAATTGGGGGTGTGGACAAATGTGTAATGACATGTATCCATCATTACAGTATCATACAGAGTATTTTCAGTGTCCTAAAAACCCTCTGTGCTCAGCCTATACACCCCCTCCCCCCATTTTAAAATTTTTCATTAGTTTGTCCCACTTTAAAATTTTTCCATTAGACAAACTATCTTAAGCATAGCTTTGGACTTTATTAAATCGGGAATAATCTGGTATTAGAGGCTTTAATTTTTACAGGTTGGTTTAGTTGGACTGGGTCCAGGTTTCTGTGTTATATATAAAGCAGAAATGTAAAGGAAAATTTATTTATTTGGTAGTGATAGATATTACTAAGAATATGAAGAATTCTGCATTATTCCTTCCGACAACTGGTAATCAATTTAAGTATTTTCTGTCTTTGCCAGATACTGACAGTATGAAGCCATTGGAGGGTGTAAGAATTCTGGATCTAACAAGGTTTGTATTGGCTTATCTGTGTTTTGGTGATTGAGTTTTCCCCCTTCTTTCAAAAGACATTTATTTCTCGGATTATAAGAGGGTGTTTATAAGCTTATCATTGAAATTTTGGAAAGAAAAACCAAGAAAATTTCTTGCAATTTCATCATTCTACGAGACAATTACTATAATACTTATACTTTTCTTTCCAATCTGCATATTTATATATAACTTTTGAAAATAAAAAATGGAACCATATTGAAATTATAGGTTTATCCACATTTTAAACATAATGTTATATTTTGAGTATTTTCCCATGTCATTCAAAATTCAACAAAAATATAAGATATTTTATTATAGTATATAGTTGTCACATAATTACTTTGTCATCTCCCTGTGTTTTTATATTATAAATGAGACTTCCTTGTACATAAATCTTTGCCTCAGGAAATCTTTCAGTTTCTTCCTTAGGATAGAATTCTGGAAGTAGAATTACTGCATCAAAAGGAATATACTTTGTAAAGTTCTTGATACATATGGCCAAATCACTTTTTGGACAGTTTTAAGAATTTTAATTCTTACTCACATTATATGAGCTTGTCTGTGTTGATGGACTATTAAGAAAAGAATTAATATAAAAATCTTAAAGATGGTAATGAATTTATCTATCATTGTTAACATTGTAGAGTACTGGCGGGACCTTTTGCTACTATGAATTTAGGAGATCTTGGAGCAGAAGTTATAAAAGTGGAAAGACCAGGTAAAACTACTGCTCTCTTTAAAACATAGAAACAAGCTAATAAATATTTTTAATAGTTCTTTAAATGTCCATGTACCTGTATGTGGGATGAGGAGAGAATGGAAATGAAGCGATTATTTTCCCTTCTCCTTTCTTTATTTTCCTCTGAACCTATACTAATATTAGATCTGTTTCTACTCTTTATACGTGCCAAGGGCTAAGGCCTAAGCCAGGTCCTTCACATGCACCTGGAAGCCTGTGGTAGAAACAGACGTGCAACACGTAAATAATGATGATGCTAAAACAGTTAGTGCCAGGCACAATTCTAAGCTCTTTGCCTGTATTAATTTATTCAGCCTTTATAACAGCCTGTGAGCTGTTATTATTCCTAGATTACAAATAAGAAGACAGAGAGACAGAGAGGTCAAGGTATTTGTCCACGGTCACACAGCTAGTAAGGAATATCCAGACACTCAGCTCTGATCCTGGCCCTCCTGAGCCCCACACAAGCCTTGCTGCTGAGACTGAGATGAGAGTGGGCCTGGCCACCTTCCCTCACTGAGGGACGAAGGGAAGGCAAGGCAGGAAATTAGCATTATTATTTATTCTTCAAGATCTGTTGCTTATGGATCTGGAACAGAATTCCCAAATTAGTGAAAATGGTCTAGCCTTGAATAGTATGCATAAGACCCATAAGAGACTAGTTTATAATTACATCAGCATATTAATTTACCATAAGTGATTAAACGCTATAAAGTAGAACACATGATCTAGAAGATTCAACTTTCTGATACATAGATCTTCTTAAGAGGCCAAAGCAGTTAGCAGAAGATTCTCTGATCAGCATGGGGAATGTTATGTATTTTATATTTATCTGGCCCTGTGCTTGTCAGGCTCCAGGTGATAGAAGGGCCTGGTGAATCCTGCTTTCCAGAGATAATGCTTCATTTATCCAGTCAGTGATATTTATCTCTTTTGGTCATTGCTGGATACATGCTGAATAATGTTTACTTTCTAGCTGAACATCTTTTTTTTTCTTTTACAGGTACCATAAAACTTCTAATTTTCACATTGCTATCCAGTTTTAATACCACATACTTTCTAATTTCAAGCATTGGGTCTTCCATTTCTAGGTAGAATAGCCAATCTGATTTCTCTTGCTATTTCAGTTGATCACTAGCTTAAATATTTGTACAGTTGGCCCTTCGTATCCACGGGTTCCGCGTTTATGGATTTAGCCAGGCACAGATTGGGTACTTTTATGATCTGCGGTTGGTTGAATCTGCGGATGCTGTACTGGTGGATAGGGAGGGCCAATTATGGGACTTGAACATCTGCCAATTTTGGTGTCCTCAGCGGGTGCTGGAAGCAGTCCCTCGTGAATGCTGAGGGAATGACTTTATTTTTGTTAATTTTAGAAATCACAATTCCCTGTTTCTCCTCTGTACTTTTTCATTTCCACACTGGGGGACCCTTTCCTTAGTCTAGGCCTTTATTTTGTCCCATAGCCATACACTAGGCATCAAGCTTTGTTCCTAGCAGGTGTTCATTGCTTTTTTTCTTACTAATTGGTCTCTCTCCTTTAACCCTTTTGCTCAGTACGTTTTAATGTTCATATTATATATTTTGTTTTTTCGAGATAGTTATTCAACAGATATGAAGAAAAGTTCCTTGGCAGTATTTTCACATTTCAGTCTCTTTTAGTGTCCACTTCCTCAGTTGTTAAATTAAATTTCGTTGTAGTTTTCTGACTTGGGACTTAGATTATTCTTATTTGAGTAATCAAAGAGCGTATCAAGCTTAAGTCTATTTTTTTCTTCTCTTTTTAGAGTCTTCCGGTGGATGTAAACGCTATGCCTGCAGGGCCAGGCAGGTAACCTAAATGAATGAAGTGGGCTGGGCAGCCAATGATGCTGCTATTCCAGGGTTGTCACCAGGAGGCAGGCATACCCGGGCAGGGATGTTGGTCTTTGTTCACTGCTGTGTCTGCTCTGCAGAGAGCAGTGTTTGTGACAAAGTAGGCACCCAATAACTATTTGCTGAATGGATGAATGTGTTGAAATATCATATGAGAAAGGCAGTCTGAATTTTTATGTGCTATCTCTAGGTTTTGAAATGATGGCAGATAGTTAAAAACTTTTGTGTGTGGGTCAAATAAAACATGTCTCTCAAATTGCCAGTTTTACCAGTTTGTGACCTTTAACCTTTATTTCATTTCATGGGCCGTCAGCACGTATCCTATCCTTCTGTGTCTCTTAAACCCAGGTTATACACCAGGACCAGGTGGGGCAGGAAAGCCATGTAGGCCTCTAGTTTAGATTTCTGACATTATTTCCACCCAAGAGGTGAATGTAAACATTTAAAATAAGCTGTCTACTTTTAGCCTTATCTTGACATTGCTCTCTTAAAAACAAAAATTTTTTTTTATTTAATGTATTGAGACCTTCAAAAAAGTGGAAGTGTCTGGACTTTTTCCTGCCTATGGGAGGTCCTGTCTGATCTTGAAGATCCAGATTCACACATATATTTTTCCGTGAAGCCTATAACCGGTTTATTACTAGGCGGTTGTCTTTGTGGACTCTTGTAGTTTATTTTTTCCCTTTGTGGACTCTTGTAGTTTATTTTTGCCCCTGACGTTTTGAGCATGCTGTTCAGTTTGATACTTAACTATTTATTGCTTTGTGTTGTTTATCAGTTCATCCCCAGTTAGAGCTAATGCTTCTTTTCTCCTCTGTCCTGTGTTCTCTCTTTCTCTTGTGAGGTTTTTAGTTTTTTGTTTTTAAGTAAAGGAGTCTATTCTTTAGCTTCTGTTTTGTTTTCTAAAAGGCTATGTCTGTTTTTCTTTATCAGTTTCAGTGGGTAAAGTCTAATGGGCTAATAAATTAATTATATAATTTAAATGAGATTAGAATTTAAACTTTAACCCATATTCACAAATTCTCTCTTATTGGGGGGCTAGTAATACTTAGTGATTAGTTTCTAATATCAATATTTAATCAGAACTTATAAAAATCTTAATTTAAGTGATACTAATTTGTGCCTATTAATTGTTGATTCACTTTCTGAGCTCCATCTACATTGTTTGCTTTTTGTGCAAAGAAAACTTTTTCTGTAACTCGATAGTGTTATCTTTGAATCAAACACAAGTACTTTTCAGAATCATTTGAAGTAGATGTTTAGAATAAAATACCCTATTTTTGATGTTTTTAAACTTTTACTTTGAAGCAAGACATTTGAAGCAAGACCTAGACTACTAAAATTTTATTCTAAATAGCATCTTAAATTATTGACATTTGCTATTCAGTAGCTTATTTTGCTTTTTCTGATTTTTTTGCTACAGAATTTTAAAAATAGATTTATTTATCATTGTTTTATACCTAGCCTCAGATACCACTTTATCATAAAGACTTACTTCTCATTATCCTGATTTAAATTATATTTAACAAAAATATTTTGTAGACCCAACATTTTGTTTGCACATTTAATGCTAAAAACACTGAAAGAGCTGACTTGTTTGTTGAAGTAGGAGAGGAATTTTTTTCCCCCTCAGACTTGCCATTTATTAAATCTAAAGACTGCCAGTAGGATATTCCCTTCTGGATTTTGACTTTCAGGGATGGATTTTAGTGAAAGAAGCTGTGGGAGGATTTAGTGATTTACATGAACAGGTAAAGAGTTTGGGCAGTTCTAACAAGGTCCCAAGGCCACTTTAGGTTGCTAATTCCGCTGATCTTGTTTAGGCATCTGTGAACTTACATATGAGTAAGCCTGTTGATTTGAAATGTCTCATGATGTTTCAAGGTTAAATAGTTCATACTATTATTTTCAGGAGCTGGTGATGATACACGAACTTGGGGTCCACCTTTTGTGGGGACAGAAAGTACTTATTTTCTCAGTGTTAACCGAAATAAAAAAGTAAGAATATTATCCCCTTTTTGCTTTCTTTGTGTAATTCTCTATTTAAAAAAAAAAAATTATTTATTTATTTATTTATTTTTGGCTGCCTTGGGTCTTCGTTGCTGCACGCGGGCTTTCTCTAGTTGTGGCGAGTGGGGGCTACTCTTCGTTGCGGTGCGTGGGCTTCTCATTGCAGTGACTTCTCTTGTTGCGGAGCACGGGCTCTAGGCGCACGGGCTCAGTAAGTTGTGGCTCAGGGGCTTAGTTGCTCCTCGGCATGTGAGATCTTCCCAGACCAGGGCTCGAACCTGTGTCCCCTGCATTGGCAGGCAGATTGTTAACCACTGCGCCACCAGGGAAGCCCTGTGTAATTCTCTTGTAATAACAAAACTTTTGATATCATTGTGGCTTGTTTATTTCTACCCCTTTTTGTAGATATTAGTAATATTCCCAATAAGGTGAAATTTTATTTTATTTTATTCATTCACCAGTTACCAAGTAGAAACAGTAGAGCTCTTTATTAATTTTCCTTCTTGACTAACTTAAAACATTTTTTTGAGAATTTATAATGGTTTTTAATGGAAATAATTTTATTAAAGTTAGGAATCACTTGATGTGTTACATTTGTTATTCTTTTGGAGATTGCTAATTGCCTACATTTGGTATTATTATTTGAAAAATTTTTACTATAATCCTTACTATCATCCTAACATATCCGAATTGAAAATAAAATCAGTAAAAATTATTTAAATGTTTCTTCGTGAGGAAAATGCATTTACTTTAAGAGGAGAAATCTGTAATATGAATGGCTCTCTTATTGAACTGTCAGCAATAAGAAGAAATTTTAAGATACTATTTTAATATATATATTTTTAATTTTTAGAGTATAGCTGTTAATATCAAGGATCCAAAAGGGGTGAAAATCATCAAAGAGGTACAGTATGCTCTATAAAAGGCATCTTGTCACCTGGGTTGTAATTAGGGATTTGAATATGAGTAAAAATGTTTTAAAACATTATTTCATTGGCAATCTGAAATTTTGCTGTAAATGCTATTTGAATTTAACTTCCTTTTTATACTAAGTATAATTTGCTTTATGATTTCTGGTATATTGTGTTTAACCTTTCTCCATAGTGTCAGAGTGTTCAGTTATGGTACTAGTGTCCACTGACTGAGTGCCTGCCCTGCATCAGATCTTAGGCCTGGGTACTTTTTTCGTATCATCTTCTCAAATCTTCAGAATTTTCCTTGTAAATGAAGTATTATATCCTCATTTTCACAAGAGGTGAAATGAGTCTCAAGGGGCTTGAGTGATTGTCTAAAGATCACATAGCTAGTAAAGGGAGGAGCTGAAATTTGAACCCTAGATCTACATCACTGTAGAGCCCAAGGTTTTTCTAACACTTATTCAGATGGCTGATGTGTGCAGACCTGATCTTGGCATCTTTCCTTAGGGGCCAGCACAATGGTTAGGGGCATACCCCAGTGTTCTACTGCTGGGATTCAAATCCTGCCTTCTTTACTTACTAGCCATGTGATTTCAGGCAGGTTACTTAACTTCTTTATGCCTCAGTTCCCTTATTAGCAAAATGGGGACAATAATAATACATACTTCTTAGGGTTAGAATTGAGTTAATATTGTGTAAAATGTGAAGAAGGGTGCCTGCTATAGTCATAGTCAGCACTCACTCAGCATTAAATATTATTATTGTTCCTGATGCACATGAAGGTGGATTCATCATGTGAGGTAAAACTTGTTTGCCATTCTTGTTAAAGTTTGAAGTCGAGGGCTTCCCTGGTGGCACTGTGGTTAAGAATCCACCTGCCAAGGCAGGGGACACGGGTTCGAGCCCTCGCCCAGGAGGATCCCGCATGCTGTGGAGTGGCTGGGCCCATGTGCCACAACTACTGAGCCTGTGCTCTAGAGCCCGCAAGCCACAACTACTGAAGCTGTGCCTAGAGCCCGTGCTCCGTGGCAGGAGAGGCCACTGCAATGAGAGGCCCGTGCACTGCAATGAAGAGTAGCCCCCGCTCACTGCAACTGGAGAGAGCCCGTGCGCAGTGGCGAAGACCCAACACAGCCATAAATAAATAAATAAAATAAATATTAAAAAAAAAAAAGTTTGGGGCTTCCCTGGTGGCGGAGTGGTTGAGAATCCACCTGCTGATGCAGGGGACACGGGTTCATGGCCCGGTATGGGAGGATCCCACATGCCTGGGCCTGTGAGCCATGGCCGCTGAGCCTGCGCATCCGGAGCCTGTGCTCTGCAACGGGAGAGGCCACAACAGTGAGAGGCCCGCGTACCGCCAAAAAAAAAAAAAAATCGAAGTCAAATGTAATGGATGTAAATCTCCTTGATTAGAGAACCAAATCCCCAAATTTGTTTTATATCAAAGTATCAATTTTAGCTTCATTGTTCTGATGCTTCTTTCCTTATCATCTGGCTGATTGAAAAATAATGTCTTCTAATTATTAAGATCAGAATCAGTGATCATCGCTCTGGTTCTGTTGGATCAATCCAACAAATTTAGAATTTTACTAGATATATGTTGAACCCAAAGCTTGATAATTGTCCTGATCGCACTGTCCTGTTTTCCTACATCTTTTCTATAGCATAACTTAGGTTTCTTTGCTTGTTTTTATTTTCTTTTTCAGTTGCAACTTAATAATGATTTTTCTAAATTGTTCTCTGTTATTATTGCCTTGCCTTTTTTTAAAAAAAATAAATTTATTTATTTAATTTTTAAATTTTTAGCTGCATTGGGTCTTTGTTGCTGCATCCGGGCTTTCTCTAGTTGCGGCAGACGGGGTCTACTCTTCGTTGCAGTGCGCGGGCTTCTCATTGCAGTGGCTTCTCTTGTTGCGGAGCACTGGCTCTAGGCACGGGGGCTCAGTAGTTGTGGCTCATGGGCTCTAGAGCACAGGCTCAGTAGTGTGGTGCATGGGCTTAGCTGCTCCGCGGCATGTGGGATCTTCCCAGACCAGGGCTCGAACCCATTTCCCCTGCATTGGCAGGCGGATTCTCAACCACTGTGCCACCCGGGAAGCCCACCTTGCCTTATTTTTCTATGGCAGTGACCCTCATCTTGGACTCAACTCCCATTGTCTTCATTCTCAGGCCCTTCTTTTTATCTTTTCAGTAGTTGTTATGATGATGATGGTGATGGTGATGAATCATCTAGGAGATTGTTCTTAATTCTTCTCTTTCTGGTTTATGTTTCTCAGTTCCACCTTCAGTGTTTGCAGTTCCTGCTTCTTTGCTTCCATTTCAGAACATTTTGATAGTTTATCCTGAATAGTGAAGGTTTCAGATTTGACTTAACAAATACTTTACAAGTTCATTAGGGTTTTTCAATGGGGCAGTGTTAGGTGGAATTCATAACTCTTGCTCCTAAGACATCAGTGTACATTGGAGTATTTTAGGCCTACATGTATAATTCTAACCAAAAGAAATGAATTTGCTGGGACATCTTTCTCACTCTCTTTGGATCCTGCCTGTGTCCTCCACCAGATTGTAACAGTTTTAAATTGTTTCATTATGGGCATGGTTTCTCTTCATGTCTGATAAAAATAAAGTACATTTCAACTCATATTAAACTTTAATAGATTGTCTGCAGTCATTTTTCATATCTGTTGCTTTCAGCTAGTTCTACAGTTCATAAGTTATATATCTTACTGCCTAGAGGAAAAGTTATTTTTTGCCTAGTCTTTTTATTCTTTCTCGCATAGATTTCTCTTGTGGTCTTAAGAGTAGCAAAACAACCTTTGTATTCAGAACTTGGTGGATATGATTGCTAATCTAATGAGTCTAGTTTATAGATACAGTTCCAGAGTATTATACAAAGCAGTCAGCTGGATACATGAGAGCTCCAAAAAGTATGACTCCTTTGTCAACCAGGCTAACCAAAAATAGGTTGTGTAGAAAAGAAAGCTCTGCTTAGAAAAGTCTATGTATTTTCATGGCAATATGATTTGATAACTTCCTAACATGTCATCTATATTTCAAATAATTCTCTATGTTAATTAGTTGACAGTGACAGTATCCATATTGTGGGTGTGAATCACAGCCAATAGAGCAGTGTCATGGGTTTGATTTTCCTCTGACATCTTATTATGAAAAATTCCAACATACAGAAAAATGGAAAGAGTAGTATAATGAACTCTTATTTACCGTATGCCTAGATGCAACAGTTTTAACATTTTGCTATATCTGTTTATTTACATATGAATACATGTGGTATGTGTGTGTCTGATTTTGAACTATTTGAAAGTAAGTGAAAGATATGAAACTTTGTCCTTAAATCCTTCAGGAGACATCTCCTGGGAGGTATAGCTCAGGGGTAGGAGCATTTGAGTGCAGAATACATCTAAGAGTAAGGACATTCTTTGACATACATTTAAAAATTATTTTATGATTTTTTTTTTTTTACTGATAAATGTGGTTAAATTATTATCATCACTTCCCCTCTATTTCTGATCTTGCTCATCCAGTCTGTTCCTAAATTATATCTAATGAAGACAACTCAGAATTAGGTATCCTGTATTTCAATTGATTTTAGTTTTTTTACTCTGTGAGTGGAAGGAAGGTTTTTTTTTTTTTTCCCAGAAGAAAAGAAAAAGATGATGAGTTCTCTAAAATGCAAAATTGTTCTTGTTTCTTATTATGGGTAAGAATCTAGAATAGATTATTAGGTGATCTGTGAGTGCCAAGATGAGGAAGAGGTGATCACCTGCAAAACTGGGAACAAGTCTTTTCCCCCCTCACTTTATTTCCTAGTAGATCCTTGTATCAGGGAAATGCAATAAATGTTTGGTCTCCACTGAAGCAGTTGACTTGTATATTACTTGTAGATAGTGTGGAGATCCATATAACTCAGGGAGGTTTGTGATGTCTCTGATTTCGGCACTGCACTGTTTAGAATTTTAACGAATGCCTTAGTTAACGCTTTAGGGAACATATGTGATCTTGAAATGGGTAAATATCCGGAAAGAGACAGGGAGGGAGAATATGTTGGATGGCAGACTCACTAAGAATCAGTATCTAGTAAATAGATACTGTGTGTTTATTTAAAATAAATATTTTTAAAATGGAGCAAAGAATAACTTCTGTGCTATACACTTTTCTAGGGATATTTTATCAATAAGTATCATAATGCATACATATTGAGTTCTTGGGTAATAATAAAAAGCTACTGGGCATCTTTATCAGTGGAAGTCTTTAGCTTCTAAATTCAACTTTTCCATATTTTTCTTATAACTTCGGAGAGTCAACTACATGGTACTCTGAGCACACCTCTTTTTAGCTTATTTTTTTTTCTGTTGTTATACAAGTAATATCTGCTCATGGGCAAAAAGATTAATATTTTAGTATATCATATCAAATCTCTTTATGTCCTTGTATACTCATTTTTTCCAATAAACATGAGATAATACCATGTATATTGTTTTGTAATGTTTTTTGTTTATACATTCTGAATACTTTTCTATTAATATAACTTATTCATTATATTTTCTTGTCTTATTGAAACAGTGAATTTGTTTGTGATCCATCTGAATACTTTATGTGAATTGAAATGTGATTTATTATGATATAGAAGTCTAAAAATACAAATACCCTATAGAATTAAAAGTTTTAAAATTGTGGTATAATATATATAACATAAAATGTCATTTTAACCATTTTTACTGTATAGTTCAGTAGCATTAATTACATTCATAATTGTGTGCAACCATCACTGCTGTGTATTTCCTTTATGTTTAATCATCCCAAACAAACTGTATCCATTAACCAATAATTCTCCACTTCCTTCTCCCCTCAGCCTCTGATAACCTCTAATTTACTTTATGGCTTTATGAATTTGCCTATTCTAGATATTTCATATAAGTGAAATCATATAATATTTGTACTTTTGTATCCAGTTAATTTTACTTAGCATAATGTTTTCAACGTTCATCCATGCTGTAGCATGTATCAGAACTTTGCTCCTTTTTATGGCTGAATAATATTCTACTTTATTGGATGGATATATTTGTCTGTTGATGGATACTTGGGTTGTTTCCACCTTTTGGCTATTACGAATAATGCTGCTATGAACATTTGGATACAAGTACCTGTTCAAGTCCCTGCTTTCAATTATTTTGGGTATATACTTAGGATTGGCATCTCTGAGTCACATCTTAACTGTGTTTAACTTTTTGAGGAACCCATACAGAGTTTTAAAATTAAAAATAATTTATCAAATGTCATTTGCATAAGGTACTATACTGTGCACCATGTAGAATATGCAGCAGAGAGATGACTGGTATAAGAATCTAGATGTGTTTGATGCAGCTTGTTTTCTTTAGTGCCTGCAGGAGTGCTGTGTAAGTAGCAGACAGAAGCTCAGAAAAATATGTGGAATAAATTACAATGTAACTGTAGCTTTGTGTTTTACTTATACTAACACCCATTCTCCCTCCACATTTTCCAAGCAACATTTGGTAGAATCATTAACAAAAAATAAACACATCTCTACTTGGGCTGTCCCTGGGGCATACTGCATAGAGTTGCCCATGTGAGAAGCAGCTCGAATGTTAATTGGCATCTGAAATTTGGGAAGGGTGCCTGTATGGCTTAAGATTTGGGGTGCATACTTGAAAACCTTTCTCTCTCTGTCCTGTATCTTAATGTATGTATCATTCCTCTTCTGACAGGTGGTCCCCTGGGCCCCTGGTACCTCTGTTTCAGGAGCTCTGGAGGATAACAGCTTATTTCCCTCCAAAGATGCCTCCAAAGATCTCCTCCCCCTAAATTTTGTTAAGTCAAACAGTTCCATGTATACACTCCAAATTTGGTGACACAATAACAAACAGGCACTCAACTTATTTACATGTTTCCTTCTAAAGTTTATGTAAATTCAGTTATTTTCCATCTAGAGTAGAGGTTGGCAGACTGTGGGCCAAATCAAGTTTGTTTTTGCACAGCCTGTGGACTAACGGTGAATTTTACATTTTTAAAGATTGTTAAAGAAAAATAAAGAACATGTGACAGGGAATGTATGTGGCCTAAAAAGGCTAAAATATTTACTTTTTGACATTTTTTAAAAAAGCTTGCCCACCCCTGGGCCAGAGTCTTATTCTATTACATTAGTTTTATGTGTGAGAATATATCTATGTCAACATGGCAATTAAAAAATTATTGAATAGTTATTAGGCACTTGGATATGTTTAAGCATTACTGTAATCAATTTTTCTGGATGACCTAGTACAATTTTTGTGATGACTTTTCAAAAGATATGTAGTCACAATTGAAATTTTGAAAAGAATTTTAAAATTAAGGTTTACGATGGCTTGTTGCAGTGATCTGGGAATCAGAGTTGGGGTTTTGTTTCTGACAGTTACTGATTTACTGGGTTATAGTTTAGCAGGTTTTTTTTTTTAATGGTTCATTAAATACATTTAAAACTCTTTGGAAAGAAAGCATCTGGAAAATGTGAAAGCAATTCAGAATCATGTTTACATGTGTTAAGTGCCTATATGTACATGTTGTAATGAGGAATATTACATAATAAGGATGGAGTAGTAAAGACATTGTATTTAGTTTTATTTTAAAGGGGTTAAAAGATATTTTTCATATATTTTATGTACTTATATTCTAATTGTTTTACCTGAACTTCTGAGAATATATTTAGATAGACCATGTAGCCTAGATATTTCTTACATTTAATGTAAGCAGAATCCACTTAATACCATGGTAGTAACTGAAAATTTTAATAGCCATTGTTTTACTGGCAGTAATACCTCAAGTAGTTGACCAGAGCCTTCATGTTTATCTAAGAATACTTTGTAATTCTACTTTTCCTGAGATTTTTCTGGGCTTTTACAAAGCCAGGATCAATTGTATTTACTGAAATCAGAATTCTATCATGTGGGGATTTGTTGAAAGCTGGGAAGTCCCTTAAGAAGTCTGACTCATCTTCACCTCTTCTTTCAGCTTGCAGCTGTTTGTGATGTATTTGTGGAAAACTATGTCCCTGGCAAATTGTCTGCAATGGGGCTGGGCTATGAAGATATAGACATGATAGCGCCTCACATGGTCTACTGTTCCATCACAGGTATTTCAGCACCACACCCTCGTCAGTGGCGAGGTTTTCCAGTTTCTTTGTCTCTTTCTGTATATAAGAAACCTCTTGCTAGTGTTGGTTTTCTTGAGGTGGTTCTGCTCTCCCTTCCTGCCAAGCCATTTTAGGTTGTTGAAAATTAATCACTAAAGAACATTAACCTAAATGAACATTTTTCATATTTCTTCTGTGAATTGTCTGCCTGTAGTTTTGCCAATTTTTCTATTGATATTTCACAAAATACTGACAAGGTACTATTATTAACTTATATGTAGAATTACAGGTGAAATATTAATTGGCTTTAAGATAACATAGGATCTCAACATACTGCTTCAATATATTCAAAAGTGCTAAAGCCAACTGAAGGAAAAGAGTGCTATAAAGTCTTTTAGATTGTTCGGCCCTTGATGGTGAACTCTGTGTGTGTGTGTGTGTGTGTGTGTGTGTGTGTGAAGTATGTCTTTAGGCTAAAGGGAAAAAAGTCATTGTATTAGTTATCTTTACATAGTTTATAAGCACTTAGCTATTAATTAGGGATACAGTATTAAAAAGTTATTCTTTAAATAGAAAGTTACATTAATAGCTTTTGTCAGAATAATTTATAAGATTTTCAGATTTTATTAATTCATCCACCAAATATTTACTGCAGACCTGTGATCTATCTGCCAGGCAGTATTCTAAGCTTCTGAGATACAGCAATGAATAACACATATCTATGCTCTCCAGCAGATTTACATTCTAGGTTAGGGAGATAGATAGTAAATAAGTAAACACATTCTTTTGTGTTTTGTAATTGAGTGCAGTAGTGAGAAGGTCAAAAGAGAGAAGCTAAACAGGGCAAAGGGGATGAGGTGAGGAGGGTCTATTTTATACTGGGAGGTGAGACAAGGCTTCATTGATAAAGGGGACATTTAAGCCGAGACCTGAATGAAGTAAAGGAGTGAATCATATCATTATTGGCAATGAGGGTTTTGGGCAAGGGGAACAGCAAGTGCAAAGGACCTGGGGCAAGACTGTGTTGGGCCTGTCTGAGGACCAGCAAGGATGGCAGAAACAGAGTGAGTGAGGGGGAATGTGGTAAGAAGAAAATCAGGGAGCTAATGGTTAGTAAGATGATGGTTAGTAAGGGCTTGTGGGCTGCTCTTAAGGAATTAGGCTTTTACTTCGAGTAAGATTGTAAGCTAATGGAGAGTTTTAAGCAGAGGAATGATGCGACCTGACATATTTAAAAGGGTCACTGTAGCTACTGTGTTAAGAATAGACTGTCGAGGACAAGGGTAGAGGGAGAACAATTACGAAACTATTGAAATAGTCCAGGCTAGAGATGATGGGGGCTTGAATTAGAGTAGCAGTGGTCGAGGTAGTTAAAGAGTGATAGGATTCTGAATGTTTTCGAGAAAAGGGGGTAAGGTTTGCAGATGGATGAGATGTGAGTATCAGAGAAAGACTAGAGTTAAGGATGACTGTAAGGTTTTGGCCTGAGCGATAAGAAGAATTGCTGTTTACAGAGTCGAGTAGGACTGTGGAAAGAAGCTTTGGGAGGGAGAACATCACGTTTGGGCTTGGAATGTCAAGTCCAAGTCTAGCTTGAAATGTAGAGTAAGGGCTTGGATCTAAGAGTCAGGAGATGTAAAATTTTATAGTTATGAGCAAATACATGGTATGTGAAGCCTGTATTTGATCTTTTACAGAGTGAGTGTAGATAGAAAAAGGAGAGTCTGAGTGGCTGAGCCTGATGCACTCCCATGAGTAGATGTTTAGGAGAGGATGATGACGCAGGGAAGGAAGTTGTGAAGGAATCAAGGAGTCATCAGTGAGGTGGGAGGAGAACCTGGAGGCGAAGTGAGGGAAGGGTTTATTTTCATAGACAGTTTAAGCAGAAAAGCGTAAAGCGTAAAGCACGTATGGACCTGAATTATTCGCATCTCCTAAATGCACCACACTCGCTCTCACGGCAGAGCCTTTACACACGATGTTCCAATTGCTTGGAACACTGATCCCCTGCCACACCCGGTAACTCTGTCTTTGTTCTTTAGATCTCACCTTGGACGTCACTGCTTCTGTGCAGACTTTTTCTCTCCATCCCCTGAAGACTGGGTTGGCTGTTGTCTACCATATTTTACTCTTTATTTGCCTGTCTCCCCCACTATCCTTCAGGCTCTTGTTCAGCACACAGTATAGAGCACATGGTAGGGAGTTTCTTACCTCAATGAATGAATAATCAGAACTTGGCTAAAGAGTTTTTAATAGCTGCCATTTTTATTTTGCATTCTACTTTTCGGAGATAAGTGTAAGTGGTAAATGTTATGTTTACATTTTCCAAAGAAACTTTCAGAGGATAGCCTGGGGTTAGGGCATAGTTGGCCTAATCTTTTATTTCTTTTGTAGTTCGTCCATAGCACTAATGTAATGATCATTGCTTTAAGGTACCAAAAGAGTCCATACCATGAAGTAAATATTCACTTATTGTCATTAGGTCCCTATGCATTAGGTTTCTTCCTAAGTCAGTAAGGGAACTAGCACATTTAAAAAATATTTTAAAAGGGAACCAAACAAAAACTTTACTCCTTATATTTCAGTAAATTTATCTTAAAATAGGTATCTGAAAATCTTGTTTTACTATAAAAGCCACAAAAATGTTATCTTAAAAATGTTTGTTATTCGTAAAATTATAAGAACCAAAATACTTCTATTTCTGTGCATTCAGGTTAATTGAGATATTATAATACTTTGACTGTGACACATTACATAAGTATAAATATTGCTTTTCATGGTGTAATTGTCTTTGTGGTGGTATTTTCATATAAAATAAGCTACAATTGCACTATTTGGACAATTGTTATTATTTTAGATTTAGATCAAAGAGCCCAGTTATCATTAACTTCTCTATTGAACAGCACGAGAGATAGGTTCTGTACATAGTAGATCTTTGCCACTAGATCTGACTCTTTTTCAGAGGTACTATTATATAGATCTGTAATCACACTTTTGTTTGTGTGTCTGTATATTGAATACTTATGTGTGTGTGAGAGACGGAGAGATTTTTCCTTCGAATCTCACAATCTAATGGAAATGCTGAGGTCTAAAATATTAAAATAGGTGAACTATTATCTTCTGAATTACCCTATAACCATAAAAATTCTACATAACTAACAAATGCAAAATCTTACTTGACAGTAAGTATTTATTTCTCATTGTCATAAATGTGGATTGGCTGGGATTCAGCTGATCTAGACTCATTAGGTTTGGCTCCAAGTTGCAGGGCTGCTCTGCACGTGTCTTACACTCCTTGGACCAGTGGCTACCAAGTGCGTGTTCTCCTCATAGTGAAAGGCAAGAGCACAAGAGAACAAACTTAATCTCACAAGCACGTTTAAAGCCTCTCTCTGCTCACATCACATCTGCTAGGTATTCATTTGGTCAAGGCAAGTCATATGGCCAAGCCTAATACCGAGAGGTGGTTAAATATAATACTCTAGTGGCAGGAACTACAAAGTCGCATTGAAAAGGGCATGGGATCCGGGAAGGGTGAAGATTGGGAAGAATCATGTATTTCATCACATCACTCAGCTAAATGAAACGCTAATCCACTTGGGAAGCCTCACACTTCCCCAGAGTTTCACATCTGTATCTAACTATGGTTAGAATCAAAAGTTCTTCTGGGCCTTGTCTTGTGACTGGAGAATCTCTTAAGTTTTCTTCCAGTTCTCAGATCCTGTATTAACACTTTAGTGTGGCAAAGGCCCTTAGAGATAGATTATATAATCCAGTAGTTCTCAGCTAAGGGGAAAATGGGAGTATCATATGCTTTTCGGTAATAGGGATGGGGCATGAAGGGGTGATGGGGAGAGGCATGTGTAGTCTGAAAAAGCAGCCCTCTTTATTCTATAATCCTGTGTATCTCCACCTCCTGACAATCATTAGAAAAACATTCACACAGCTCTTTTTTCTTTATTTCCTGATAAGGAAACAGACCCAGAACAGCTAAGGGACCTAAGGTCACACAGCTATTTAACGGCAAATGGATTTAAAACTCAGGCTTCTTGACTTGGTATTAAGTGCTTCTACACTTTCTCTGTTTAGACATGTATCATTGTTAAGTGATGACATGGACTTTGTGATTACAAGACACTGAACAGGTCTCCTTGAGAATATATATTTTTGTTATTCTGTTTCATTTGTTGTGGATCATATTGGCACCGGTGGGAGTCATGAACAGAGTTGCTCATCAGGGAGGCTAAATTTCAACGGATTCTTTTGGAAGCAGCCGCCATTTGTGGGTCATGAGTTTGTGTGTATATGTATATAAAGCAAGGGGCATCTCTATTTTTTTAGAAGTTTGATATTCTTGGTAATCAGTGTGTTTTTTAATAAGACTGATTAGATCAGTCTAAAGTTGCACATGTTATTATTGGGATCCTAGACTTTCCTGATGTTTCCCAGTGGCATTGATGTCTTGTCAGTGCTTTCCAAGCCCACATAGTCTGTTCTCACTCACATGTTGCCCTTACTGCTGATGAGAGTAACCTTGGAGTGGTTGGGAGTTTACTCTAATGCATTCTGACCGTTGTGTGGCTGAGACTGCCTCAGTGTGTGAAATCTGGTCTAAAGGACAAAAATGCTGCACTGATCACAAGGGAGGAAAGACCCGATTATCTTTATTAGCACGGTCCTCTTGTCATTTCAGAAGAAGCTGAGCATGAACATTAGGGGGCAGTGTTTAAAAAGCTATCAATAGAATTCACTACGAATTCCTTTTTGAGAAAACTGTAGTGTTTCCTGTGTACCACTAGGTGGAGAGAATCTCTGAAAGGACGTATCTATATTTTTTCAAAGTGTTTTTTTTTTCAAAGTGACCATTCTTTACCTTTCTGTACTTTTAGAAGTACAATGGGGCTTCCCTGGTGGCGCAGTGGTTGAGAATCCACCTGCCGATGCAGGGGACACGGGTTCGTGCCCTGGTCCGGGAAGATCCCACATGCCGCAGAGCGGCTGGGCGCGTGAGCCATGGCCGCTGAGCCTGCGCGTCCGGAGCCTGTGCTCCGCAACGGGAGAGGCCACAACAGTGAGAGGCCTGCGTACCACAAAAAACAAAAAAACGAAGTACAATGATATTTTCCTTAGCAATTTAATTTAAACTTTTATCTTCTTTCCTTCATGTCTTCTGTGCATGTTATTAATTATACACACTTAGCAATAAGAATGCTACTACATTTTAAAGAATTTACTTTTTTTCTTCATGTTAACTTCATTATTCTTTCTTTCTAAAAGGATAAACATTACATTATGTTATTGACTAAACTAATTTTGTGGTAGGAACATTGTGTTTACCCTTTAAATAAAATTTCTTGTCTCTTTTTATTTTTTATTTATTTATTTTTTTAATTTAATTTTTTTTTTTTTTTTGGCGGTATGCGGGCCTCTCACTGTTGTGGCCTCTCCCGTTGCGGAGCACAGGCTCCCGACGCGCAGGCCCAGCGGCCATGGCTCACGGGCCCAGTTGCTCCGCGGCATGTGGGATCCTCCCGGACCAGGGCACGAACCCGTGTCTCCTACATCGGCAGGCGGATTCTCAACCACTGCGCCACCAGGGAAGCCCTCTTGTCTCTTTTTAAGGAATGTAGTTTGCAAAGCAGTTTTTTAATTTTTGAGAACAAGTTACAAAAGATGATATACAGAATGATATTATTCATACAGAGTTAAAATTATATAAAAATATATTTTTTGGTAGTTTACTCGTATGTGATTAAAATATAAAAATATTCGTAGAAAAAAATATTCATAGTGATGAAAAATACTAAACTCAAGAGAATGATTACCCCTGGGGAGTGGGGAGGGCGGGGAGGGGGACAGGGATACACACAGGACTTCAGCTGTATGTGCCAAATAGCCAACTGGCAGATGCATGAGTATTTGTTATGTTATTCTGTATACCCTTATTTATTTATTTATTTTTGGCTGTGTTGGGTCTTCGTTGCTGCGCGCGGGCTTTCTCTAGTTGCGGCGAGTGGGGGCTACTCTTCGTTGCTGTGCGCGGGCTTCTCACTGTGGTGGCTTCTCTTGTTGTGGAGTGTGGGCACAGTAGTTGTGGCACGTGGGCTCAGTAGTTGTGGCTCGCGGGCTCTAGAGCGCAGGCTCAGTAGTTGTGGCGCACGGGCTTAGTTGCGCCGCGGCATGTGGGATCTTCCCGGACCAGGGCTCGAACCCGTGTCCCCTGCATTAACCAGGGAAGCCCCATTCTGAATACCCTTTTATGCTTGAAGTAACAACAGCAAATGATTCAGAAATTCCCCAATAATCCCTTCCTTTCTCATTCCTTTCCTTTGTCTGCCCCTCACCCCCTCCACTCCAGTACATGTTTCTTGAGCTTCTGTAGATTCCTGGCCATGTTGAGTGTACAGAGTGAACAATGCAGACATGGCTCCTGCCTTTAAGGAGCTTACAGCCTAGTGTGAGAGACACTTCATAAACAGGTTAAGAAGAGAGTATGGCATGTACTAACAAATTGTGCTATCATGATAGAGTCAAACAGGGTACTGTGGTGGAGATTAGTAGAGCAGGGGATGCTTAAGTAAATGGGATGGTCAAGGAAGTCCTTTCTGGGGAGGTAACTTTTAATAAACTTAAAGTATGAGAAGGAGCCAGCCATGCAAAGAGCAAGGGGAGGAGTGATTCAGGCAGAGAGAACACCACGTGCAGAGGTAGGAAAGATCTAGCTATCTTTAAAGGCCTAAGAGAAAGCCAGTGTGCCTGGAATACCAACAACTGGGAACAGCATGCTTGAGAAGACACTGCATAGAGGTGTGCAAGTGCCATGGTGTGCTGGAAGGGGTTTGAGCAGTAGAGGGATATGATTCAGATTACATCAAAAATGATCTTTGGAAGAGGTGGGAATCAAATACTGATTGTCTCATTGAAGAATTTCATTATAAACATTGGTCTTGAAATAAGGTTCCTGTTTGAGAGAGTAGTTATTGAGATAAAATTTCTTTAGATTACTGAAGGCTCCCATGGTGTTTCAGAGTCAGTAACAGAGAATGATGAGCCCAGATGGATATGGCAAATCATCTAGCAACTGCATCCAACACTATATCATGGCAACGATAATACAAAACAAAACACTGCTGCACTTGGATTCTTATGGAGTGAGTTAGTCTGTGTATATGCATATTTTCATCATTTTCTACATATTCACCACATAACCATGTCTTTTAAAAAAGAATAATTAGAAGTCTGCCTGCACTCTAAACCCATAAAAGTTTTGAAGGGGAGAAAAGAAAGAAGGGAGGGAAGGAGGGAGAGAGGGAGTGAGGAAGGAAGGAAGTGAGGGAGGGAGGAAGAAAGAGAAAGAATCAGAACCAAGTCAAATGGAATAACAATGCGCAAGTTGTTTTTAACCTCTAAAAATAATGGTCCAGTTCAGTTCATTAAGCATCATTTCTAGATTGAATAAACAGTCAGTTACAGATACGACATTCAAAGAGATACTCACAGTCAAAATAACTGGGAACTACTGGTCTAAATTATAGATGTCTCTGTTGTCTACCCGTCTGACAGAAAGTTTTTTTCCGCAGAATTTTAGAGTGTTGTGGTCATCTGTCCAACTTTACAGTCAGCGATCCCTAGCAAAAGTGTGGTTTAACATATTTACCATTTCGTACCGAACTCATTGTTTAAACAAACAATGACACCGTCTCTGCAGGGGAAGAGAAACTTAGCACATAAATACAAGATTTCAAAGCACAGCCCATAAAACTAGGGACTGAGATTATATTTTGTCTGTAGACATGGACAGACTCCAGAAAGTGACTTTATGCCTTCATTTTATCCCCCAAGGGCATAATCTTTTTATCTTTAAATACTTCTTTTTACCCTTACACATATAACAGATGTGTTATACAAGTTGGACTCAGTGGAGTGTAAGCAGAAACTTTATTCTTTCCCACCCTACCTCTGCAAACTTGCACTCCTGACTCATTTTCCTTGCTCATTGGTGAAATCCCAGGAAAGTCCTACAGACTTTTTTTCCGATTATTTTATTTCAAGTATTACAAATTCCAGTCCAATCTAAAATCAAAACTTCAGACTCTTGTACAATTTATGACTTTTCCCTTTCTCCATCTTGGGTCTGACTTTTTTGGAAACCTGAAGAGTGTGTGTGTGTGTGTGTGTGTGTGTGTGTGTGTGTGTGTGTGTGTGTGTGTGTGCGCGCCCGCGTGCGCGCGTGTGTGCGTGTGTGTGTTGGAAGAGGATAGTCAGTTTCTTCATTCCTCCATGATCGATCTCTTCCCTGTTGCTAGCTACTCTTTGTGATTCCTTCAGAGTCAGGCCCTCTTAGGGAAGCGAGTGAGTTAATGGGTATAAAAGAGCTTCTGCTTGATGGGGGGTAGTTGGGCCCTGCATTGCGGCCTACTGTGTGCCTGAAGACCAGTTGGTGGCAGATTGTCCTATGGGGAGCTTTGTAGGCTCCTCAGAGACTTCAGACTGTAGCTCTCCCTCTTTAGTCCTCAGCTTTGTGCGGTCTTATGTATACAAAGGCCACCTGTTCAGGTCAAGGTCACTTTGTCCTATAGGAAAAATTGTCCTATAGGACAATTCTATCTCATGGATAGAATTCCTTTTTTAATTTTTGTAATTTTGTAATTGAAGTATAGTTGATTTACAATGTTATGTTAGTGTAAGGTGTACAGCAAAGTGATTCAGTTATATGTGTGTGTGTATATATATATATATATGGATTCTTTTTCAGATTCTTTTCTGTTATAGGAACATTCCATTATTAGTACAAGGTATTGAGTAGAGTTCCCTGTGCTATACAGTAGGTCCTTGTTGATTATCTATTTTATATATAGTAGTGTGTGTATGTTAATAGAATTCCTTTTAAAATGAACTAATTCTGCTCTCCTGTTGGTCCACTTAGCCCATGGGGAAAACTCCTTGCTCTTCCTCACCATTGGGAATGAAGTTTACTCCCAAATCTTTTAGTTCTTCTGCCTTTCACTGATGTAATCATAGCCTCTTGCTTTTGGTACTTTTTAAGGCACATGTCCAGTCCCTGTATACTTTCATATTCCTAAACTATAGGCCCAGACCTCAGATGCTTTTTTTGAAGTGTCCCTCATGTGGCTTGAAGTGAAGAGGAAGCAGCTTGCCCCTACCCTATGGCAGGGTGAAATGCACAGCATGCTGACAACTGTTTCTTTTAGTTTTTAAAATTTATTTTATTGAAGTATAGTTGTTTTACAATGTTGGGTTAATTTCTGCTGAGCAGCAGAGTGACTCAGTTATACATATATATACGTTCTTTTTCACATTCTTTTCTGTTACGGTTCATCACAAGATATTGAATATAGTTCCCTGTGCTATTACAGTAGGACCTTGTTGTTAATCCATTCTCTATATACTATTTTACATCTGCTAATTCCAAACTCCCAATCTTTTCCTCCCCCACCCCCCTCCCCCTTGACAACCACAAGTCTGTTCTCTATGTCTGTGAGTCTGTGTCTGTTTCATAGGAAAGTTCATTTGTGTCATATTATTTATTTATTTTTTAATATCTTTATTGGAGTATAATTGCTTTACAATGTTGTCTTAGTTTGTGCTGTATAACTCCTTTTTTTTTTTAAAACATCTTTATTGGAGTATAGTTGCTTTACAATGGTGTGTTAATTTCTGCTTTATAACAAAGTGAATCAGTTATACCTATACATATGTTCCCATATCTCTTCTTTGCGTCTCCCTCCCTCCCACCCCCCCATCCCACCCCTCTAGGTGGTCACAAAGCACCCAGCTGATCTCCCTGTGCTATGCGGCTGCTTCCCACTAGCTATCTATTTTACGTTTGGTAGTGTCTATGTGTCCATGCCACTCTCTCACTTTGTCACAGCTTACCCTTCCCCCTCCCCATGTCCTCAAGTCCATTCTCTAGTAGGTCTGTGTCTTTATTCCTGTCTTACCCCTAGGTTCTTCATGACCATTTTTAATTTTTTTTTTAGATTCCGTATATATGTGTTAGCATACGGTATTTGTTTTTCTCTTTCTGACTGACTTCACTCTGTATGACAGACTCTAGGTCCATCCACCTCACTACAAATAACTCAATTTCATTTCTTTTTATGGCTGAGTAATATTCCATTGTATATATGTGCCACATCTTCTTTATCCATTCTTCTGTTGATGGATACATGGTTGCTTCCATGTCCTGGCTATTGTAAATAGAGCTGCAATGAACATTTTGGTACATGACTCTTTTGAATTATGGTTTTCTCAGGATATATGCCCAGTAGTGGGATTGCTGGGTCGTATGGTAGTTCTATTTGTAGTTTTTAAAGGAACCTCCATACTTTTCTCCATAGTGGCTGTACCAATTTACATTCCCACCAACAGTGCAAGAGGTTTCCCTTTTCTCCACACCCTGTCCAGCATTTATTGTTTGTAGATTTTTTGACGTTGGCCATTCTGAACAGTGTGAGATGATATCTCATTGTCGTTTTGATTTGCATTTCTCTAATGATTAATGATGTTGAGCATCCTTTCATGTGTTTGTTGGCATAAACCCACGCATATATGGTCACCTTATCTTTGATAAAGGAAGCAAGAATATACAGTGAAGAAAAGACAGCCTCTTCAGTAAGTGGTGCTGGGAAAACTGGACCAGCTACATGTAAAAGAATGAAATTAGAACACTCCCTAACACCATACACAAAAATAAACTCAAAATGGATTAAAAACCTAAATGTAAAGCCAGACACTATCAAACTCTTAGAGGAATACATAGGCAGAACACTCTATGACATAAATCACAGCAAGATCCTTATTGTGTCATATTTTAGATTCCGCATACAAGTGATATCATACAGTATTTGTCTTTCTCTTTCTGATTTACTTCATTTAGTGTGATAATCTCTAGGTCCATCCATGTACCTCCCAGTGGCATTATTTTATTCTTTTTCATGGCTGAGTAGTATTCCAATGTATATATGTACCACATCTTCTTTGTCTATTCATCTGGATAAAGGTTGTTTCCATGTCTTGGCTATTGTGAATAGTGCTGCTGTGAACATAGGGATGTATGTAACTTTTTTTCTTTTTTTTTGCGGTATGCGGGCCTCTCACTGTTGTGGCCTCTCCCATTGCGTAGCACAGGCTCTGGACGCGCAGGCTCAGCGGCCATGGCTCATGGACCTAGCCGCTCCGTGGCATGTGGGATCCTCCCAGACCAGGTCACAGACCTGTGTCCCCTGCATCGGCAGGTGGACTCTCAACCACTGCATGCCACCAGGGAAGCCCCGTATGTAACTTTTTGAATATAGTTTTGTCCACATATATGCCCAGGAGTGGTATTGCTGGATCATATGGCATCTCTATTGTTAGTTTTTTGAGGAACCTCCGTACTGTTTTCAATAGTGGCTGCACCAATTTACATTCCCACCAACAGTGTAGGAGGGTTCCCTTCGCTTCACAACCTCTCCAGCATTTGTTACTTGTAGACTTTTAATAATGCCCATTCTGACCAGTGTGACGTGGTACCTCATTGTAGTTTTTATTTGCATTTCTCTAATAATTAGTGATGTTGAGCATCTTTTCATGTGCATGCTGGCCATCTGTATGGCTAACAACTCTTTGTTAGGAAATTCATGCTAAAGGTCTCATTTATCTTTCCACCTTTTCTCACATACCCTGAAATGGATGGTAAGCTAAGAGCAGCAAAACTGGTTTCATAGTCTTTTAGCATGACCTGCATTGGTGTTCTGGCACTTATGGCATTCTTTTTGGGTTTCAAGCCTCAGCTGAAACTGAGGCAAGAGAGTCCTGTTTGAACATTCTTCAAGTCAAAGTTTGTTGAAGAAATATGTTTTTCAGGTAGTAAAGAATAACATTAAGTAGAGTAAACCTGAGATATCTGTGTTCGAAATTTTTAAGTATGAAAAGATAATATTTAGTAAACTAAAAGTGTTTTGACTAATTTTGTATACATTTTAAATTATTTAGACACAAATGAAAAGGTCAGTCATTTCCATATACATAATTTCTCAATGAATATTTTTTCCCAATAGCAAATCCCACTTTAAAGCTGATACTGAATTGTTACTGGGTATAAGGAACATTATGTTAATTTTCCTTGGGAATTTTTTATGAAACTGTGGGATTAAGAAAATCTGCTGGACTGGAACATGGGTAAAATGATTCCCCATCCCCATTATGCTGAAAGAGACAAAATTGCTGTTCCTAAAAGAACTCTGCTGGGTGTAGTTAGGGATATGCAGTGAGCACCATCTCACGACACAATTTTATACATAAATATGTGTTTGAGCTTCTTCAGTTCTCAGTCACTTTCATTTCTCTCGTACTATTGATTGATAAAAGAGAAACCCATGACTTGAAAAGGAACTTGAGTTGTTTTCTCAATGCTTTAAAATTCTAAAAGCAAAGAGATAACCTGAGACTAGAAATATGGTATAAATCTAGAATCAGTTGGTTTCACCTTTGGTCTCTGATTTCTAATATATGGATATATTGGTTCCCAGTTCAAAGAACCACTTGGGGCCAACAAAAGGGAAAAAGATGACAATGTTAGTTAATGTCAAAGCAGTAGTTATTTCAAAACCGTCACAAATTGAATGTTTCATAGATCTTGCCAGATAAACATGCCAAGAGTTAGCCACAGTCCAAAAATCCTGTCATCAGAACTAAATTGTTTCCCCTTATGGTAATAGGTCTGGGATATAAATCCACAAATTAAAGAAGCAATGCTAGATAGGAAGAAATGTTATGCTTAAAAGGATAAAAAAAGAATGTTAGATAAAATTTAGATAGCATTTATTTCATGAATGCTAATGAATCTTTTCATTCTTTGGATGGCCTTCCAAGCCAGCATTACTGCAGTACTACAACTTTCGGCCCTTATTTGAACCATAGTAGCTTCACAAAGGTCAAAGTATGTTGAGTAAGTAACAGTTATACCCTGAAAGATAAGGGATGTTCATAGAATATCAGACTGTGGAATAAGTGAATCCATTTTGTAAAGAACATAAAGTTAACAAAAATTTATCAAGTGAAAAATACCAAAGTTTAAAAAATTTGGTAAACATTTGGTTATAAGAAAGACTACTCTAACAAACAGTCTGATTAAAAAAATGGGTCAAGGATGTGAACACATTTCTCCAGAGAGAATATACACATGGCCAATGAGCACATGAAAAGATACTCAACATTACTAATTATTAGGGAAATGCAAATCAAAACCACACTGAGATACCACTTCATACCCACTGGGATAGCTACTATCAAAAAACCAAAAGTTAACAGTGTTGGTGAGGAGGTAGAAAAATTGGAACCCTTGTGCACTGTTGGTAGGAATGGGAGATGGTGTAAGCCGCATAGGGGGTTCTTAAAAAAATTAAACATAGAATTACCATATAATTCAGCAATTCCACTTTTGATTATATATCCAAAAGAATTGAAAGCAAGTACTTGAACAGATGTTTGCATTATGTTCCTAACAGCATTATTCAAAACTAGTCAAAAGTTGGAAGCAACCCAAGTGTCCATCAGTGGATAAATTGATAAATAAAATGTGGTATGCATACAATGAGATATTATTTAGCCTTGAAAAGGAAGGGAATTCTGACACAGGCTACAACATGGATGAACCTTGAAGACATTATGCCAAGTGAAATAAGCCAGTCACAAGAGGACAAATACTGTATTACTCCACTTCTATGAGATACCTACAGTCGTCAGATTCATAGAGATAGAAGATAGAATGGTGATTGTTAGAGGCTTGGGGGAAAGAAAAATGGGGAGTTACTGTTTAGCGGATGCAGAGTGTCAGTTGGGAAGATGAAAAAGTTTTAGGGATGAATAGTAGTGACAATGTGAGTACCACTGCACTGTACACTTAAAAATAGTTAAAATGGTAAATTTTGTGTTATGTGTACTTTATCATGATTAAAAAAATTAAAGAATTTAAAAAGTTAAAAAAGAAAGCTAGTCTGAACTACAAAGTATACTCTGAAATTCTAATTACTGTGTCACAACCACAAGAAAATGTTGTTTGTACTATGTTTTAAATAGTGGCCTACAAATACAAATATTTGATGACTAGGTATTGAATATATAAAATACTCCTTTCTTTAATAATCAATTGATTCATGTATGTATAAATTAAAAGCCCTTTTTGTCTTTTATTTCTTTTCAATCTGATAGGATTAGCTTATAGTTGTCATTTGCTTAATACTAAATATTGACTAAAATACCAGGGGTTTTTTTGTTGTCGTTTTGGTCAAAATCTTACTCCATATGCTAATTTTACATCTTTAGCTTCTTATTGCTATTCACCCTATATTTATCATTCTGTTGTAAATAATTTTGCATTCCTAACGTTGTCTAGGAAATACTCAAAGGACTGAGGAAAGGGAATTTAAATGAATTCTTTCTGAAGAGAAGAATTGCCTGTTAGGATGAACACTTATAATAATGAGAGTTCTATGAGAATTGCTGATTTTACTTCAAAATAAAAATATTATAATTATTTAAAAAATTTCAGTCTGAGAAATGAAATTTTACAGTCCCAAATATCTCTAGGAGGGCACATTTCTCCTACTCCAGTCAGAAACTTCAATCGTGTTTCTTGCAGCTCTCCAAGGAAAGCCATGATAGTAGTGTGGGACATGCCCTCACCTCAGTTAGATACACCCAGAATCTTATTTGTTCAGTTACCATCTTTGTATTTTGAATCTTTTATTCTTCTTCTGCCACGGTAACCTGGGCCCTTGCCTTCTACATGCCTTCAGTTCTGTTTCTAACCCAGCATATGGAGGCAGTGACTACACTAATATGTACATGTCCACAGAAATACCCTCACTTAGAACTTTTACCTCTCAGTGTTTAGTTGAAGGTACACAGTATCAACTGTGAACAACAAAGTCCTCAGTTGTTGTCTTCAGTGATTCTATGGGTCTTTTACTTCTTTGAGTGGGATACGATATACGTCTGCCCTCTAATCCCTCCACCATTTCATATCTGTCATTTGGACTTGAACTGCTTATTACTCCTGAAGGTCATGGGGATTACTGGACAGAAGCTGTTTGGTCCATTATTTTGACTATCTTGAGTCACAAAGTATCTAAAACAATCAAATTCTAATTAGGAAAGCATTGAACAAAGGACAGTGTGGCCTAGACACTCCTCAGGTGAAGGTAGTGGGGCAAAAGTGGGACAAGGCACAGGAGGAATCTCAGATTGTGAGACACAGGTGTGGAGAGGCAGTATGTTAAAATACATTTCCCTCTCATGGCCCTACCTCTCCCACCTCCGCGCTCCCAACATTTCATGGGAGATTCCTTGCAGTTCTCAGACTCGCTTATCTAGAGCCAGGGGGCTGGAAGTCCCTGTGGGCCAAATATGACCAGCTGTCTCTTTTAAAGAATAAAGTTTTATTGGAACACAGCCACGTCCATTTGTTTACATATTGTCTGTGGTTGCTTTTGCATTGCAACAGCAGAGATCAGTAGTTGCCAGCAGAGACCCCCAAACCCCGAAAAGTCTAAGAAATATTTTCTATCTGGCCCTGAATGGAAGAAATTTGCAGGTCCCAGATTTAGGGCATTTGGTATTCATGGCTGGAAGGCAGGATGACACAACAGAATGGACAGAAAAAAAAGGACTTTATCTGTTCCCTTTTGAGTGTAGGCCCTGAGGATTCTTAGGTTAGAAAATACATTATGATGTAAAAGCCAGTAATGAGTCCTGTGCCCACATTCCCAAGAATAAAAGTAATTCTCTACAATGAAAAGGCTTACAGAAGTAGGCAGAAACGGAATCATGAAAAACTTTACATTTGGCTTGGCTATATAAAATAATATCTAATATTTATTGAGTGTTTACTATGTATGAGACATGGTGCTAAGCATTTGTTATATACTATCTCATATAAAATAATACATAATTGGCATAATTTATATGTAGGCAAATCTTGTAATCATGGTATCAATATTAATTGCTTATCAATTATAAAAATATCATGCAACATAATTGAAAGCTTTCAACAAGGTTTTATTAGACTTGTATTATAGTGCCATGTGACGTTGGAGACATCATTACACTGATCTGAGCCTAAATGTCCTTACCTCTAAAATGGGAATAATTTTGTCCTGCTTACTTCATAGGCTGCTAGTGGGTCTGAGATGTAATTCATAAAAATTCTTTCAGAACTGCAAATTATTCTATAGATATTAAGGACATGAAGTCACTAAATATATTTCAGATTGTGTTATGTAAGTTTTATATTGGGTATATCCTAGTCATAAACTCTTTATCATGAGATTACATAATGGAAAGCAAAAGCTTGGTGGTCAGAGGACCTGGGTTGAATTCCCAGTCCTGTCTTTGTTGGTTATGTCGCTTTGGTCAGGTAATTTAATCCCTTTAACGTGTGTTAGCTGGCTGTAAAATGGGGACAGTGATGCTGGTGCCTCCCCCTAAAATGTTATTGTAAGGATTAAATAAGAGCGCAAATGGAATCTACAGAAGTGATGCAACCTTAACATGAAGCATTATTCTCATACCTTGAGTCTTCTAGTCTGCTCCCTCCACAGTGCTCCAGACACTTACCTTCCACATACCCTCAGCTCCAGCATGTGTACCGTGATACTCTAAAATGAGAGGAAACTACTCTCAGGCAACCATTTCTCAGGGCAGAGACTGTGAACAAAATATGTTAATTCCTCATGTTCTGATGATGTTTCTCACATTGTCTGGCTCAATGCTGCTTTCTCTGCTTACTTCATTGTATGTTGTATTAAAGTGCCGTTATTTTTGCTTTGTAATCTGAGCCAAAATTCAGCCACGTAAGTTTTATTCAGAAATTATACTTCTTTTGCATACTTTCTCAGGAAGCTACTGGAGGATGTTTTCCACCTAAATAGAGGAATGATAATAATAATAATATTAACGATGACGTGGGATCTAGGAAACAAAGAATTCAACAGAGGAGAGAGGGGAAGGAGAGCCCTGGTTGACCAGTTGTGCAGCAGGCCTAGAGAGCAGCTGATCCAGGTTGGAAAGAGGACACAGGACTCCAGGAAGTTGTCTCCAATTAAAAAAAATGGAACTAGTAAATTACCTGATCTGTTTGGCCATCATATTGGAAATTCAATTCTACTGGAAGGGTAGGGGGAGGATTTAGGGATAGGCGCGTAGAAAACTAAGCACACCAAATGGTAAGGAAAAGAAAGATAATGTGGCTTGGAAGTGGACAATATTTTCATAGTCATAATAATATAAATACCTATATCTGGGAAATGATGTAAGATAGCAAAATCCACATATTCCATGATAGAAAGCTAATATCTAATGCCTGAAGTTGACATTCAAGAAATAGTAATATTTAAAAGTATTAGGGTAAATATACTAGAAGAAATAGCTGAAAGTGTTGGAAGTGATTGTCATTTGGGTGATAGGATTTGATGAACATAGGGAAGTGTGACTGTGGGTTTTTCTGTTATAAATCTTATAGAACCATTTAACTTAACTAAGTTTATATATTGTATGAAATAAAAATTATATTAGAGCAAACACTAGGGTAGCAATGTGGCATTATTGATGTCTACGTTAAGCGTGGCTCTCTCAGGTGCTTGTTACTGGAATCAGTCTACGTCGTAGTGGGATAATAATAGCGTTTATTGAACGCATTAAATGTTAGGCACTGTTCATCACTTTACATGTGTTAATTGAGATAATCTTTTCAATAGCTACGTGACGTAACTTCTGTTACCATTCATAATTTTTGAGTGAGAGAGCTGAGGCACAAAGAGTTTGTCACTTGTTCAGGATTGCTCTGCTAGTAGGCAGTTGACTTTGAACCTGTCAGTCTCGCCCAGCCCTGCCTTTACCACTATATGCTCTCTATTGTTTGTTTTCCTGGGAGGAAGTGAAGCTTAACGAGGTGAGTTTCTCATCTACACTTCCAGACCTTTGTCCAAACTCAAATTCTATTTGAATTTGTATTTAGTAGAAACTCCTAAACTTTAGGCATTTGGAGGGCACAGATGCAGGTCTTCCCCATTTTTTATTTGGTTATTTCTGTCAGAATTGGGAGGGAGAATTGCAATGCCTGAGCTCACTATCTCTGACTGGAAACTCATTGGGAAATTTTGAATAGGGTTGTGATCTGTACCTCTTTGTGTTTCAGAAGTAAGTACCAGGAACAGGGAGTTGGGGTTATGGTGAGATTTTTCATTTCATTGTGGGTCTAAACTGAGACTTAGTTAAAGTAGAAAGACTGTATAGGGAGGAGGGAATATTTATATATAATAATCCAGAGGTAAAATTGATAGGTCTTGATGAAGTGGGGAATGAGGTAAAGGACTGAGGAAGATCCCCAAAGTTTCTAGCACGAGCAGATATTTTAGGGTCTATTAAAATTAATGATGTCTCCTTTTTCAGGGCCATGTTATAATTTGATATTTTTAATCACAATGATGCAGAACTTTTAGGATACCAGCCCACAGTGACCAGTCAAAGAGTTTAGTGTGTCATTTATTTCTTATGAAATGCAAATAATATTTAGAGATAGCTAAGGGTTTAGAAGTTCTATGCTATCAAGGATTCTGGATTTTAGAACTGATATTTCTCCATTAGTAAGTGGAGGTAGATGACTGCAACTCACAGCCCAGACCTTTTAGGAAATATCTGGCTTTAATTACCTTTTGAAGGACAGAGATTACAGATCAAAAATGAAATTTACCTACAGCTTCCATCCACAGGAAAGCCCATTCTACTTTCTTTACTTGTTTTGGGAAATAGAAGTGTTTTAAAAAGGATTTTCATGTTCAAAAAAAAAATTAAAAATTTTGTCTTGGTACAGATATACAGATAGCTTAAAAGAAAGCATAAAGGGACATGGCTGGCTAACCTTGCTTAAGAAGAATGTTGTAATTTATTCGTACTCTATGTAAGAAGGACACAAGGACTACAGGGAAATCAGGAGGTTCAGACCATATGTCGGATGTTCCTGGGGGAGTGTTCTTTTCTACTCTGGCTGTCCCCTTGGGTGCTGGTGTTTCCTCTCTCTCAATATTAGATGGAATGGCAAATTGTTTATAGTATCCATACCTGAATTTAGGAGAGGTTTGCTGCACCAAGGTTTTTAGTCTCTTGCTTTAAATTCCTGATGCAATGATTAAACTAGGGCCCCAGATACCATAGGAAGTGTGTCCCCCTCCCCTGCCAACCACTTCAGCATGAATTGCTTACGGAATTATTCTTGTCTCCACCCCTACATACAGTGCTTTTCCATAGGTATCAAAGCATCCCAGCCTGCTGTGCACATCTACCAATCCTCATCCAGTTTCTCCTGTATGGTGTACTTGGAATTTGTAGTCTCTGAATGGCTGTAGAATCAGAAAAGTGAATGGGGCTGATGGAGGACCCAAATTCTGGTTCTGGAAAGCTGTCTGTTGATTTTTCCATTCAGTTTATTGATTCTAGAATTAACGACGGTGGCAGTGTATTCTTGGAAAATCTTACATTTGTGGGCAGAGATATTTGGCCACTTGCCATGTTATAATCCTGGAAAAAGATGGGCTTGAAAAGCTGTTATTAGTATCCCTTTGAGTTGGTCGCACATGGTTAGGGAGTACCATTCCAAGAGGACAATTTACCCAATTTAAAAGAAAGATTAAGAGGGACTTCCCTGGTGGTCCAGTGGTAAAGAATCCATCTTCCAGTGCAGGGGACGTGGGTTCGATCCCTGGTTGGGGAACTAAGATCCCACATGCCAGGGGGCAACTAAGCCCGTGCGCCACAACTACTGAGCTCGAGTGCCTCAACTAGAGAGCCCATGTGCCACAAATTACAGAGCCCACGTGCTCTAGAGCCTGTGCACCATGACAAGAGAGAGAAAACCGGAACACCACAACTAGAGAGAAGCCCACATGCTGCAACAAAGAGCCTGCATGCCGCAATGAAATATCCCACGTGCCGCAACTAAGACCCAATGCAGCCAAATAAAAATGAAAAAGAAAAAAAGAAAGTTCAAGGGCTACAAACTATCAGTTATAAAATAAAGAAGTCACAGGGATGTTATATACAGCACAGGGAATATAGATTATAAAATATAACTATAATGTATATCTATAATATAGAATATAATATTATAATAACTTTGTATGGTGTATAATCTATTAAAATATTGAATCACTGTGCTGTACACCTGTAACTAATATAATATTGTAAGTCAACTATACTTCAATTAAAAAAAAAGATCAAGTAGAGTGTAGATGAATGCGGCAGGGTGGGGGAGAAAAGACATATAAAAAACAATCTTTCAAACTTCAAAAGAAAAAGGGGATGAAAGCAAGAGATGCTCAGCAAAATTATTTATTTCACTCTTTGGGGAACTGTGCGTGTGTACTACTTTGTAGTAGTAATGTTTCTATTAAAGAGTTGAGGTAGCCTGGTTCCCAGTGTTCCAAATGAGAAAAAAAAGGTTGTAGTTGGATGTTACCATAATCAGTCATCTCAATTGTGAAAGTCAGGTCACCTTGTCTCTTGGAGAGGTAGTGAACAGACCATATCTGTGGAGATTTACCATGGATGAACTTCTCTCCACCAGGTATTCTGAGGGTAGGGGGTGACTCTGATGTTTCGATATCTAAAACAAAGGTCAAACAGACACAATAAAACAAAAATAAAAAAATTTAAAACTTCTTATCAACAAAGGGCTGAAAAAACCAGTGCAAAGTAATATCTTAATGTAGAAATTAAAAGGGACTGGTTAAAAAAAGATCGCTTTGACCCTGTTTTTTTTCCTTAAAATTCTAAATCTTTTGTTCAGTGTTTTATAAAAAGTATCAATTAATTAGGACCTCATAAAGATAAAGAAGTCTTCCCTAACTTTGAATAGGAGCATATGAAAAATAATCTTTTTCTACTCATTTGAAGGTGGCCTGTATGATTCTGGTTTAGAATAGGACACATATGATTTATCATTCAGGAATGTGCTCCTAAATCCTTTGCACCAATGATGCTTTTAGTGGAAATTCTCCACTAAACATGGTATGTGATGTTATCTTCCCTTTAAAGTTTTTTTTCCCCTATTTTTTTTCCCAGTTTGGATCTTTATTGTATCTGTCCATAGGTATTTTGATGGGATGTTGAGAGAAAGCATACTGGCATGGCTGTCTGCTGCCATGTTAACCCAGAAGTTAGAAGAACCATTTTTGATATATTGCCTGATATTTCATCTGGCTCTAATGATATTTCCAGAGTGTTCCAGATATTTATTTACATCTGGTGTAAAGTTAGTATTAATTAAAAGCATAAAGCTGGCTTTGGAACTTGACTGTATCAGGAGGAAACTTAGTATTGGTTCATGACTTATCACAAAGTCTTTGTGATAAGTCATGAACCAAGTACTTTCAGGCTATCAGACCATTAGGCCAGTTGATAGGCCCTAAGTGATAATGGGGGAACATACTGCTTAATCTAAGTTGCATGTGGACATGACAAAATCTGAGTCTTTAATCACTTCATCAAGCCCATTTCATTTAGGGCCGCAACAGTACTATTTATACAATAGCTTCTCATATAATGTGGGAAGTTTTCTATTCTGGTACAATTCCACAAATAAGTAGAACTATCCATTTGCTATGAAATAATGCTATCCTCACCTTAGTTTCTTATTCCAACATGGTAGATTCTAAATTACTTATTTTTGGATTAGCCATAGAAAAGTTTCGAACCTGGGCTGACTCTCCCTGACACAAAATGTTTTGAATTATCTTCCTTTGCTATTGTTTGGATTGTTGAAAGAAAATGTAAAGTCATCTTAATGTTAGCTTAGCTCAGACGACGAGGAAGATAAGTTTATTGAAATAAAACCACATTTTCGTATTGAAGATACACTAACTGGACAATTTTTGTTTTGATTTTTTGGAGTCAGTGTCTTCAACATGAGTGGAGATACCAAAGATGACTATGGTTAGATCTCCTCTTGACATTTGCAATGCACTTAGTAAACAAAAAAAGCAGTCTTCATTTAATATTGGGAAATATATTTGTAATTATCATCTATTGGACATTTAATTATAGAATAAACCAGATATTTACATTATATATATTTTTAAAATTAAAAACATAAATTGCTCTTTTGTTAATTATAAGAGTGATAAACATTCATTTTGGAAAAGTCCTTGAAAATTGAGGACTATAAAAAAGAAAATAATTATGAGATACAGTGGCACCACCCTGAGATAACTACATAAGATTTGGTACATTTTTCCATAGTCTTTTTTTTTTTTTTACAATGACAGATAATTTATCATTCAACAAAAACTGAGGCATAAGGACTCAGGTAAAGAAATTAACAGAAAATATTTTACAAGGGACCTTGAAGACAGAGCCCAACTAAAAGAAAAGTGATGCTTTACCATATACTACAATAGGGATTGAAAAAACACATTTTTCCATTCCACGTTCATAAATACATTGGAAAATTTTTTTCTTGTTTTATATATCAGGTTCTTATTAGTCATCAATTGTATACACATCAGTGTATACATGTCAATCCCAATCGCCCAATTAATCACACCACCACCCCACCCCCCTGCGGCTTTCCCCCCTTGGTGTCCATACGTTTGTTCTCTACATCTGTGTCTCAATTTCTGCCCTGCAAACCAGTTCATCTGTACCATTTTTCTAGGTTCCACATATATGCATTAATATACGATATTTGTTTTTCTCTTTCTGACATACTTCACTCTGTATTACAGTCTCTAGATCCATCCACGTCTCAATAAATGACCCAATTTCGTTCCTTTTTATGGCTGAGTAATATTCCATTGTATATATGTACCACAACTTCTTTATCCAATCGTCTGTCGATGGGCATTTAGGTTGCTTCCATGACCTGGATATTGTAAATAGTGCTGCATTGAACATTGGGGTTCATGTGTCTTTTTGAATTATGGTTTTCTCAGGGTATATGCCCAGTAGTGGGATTGCTGGGTCATACAGTAGTTCTATTTTTAGTTTTTTAAGGAACCCCCATACTGTTCTCCATAGTGGCTGTATCAATTTACATTCCCACCAACAGTGCAAGAGGGTTCTCTTTTCTCCACACCCTCTCCAGCATGTGTTGTTTGTAGATTTTCTGATGATGCCCATTCTAACTGGTGTGAAGTGATACCTCATTGTAGTTTTGATTTGCATTTCTATAATAATTAGTGATGTTGAGTGGCTTTTCATGTGCCTCTTGGCCATCTGTATGTCTTCTTTGGAGAAATGTCTATTTAGGTCTTCTGCCCATTTTTGGATTGGCTTGTTTATGTTTTTAATATTGAGCTGCATGAGCTGTTTATATATTTTGGAGATTAATCCTTTGTCCGTTGATTCGTTCACAAATATTTTCTCCCATTCAGAGGGTTGGCTTTTTTTTTTGTTTGTAGTTTACTTTACTTTGAAAAAGCTTCTAAGTTTCATTAGGTCCCATTTGTTTATTTTTGTTTTTATTTCCATTACCCTAGGAGGTGGATCAAAAAAGATCTTGCTGTGATTTATGTCAAAGACGGTTCTTCCTATGTTTTCTTCTAAGAGTTTTATAGTGTCTGGTCTTACATTTAGGTCTCTAATCCATTTTGAGTTTATTTTTGTGTATGATGTTAGGGAGTGTTCTAATTTCATTCTTTTACATGTAGCTGTCCAGTTTTCCCAGCACCACTTATTGAAGAGACTGTCTTTTCTCCATTGTATATCCTTGCCTCCTTTGTCATACATAGATCAGTTGACCATAGGCACGTGGGTTTATCTCTGGGCTTTCTATCCTGTTCCATTGATCTATATTTCTGTTTTTGTGCCAGTATCATATTGTCTTGATTACTATAGCTTTATAGTATAGTCTGAAGTCAGGGAAGCTGATTCCTCCAGCTCTGTTTTCTTCCCTCAAGACTGCTTTGGCTATTTGGGGTCCTTTGTGTCTCCATACAAATTAAAAAATTTTTTGTTCTAGTTCTGTAAAAAGTGCCATTGGTAATTTGATAGGTATTGCATTGAATCTGTAGATTGTTTTGGGTGCTATAGTCATTTTCACAATATTGATTCCTCCAATCCAAGAACATGGTATATATTTCTTTCAACAGTGTCTTATAGTTTTTTGCATACAGGTCTTTTGTGTCCCTAAGTAGGTTTATTCCTAGGTATTTTATTCTTTTTGTTGCAATGGTAAATGGGAGTGTTTCCTTAATTTCTCTTTCAGATTTTTCATCTTTAGTGTATAGGAATGCAAGAGATTTCTGTGCATTAATTTCATATCCTGCTACTTTACCAAATTCATTGATTAGCTCTAGTAGTTTTCTGGTGGCATCTTTAGGATTCTCTGTGTATAGTATCATGTCATCTGCAAACAGTGACACTTTTACTTCTTTTCCAATTTGTATTCCTTTTATTTCTTTTTCTTCTCTGATTGCTGTGGCTAGGACTTCCAAAACTATGTTGAATAATAGTGGTGAGAGTGGACATGCTTGTCTTGTTCCTGAATGTAGAGGAAATGCTTTCAGTTTTTCACCATTGAGAATGATGTTTGCTGTGGGTTTGTTGTATATGGCCTTTATTATGTTGAGGTAGGTTCCCTCTATGCCCACTTTCTGGAGAGTTTGTATCATAAATGGGTGTTGAATTTTGTCAAAGGTTTTTCTGTATCTATTGAGATGATCATATAGTTTTTATTCTTTAATATGCTAATATGATTTATCACACTGATTGATTTGCATATATTGAAGAATCCTTGCATTCCTGGGATAAATCCCACTTGATCATGGTGTATGATCCTTTTAATGTGTTGTTGGATTCTGTTTGCTAGTATTTTGTTGAGGATTTTTGCATCTATATTCATCAGTGATATTGGTCTGTAGTTTTCTTTTTTTGTAGTATCTTTGTCTGGTTTCGGTATCAGGGTGGTGGTGACCTCATAGAATGAGTTTGGGAGTGTTCCTTCCTCTGCAGTTTTTTGGAAGAGTTTGAGAAGGATGGGTGTTAGCTCTTCTCTAAATGTTTGATAGAATTTACCTGTGAAGCCATCTGGTCCTGGACTTTTGTTTGTTGGAAGATTTTTAATCACAGTTTCAATTTCATTACTTGTGATTGATCTGTTCATATTTTCTATTTCTTCCTGGTTCAGTCTTGGATGGTTATACCTTCTAAGAATTAGTCCATTTTTTCCAGGTTGTCCATTTTATTGGCATAGAGTTGCTTGTAGTAGTCTCTTAGGATGCTCTGTGTTTCTGCGGTGTCCATTGTAACTTCTCCTTTTTCATTTCTAATTTTATTGATTTGAGTTCTCTCCCTCTTTCTTGATGAGTCTGGCTAATGGTTTATTAATTTTGTCTTCTCAAGGAACCAGCTTTTAGTTTTATTGATCTTTGCTATTGTTTTCTTTGTTTCTATTTCATTTATTTCTGCTCTGATGTTTATGATTTCTTTCCTTCTGCTAACTTTGGATTTTATTTGTTTTCTTTCTCTAGTTCCTTTGGGTGTAACATTAGATTGTTTACTTGAGATTTTTCTTGTTTCTTGAGGTAGGCTTGTATAGCTATAAACTTCCCTCTTAGAACTGCTTTTGCTGCATCCCATAGGTTTTGGATCATCGTGTTTTCATTGTTATTTGTCTCTAGGTATTTTAGGATTTCCTCCTTGATTTCTTCAGTGATCTCTTGGTTATTTAGTAATGTATTGTTTAGCCTCCATGTGTTTGTGTTTTTTTCCCTGTAGTTCATTTCTAATCTCACAGTGTTGTGGTCAGAAAAGATGCTTTATATGATTTCAATTTTGTTAAGTTTACTGAGGCTTGATTTGTGACCCAAGATGTGATCAATCCTGGGGAATGTTCTGTGCGCACTTGAGAAGAAAGTGTAATCTGCTGTGTTTGGATGGAATGTCCTATACATATCAATTAAATCTATCTGGTCTGTTGTGTCATTTAAAGCTTCTGTTTCCTTATTTATTTTCATTTTGGATGATCTGTCCATTGGTGTAAGTGAGGTGTTAAAGTCCCCCACTATTATTGTGTTACTGTTGATTTCCTCTTTTATAGCTGTTAGCAGTTGCCTTGTGTATTGAGGTGCTCCTATGTTGGGTACATATATATTTATAATTGTTATATCTTCTTGGATTGATCCCTTGATCATTACATAGTGTCCTTCCTTGTCACTTGTAACATTCTTTATTTTAAAGTCTATTTTATCTGATGTGAGTATTGCTACTCCAGCTTTCTTTTGATTTCCATTTGCATGTAATATCTTTTTCCATCCCTTCACTTTCAGTCTGTATGTATCCCTAGGTCTGAAGTGAGTCTCTTGTAGACAGCATATATATGGGTCTTGTTTTTGTATCCATTCAGTAAGCCTGTGTCTTTTGGTTGGAGCATTTAATCCATTCACGTTTAAGGTAATTATTGATATGTATGTTCCTATGACCATTTTCTTACTTGTTTTGGGTTTGTTTTCATAGGTCCTTTTCTTCTCTTGTGTTTTCCACTTAGAGAAGTTTCTTTAGCATTTGTTGTAGAGCTGGTTTGGTGGTGCTGAATTCTCTTAGCTTTTGCTTGTCTGTAAAGCTTTTGATTTCTCCCTTGAATCTGAATGAGATCCTTGCTGGGTAGAGTAATCTTGGTTGTAGGTTCTTCCCTTTCATCACTTTAAGTATGTCATGCCACTCCCTTCTGGCTTGTAGAGTTTCTGCTGAGAAATCAGCTGTTAACCTTATGGGAGTTCCCTTGTATGTTATTTGTCGTTTTTCCCTTGCTGCTTTCAAAAAGTTTTCTTTGTCTTTAATTTTTGCCAATTTGATTACTATGTGTCTCGGTGTGTTTCTTCTTGGGTTCATCCTGTACGGGACTCTCTGTGCTTCCTGGACTTGGGTGCCTATTTCCTTTCCCATGTTAGGGAAGTTTTCGACTATAATCTCTTCAGACATTTTCTCTGGTCCTTTCTCTCTCTCTTCTCCTTCTGGGACCCCTAAAATGCGAATGTTGTTGCTTTTAATGTTGTCCCAGAGGTCTCTTAGGCTGTCTGCATTTCTTTTCATTCTTTTTTCTTTATTCTGTTCCACAGCAGTGAATTCCACCATTCTGTCTTCCAGGTCACTTATCCGTTCTTCTGCCTCAGTTATTTTGCTATTGATTCCTTCTTGTGTAGTTTTCATTTCAGTTATTTTATTGTTTATCTCTGTTTGTTCTTTAATTCTTCTAGGTCTTTGTTAAACATTAATTGCATCTTCTCAGTCTTTGCCTCCATTTTTTTTTTTTTTTTTCTGAGTTCCTGGATCATCTTTATTATCATTATTCTGAATTCTTTTTCTGGCAGGTTGCCTATCTCCACTTCATTTAGTTGTTTCTTTTTGTTTTTTGTTTTTTTAACGTCTTTATTGGAGTATAACTGCTTTACAATGGTGTGTTCATTTCTGCTTTACAACAATGTGAATCAGTTATACATATACATATGTTCCCATATCTCTTCCCTCTTGCGTCTCCCTCCCGCCCACCCTCCCTATCCTGGTGGTCACAAACCACCGAGCTGATATCCCTGTGCTATGTGGCTGCTTCCCACTAGCTATCCACCCTACGTTTGTTAGTGTATATATGTCCATGCCACTCTCTCACTTCGTCACAGCTTACCCTTCCCCCTCCCCATATCCTCAAGTCGATTCTCTAGTAGGTCTGTGTTTTATTCCCATCCTACCCCTAGTCTCTTTGTGACATTTTTTTCCCTTAGATTCCATATATATGTGTTAGCATACGGTATTTGTTTTTCTCCTTCTGACTTACTTCACTCTGTATGACAGACTCCAGGTCCATCCACCTCACTACAAATAACTCAGTTTCATTTCTTTTTATGGCTGAGTAATATTCCATTGTATATATGTGCCACATCTTCTTTATCCATTCCTCTGTTGATGGACACTTAGGTTGCTTCCATGTCCTGGCTATTGTAAATAGAGCTGCAGTGAACATTTTGGTACATGAATCTTTTTGAATTATGGTTTTCTCAGGGTATATGCCCAGTAGTGGGATTGCTGGGTCGTATGGTAGTTCTATTTGTAGTTTTTTAAGGAACCTCCATACTGTTCTCCATAGTGGCTGTATCAATTTACATTCCCAGCAACAGTGCAAGAGTGTTCCCTTTTCTCCACACCCCCTCCAGCATTTATTGTTTCTAGATTTTTTGATGATGGCCATTCTGACCAGTATGAGATGGTATCTCATTGTAGTTTTGATTTGCATTTCTGTAATGATTAGTGATGTTGAGCATTCTTTCATGTGTTTGTTGGCAGTCTGTATATCTTCTTTGGAGAAATGCCTATTTAGGTCTTCTCCCATTTTTGGATTGGGTTGTTTGTTTTTTTGTTATTGAGCTGCATGAGTTGCTTATAAATTTTGGAGATTAATCCTTTGTCAGTTGCTTCATTTGCAAATATTTTCTCCCATTCTGAGGGTTGTCTTTTGGTCTTGTTTATGGTATCCTTTGCTGTCCAAAAGCTTTTATGTTTCATTAGGTCCCATTTGTTTATTTTTGTTTTTATTTCCATTTCTCTAGGAGGGGGGTCAAAAAGGATCTTGCTGTGATTTATGTCATAGAGTGTTCTGCCTATGTTTTCCTCTAAGAGTTTGATAGTGTCTGGCCTAACATTTAGGTCTTTAACCCATTTTGAGTTTATTTTTGTGTATGGTGTTAAGAAGTGTTCTAATTTCATACTTTTACATGTAGTGTCCAGTTTTCCAAGCACCACTTATTGAAGAGGCTGTCTTTTCTCCACTGTATATTCTTGCCTCCTTTATCAAAGGTAAGGTGACCATATGTGTGTGGGTTTATCCCTGGGCTTTCTATCATGTTCCATTGATCTATATTTCTGTTTTTTTTTTTTTTTTTTGCCAGTACCATACTGTCTTGATTAGTGTAGCTTTGTAGTATAGTCTGAAGTCAGAGAGCCTGATTCCTCTAGCTCCATCTTACGTTCTCAACATTGCTTTGGCTATTCGGGGTCTTTTGTGTTTCCATACAAATTGTGAAAGTTTTTGTTCTAGTTCTGTAAAAAATGCCATTGGTAGTTTGATAGGGAGTGCATTGAATCTGTAGATTGCTTTGGGTAGTAGAGTCATTTTCACAATGTTGATTCTTCCAATCCAAGAACATGGTATATCTCTCCATCTATTTGTATCATCTTTAATTTCTTTCATCAGTGTCTTATAATTTTCTGCATATAGGTCTTTTGTTTCCTTAGGTAGGTTTTTCCTAGATAAATTATTCTTTTTGTTGCAGTGGTAAATGGGAGTGTTTTTTTAATTTCACTCTCAGATTTTTCATCATTAGTGTATAAGAATGCCAGAGATTTCTGTGCATCATTTAGTTGTTTTTCTGGGGTTTTATCTTGTTCCTTCATCTGATACATAGCCCTCTGCCTTTTCATCTTGTCTGTCTTTCTGTGAATGTGTTTTTTGTCCCACAGTCTGCAGCATTGTAGTTCTTGCTTCTGCTGTCTTCCCTCTGTTGGATGAGGCTATCTAAGAGGCTTGTGCAAGTTTCCTGATGGGAGGGACTGGTGGTAGGTAGAGCTGACTGTTTCTCTGGTGGGCAGAGCTCAGTAAAACTTTAATCTGCTTGCCTGCTGATGGGTGGGGCTGGGTTCCCTCCCTGTTGGTTGTTTGGCTTGAGGCAACCCAACACTGGAGCCTACCTGAGCTCTTTGGTGGGGCTAATGGTGGACCCTGGGAGGGCTTATGCCAAGGAGTACTTCCCAGAGCTTCTGCTGCCAGTGTTCTTGTCTCCAATGTGAGCCACAGCCACAGCCCACCTCTGTAGGAGACCCTCCAACACTAGCAGGTTGGTCTGGTTCTGTCTCCCCTGGCATCACTGTTCCTTCCCCTGGGTCCTGATGCACACACTACTTTGTGTGTGCCCTCCAAGAGTAGAGTCTCTGTTTCCCCCAGTCCTGTCGAAGTCCTGCAGTCAGATCCCACTAGGCTTGAAAGTCTGATTCTCTAGGAATTCCTCCTCCCATTGCCGGACCCCCAGGTTGGGAAGCCTTGACGTGGGGCTCAGAACCTTCACTCCAGTGGGTGGACTTCTGTTGTATAAGTGTTCTCCAGTCTGTGAGTCACCTACCCAGCAGTCATGGGATTTGATTTTAGTGTTATTGCGCCCCTCCTCCTGTCTCCTGTGGCTTCTCCTTTGTCTTTGAATGTTGGGTATCTTTTTTGGTGAGTTCCAGTGTCTTCCTGTCGATGATTCTCCAGCAGCTAGTTGTGATTCTGGTGTTCTCCCGAGAGGGAGTGAGAGCATGTCCTTCTACTCTGCCATCTTGGTTTTCCATAGTCATTTTTAAATGAAAATTGTTTATCAAACACTTATGGTTTCAAAAGAAATAGTTCTATAAAATGTATAACCTCAAGCCAAGGGAAGGAGCCTTCGATGCAATCTCTGGGAGGATTTGTGTTTTGTTCCCCAGAGCTTGTTAGATAGTAGATTGATATGTGATTCGTACCTGAGATATTTAGAGAGCCAGAGGATGTCTGGAGGGCTGTGGTTTGGAAGCCACTGCTGTCCTGTGGATCAGGGTGAGAAAGAGAAAACCTGTGTGGTTAAGACCCTGTCTAGGAGGGCAGGAGGAAGCTGGTGGTGCTGATGACACATGGGACTGAGGAAGGACTCAAAAGTGTTCAGATGGAAAAAAGATAGATTCACCCTGGAGGTGAGAGATGCCCACTGATGGGGTGGGGGAGGTCTTTGAAGAACTCAGTAAAGTGCCCCATGTGACAAGTAGGCTTTAAACTCCTGTCAAGCCCAGAGAGCAACAAAACTAACTCACCATGATAGCACCAATTAAGTAAGACCTTTCTTGCTGACCATACCTCCTCTTTTCCTCACACCCCTTCAGTTCTGGCCAGCCATGCAGGCATTAGAAACTGAGCAAATGGGGAGCTACAGAGAGCTGTATTCTGTCACTATTGGGCACTAATGGTTTTTCCCAAGTGCTATTGATTTTCTTGAAAATACTATTTCCACATAGTTGATATTTAGTAGATATTTATCAAATCAATATTAGTGGAGCACAATGTTGTAACTAATTTATTAAAAATGAAATGACCATACAGGTTCCTATTTGGGATTTGAACACTGTGGTAAGTGTGCTTTTCCTTCCTCAAGTTTTGCTTTAAGGCACTAGAGTTGGTGAGCAGCTTTAATTAGCTTGCCTTGATCTCTTTATAACCTTAGTCTTGTGTCTTCTTAAGTGATTCTCTAACTGCAGCCAGGAACATGGTGAGGGAGAATAGTGTAATCTAGTGTTCTGAGGTTATCACACCTTTTCTTCAAATATCTTACATAGAGACCCAACACAGATAAAGGTGGAACTGTTCAGATTCAGACAGGGCAAAGAGAGGTGGGGGCGTTGTCCCCTGTAGATTGGTTGAAATATTGGCTCTACCACTTATAACTTAGGTGACTTTGGATAAGTTATTTAGCCTTCCCAAGTGCAGTGGTCTCATCTGCAAATTCTATGGTTTATTGTAAGGATTAAATGAGATAATGTATGTGATGTGATTGGCATTTAGGAAGTATTCAAGAAATGTTAGCTATTCTGCCTTTGCTGCTGCTGCCTCCCCCTCATCCTCTTCCTCTTCTTCCTCAAACATGGGGGCAAGTTGAATGGTTTTCAGTTTCCTGTTCTAACTAATTACTTGTATAGTCTATTTATTCATTCCATGGATGTGGATATAGAAATAGTTTTGCTTTATCTTTTCTGCTTGTATCTGTGAATCTAGCCATGTATCTGTCTACCTACCTACCTATCATCTGTATCATCTATCTAATCTACTTACATTTTTTATGTACCGTATAAGACACAGACATGTGATGCCTCTTTACCCCTTCATTTTTCGGTTTGTATTTTATAAAAAAAATGGAATTCTATTATGTAGCCAGAGTGCAATTACCAAAATCAGTAAATGAATACTGAAACAATATTAGTGTATAATTTACAGACCTTATTGATAATTTGTCAGTTGTTTCAATTCAGTCCTTTATAGCAAAGGAAAACCCAAACTCTGCATTGTATTTGATTGTCATGTCACATTAGTCTCCTTTAATCTGGGTTTTTCTTTGTGGTTCTTGGGTCTTTCTGTGTAGATCATGGTTTGACATTTTTTGAAGCGTGCAGGTCAATTACTTAGTAGAATGCTCCTCAATTTGGATTTTTCTGATGTTTCCTTTTGAGTAGATTCAGGTTAAGTACTTTTGCTGGTCATGCCACAGAAGTAATGCTGAGTTCTTCTCAGTGCATTGTATCGGGTAACACAAGCTGTCTATTGCTAGCAACGTAACTTTGATGATTGGGTTAAGATGGTATCTGCTACGTTTCTCCATTGTAAAGTTACTGTTTTACCTGTTACAGTTAAAAGAATATAGTGTTGGCAGGGGGGCTATACTTTAAGACTATGTAAATATTTTCTTACTTGCTCAAACTATCTCCACTGTTTTTATCATATGTTGATGATTCTTGCCTGAGTTTACTATTATTATGGTGTTGTTAAATAGTGATTTTCTAATCCCACCATTTCTTTTACATTTATGGACTGACAAGGGAGAGCTCTCTCTTTATTTATTTATTTATTTATATCAGTTTGGACTCTTTTATTCATATGTTATTCAATCAGTTACAGTCCTTTACTATCATGGTTTATTTTTGATGCTCACATTGTCCAGATTTGGCCGGTGGGAACACCTTCAAACTATGCCCTGTACATTTTTGATATGTCCTCATCATCCTTTGAGCACTTTCTTAATTTTTGGCACAAGATGCTCCACATTTATTTAGGTCCTCCCCCACACCCCTTCCCCCAAGCCTGGAATTAACCATTTCTCCAAGGAGCCCTGGTTCCATTGAGGGGGCGAATCGTATTTAAGAACCAAGATCTGAGCACTAGATGTGCTCATAACTGCAAACTTTTAAAACCCATTAGTTTATTCTACAAGTGATTATTTTACCCAGCACCATTACATGTTATACTGTTTTTCCTGGCTTCATGTTATTTATTTCTCTGTTTTTGGCTTTGGTGTAACTATGTGTATTTGCTTAATCAGGAAGCACTGCTTACTCAGAAGTCTGCATTTTTGGAAAGACTTTGTTCCCAACTTTGGGCAGTTCAAAGATTACTGGATTTTGTTTGATATCATTCTTACTTGGGTCACTTTTATTCTTTTTTTTCATTGATCTCTATTAAATAAAGATGTAGACTGTACTTAATTGAGTACTTTTCTCTTGGCAGTGGAACAAGGCTAAAGGTGATTCTTGTTAATTTGTTACTCAATTGAGTTATCCATTTATCTGGATTTGATTTGGGATGATGTTTAGTCTCTGTAAAGAGGTCAGTACTGAACATTTCTGTGTTCTTTGCCTAAAATGTCCCTTCATAGGCTGACGTAGTGCTGCTATTTGGAGTGTGGGAATCAGCTATAGGGAATTGGTTTTATGTGAGAGTCTGGCTGGGTTTTTATTTTCTTTTCAGCTCATAATTTATCTACTCATGTTTTATATTTATGTAATTTAAAATTTGATTTTTCTCCTGAAAATGAAAAATATATAAAATGGTAATTCTCTTTATTCTTTAATAATTTTATGGGGTATCTGTCGGAATGTGAGCTGCATTCATCTAGTACAAAATATTGACTCTTGGAATGTAGACGTAACTCCTAGTAGTTTCTTTCGAATAGATTCCATGAAAATATATTTGAATTCTTAATTTAAGGGCAGATTCTGCAATTTATCTTCATTATATCATTGTGATTTATAATAGTTTTTTCCCTTCCTATTTGAATAAGTCTTCTGAGATTTAGGATAATCTGTGTGTGTGTGTGTGTGTGTGTGTGTGTGTGTGTGTGTGTGTGTGTGTACTTACATGATTGGGCATGTAGTTAAAGTCACTTTTAGCGGGATGCTTTGGCATGATCACCAAAGCTTCTGCAATTGTAGACTCTGTTTGGATGATGAGAGTTTTGAAGACTTTTTATTTCTTTTCCATAAAAAACACACCGTATATTATAAGCAAGGTAGTATCTTGACACCCAGTTACCCCTTACTCTTGTCTGCCCTGTAAAAAAACATTTATTTTGATATTTTATGTGAAGAATATCATAGGCATGCATGAAATAGTGTAAAATACAAAAATATGCACCAGTCAGCTGATGAGTATTTATTAAGTTTTCACTGTCTGCTTAGTGTTATACTAACTAGTTGGGGAAAATGAAACCTATGCATAAGAAGCAATTGTCCAACAAAATATATTTTTATATATTAGTATCATCAAATTGGATATCATAAAAAATTGGTAATTCTGTATTATCAGCTATCATCAGTATAAGCATTTTTTCTTAGCATGCTTCTTTTTGCTGCATTGTAGTAATACTACTTAATTTACAAATTTATTTGCCTTTTCTGACTAGGAACATATACTTATTAGTATTTCAGATGTTTTAGGTGCTGTACGATTAATCAACCAATTTTGCTGCCTCTCTGTGATAGAGATTGGGGGATCTAATTTCATAGGTTATTGAGGTAGCAAACCATATTAGTCACATTTTTGGTCTTTGAACAATGTATGAACTATTAATACTCATGGAAATATTTTTCAAAAATGGTTACATTGTAATGAGTGTCAAAACATCAATAATTAGTTACAGAGTCACAGCAAGTAGCTTTGTGACCTTGGGTAAGGCACTTAATCTCTCAGAACCTCATTTTTCTCAATAGTAATTCAAATAGGATAATAAAATTTACCTCATGTAATTCTTGTGAGACTTAAATCAGATGACACATACAAAGCACCAGCACAGTTCCTGGAACATAGCAAGTGCTCTGTACATGTTAACTATTATTATTATTATTATCATTATTATTACCGCCATCACCCTAAATTGCCACTCTTGCTTTATGGAGTCCTTGGTTAAGTGTTAGTTTTGATTGGTTAGCATGTTTGCAGGGAGATCTCTTGCCCTATTGAGGTTTACAGGAATCTCACTGAATCCTGCTGAGGTTAGTTTTGTAATCTTGCATGTAGAAAGGTACGTATCTTACAGTTAAAAATGCTGTATCTGTGACCTGAGGGAAAAAGAAAAAATAATCCACCAAAACAGGGTGTGACTGTGAGAATCTAAATCATTATGCATGTGACAGAAGGACAAACCCTATTAAATGCAAGGTATGATTGTGGGAAATCTTTCAAATCAACAGGAAGGTTTTTCACAATGACAGTTGAAAAAGTTGAGTGAAAAGCCATAAGAATGTGAAACTTTGGCCCATTTACTAAATGTCTCATTTAATTGTCACAGTGGAGGAAAAAGATATAAGGGAGATGTCTACAAAACAAAGCATGCAAATTAGAAAAACCAAAAACATTTATTGAGACTGGGTCTTGAATTTGTTTCTGCATTAACCCTATAAAGTAGAAAGTGGCTAAGAGTCTTCAGACATCCTGTTCAGATGAAGGAGAACCAGATTGGGAAACTGAAAACTTCAGTGTTAGTTCTAGTTTTGCTATTGACTGGCTTTATGACTTTAGACAAGTCATTTAACCTCTGTGGGCCTCAGTTTTCTTATCTGTAAAGCAAGAATTTTTGCCCCAGCTCCGTTCAGCTCTAATATTCCTTGGGGTACTTTTAGACATACAAAATGAAATTTGCATGCCATTCTTAAATTTATTTGTTTTTTGGCATTTTATGGTGGAAAATTTTAAGGTTACATAAAAGTAGAATGAATAGTATAATGGCTCTTGAGGTACACATTATCGAGCTTAATAATTATCAACTCATGGCCAATCTTATTTTGCCTACAACCCCACCTATTCTCCCTCCCCTGATTACTTAAAAGCAAATCTCAGACTTCATATCATTTCATTTCTAAATATTTCAGAATATGTCTAAAAGAAAAGGACTCTTTTTATTTTTTTATTTTTATTTATTTATTTATTTTTAAAGTAACAATAAGATTTTTTTAATTAAAAAAGTTGAAATAACAGTTTGAAAGGAATCATAGAATATCAAATACAATGATAAGGGGGCTTCCCTGGTGGCGCAGTGGTTGGGAGTCCGCCTGCCGATGCAGGGGACACGGGTTCGTGCCCTGGTCCGGGAGGATCCCACGTGCCGCGGAGCGGCTGGGCCCGTGAGCCATGGCCGCTGAGCCTGCGCGTCCGGAGCCTGTGCTCCGCAGCGGGAGAGGCCACAGCAGTGAGAGGCCCGCGTACCGCAAAAAAAAAAAAAAAAAAAAAAAAATACAATGATAAGAATATGTTTTTAGCTATATGCAGTGAAATTTAAGAAGATTAAAAACAAAGGTAAAATGATGAAATCCTCCTGGCATTAAAAAACAGATCTTCATAAAGGTTCACTAACCAGATTTTGTCAGACATCTCATCAGCAACATGGGACATAGAGGGGAAAACAATGTAATACTGTCTTCAAAATTACAGTAACTTTCATCCTGGAATTGCATATTCTTTTATTTTTTATTTATTTATTTATTTATTTTTTTAACATCTTTATTGGAGTATAATTGTTTTACAATAGTGTGTTAGTTTTTCCTTTGCAACAAACCGAATCAGTTATACATATACATATGTTCCCATATCTCTTCCCTCTTGCATCACCCTCTCTCCCACCCTCCCTATCCCACCCCTCTATGTGGTCACAAAGCACAGAGGTGATCTCCCTGTGCTATGCAGCAGCTTCCCACTAGCTATCTAATTTACATTTGATAGTGTGTATATGTCCCTGCCACTCTCTCACTTCGTCTCAGCCCACCCTTCCCCCTCCCCATATCCTCAAGTCCATGCTCGAGTAAGTCTGTGTTTTATTCCTGTCCTACCACTAATCTCCTCATGACATTTTTTTCCCTTAGAGAAAGGACTCTTTTTAAAGCATAAACACCCAGTGTCATCACATGTAAATTAAAAAAACCCTATAATTCCTTAATATCATCAGATATGCAGTTGATGTTCAGATTTTCCCAATTCTCTCTCTTTCTTTTTATAGTTTGTTAATTTGAATTGGGGTCCAAATGAAGTCTAATCATTGCAGTTGATTGGTATGTCTCTTAAATCTCCTTTAATTTATAGTTGCTTCTCAATCTCTTTTTTCTTAAAATTCATTTGTTTAAAAAAACCCACTTTGTCCTGTTGAGTAGGTTGAATTTTGCTGATTACATTCCCTTGTTGTTTAATTTTTGTCATTGTTATTATTTACAAATTGACATACCTATAGGTTTGCTCGGATTTTGGTTTGAGGTTTTTTTTTTTTTTTTTTTTTTTTGTCAAGAATATGTCATAGAAGGTGGTGTGTAGTTCCCCTGGAGCACATGGGCTGGCTATTGCTCTTGTTTGTGATGTTAGCAGCCATTGATGGTGATTGCCTAGATCTGTTAATCCATTAGGAGTTACAAAATGATGACACCCTGATTCTGCCGTTCCTTCTTCATATATTGATTGGAACACTTCCAGAAAAATAATGTTCCCTTCATCAGCTGTCTGATTACCCTGAGTATATAGATCATTAAGGAAAGGCAGGATAGATGCAAATTCTTTCTATTGACCAATTGTCATAATAATGAATGTATTCCCTAGTATCTTCCAGGGGTGACTAATGATTAAAAAAATATCATTAGGAACTCACAGAATTTAACATATTTGTTGTGTTTCAGTCCACTGCAGCTGTTATCCTTACTGATACTCAAAATGGTCTTATCTTTGGCCAGTGGAGGCCTTTTTAAGTTGGCTTCTGCATACTCTTGACATGACTAATAGTCTCATAGCTTCTTTGATTTCTGGTATAACAGTATATTCCAGGTGCATTTTGTACATTTCCTGCCCTATCCTGGAATCAACCATTTCCCCAAAGAATCTTAATTTCTTTTAGTGGAAAATGGCATTTAGAGAACACCGTTTAGATACTGGTGACGCTCACTGCTGCTGGGTTAGTCTTTGCTTCTAGACCTTTTCAGTGGACAGATAAGAAAATAAATATTTTTTAAAAATAAAATGCATTGAGTTCATAATCTTTTAATTCAGAAACAATCTATACACTAGAAAATAATCAGGGAAAGAAGTCCAGACATTTGTATACATTTTGAAGGATTACATTATTTACTGTAAAATATTTTATTGCTTCTGTTCTCCTTTCAGGTAAACAGTCTCATTTTGGAGTTTCTATAGCTGCTGGAATGATATTAACTTTAAACATATTCCTGTTTTGGTTAAGGAGAAAAGGGAAACAAAAAGGTAGTCATGATTAAGAAGAAAAATGAGTGAAACCAGGAGTGGGCAGGCCAGAGCATCTGGTATTCAGGGCAAATATTAAAAGACAAGAAATCTTTTCCATTTAGTTTCCTTCCCTTGCATTTTTTACTTGTGTCTGGAAGTTCAAGTTTTGCTTTATAGTCAGTGTTCATAAAAGCCACAAGATGGCGAGATTGCTCCTTAAAATGAATGTGGGTGAGTAAGGGGGTGGGGTAGTGGAGAGAGATAGAGGAGAGAGGAGAGAGAAAGATGTTCCTCTCTGATTTTCCATAACCTCCTTGGTTTTCCTTACCTCCCTTACTTGAATATAAAATAGAATTAACATGCTTAAATTTTTCCTCTGTAATTTGGATTTTGATCATGGTCTTTTTTGGAATTGTAACACTAAAAATAAAATTAAAAAGAACTATCTGGATCCCGTGCTTACCATTTTTTCAATTCTTTGTTAAATTATTAATAAATAATTCAGTCTTCACATTGTCACCAGAGCAATCTTTGCAAAATACCATTTTGGTAATGTCAGTTTCCTGTTTAAAATTTTAAAATTTATTGTTATAAATATTTGTTGATTATGGTATTGGTTGTCAGTATTTAAGTAGTTAAGGCAAGTGTAAGGTGAAAGGTGGAATAATTTTTGACTCATATTACCAAAAATATGTTATTATTGGCAAGTTTCTTTTCTAAAATGAACATGTGCTAGTTTGCAAGTACAAAAACTTTCAATTTTAATGGGTTGTTAAACAACGTAGTTGCAATGCTTAGAATGTTCATTCTCCTCATCATTTAAACATACCTCCAGGCAATTTTTGTTATTCTCAATATTTTGTGGAAAGGGCAAGCTACTATGTTATTAGTATATTAATCAATGCGTATTTATTAACTAAGTATATTTAGCTCTCAATGCAAAATGTAATTTGCTTATGCTGTGTTATCAAATTGAATCCTCATAATATATTTTTGAGATAAATGTGAATACTGTGGACATTGAGGCTCAGGGAGATTAAATGAATTGTTGAAGATTTAGTAGTTAGCAGAGCTGTAATTTCAATTCAGATATTTTTCAATCCTAAAACTCATCCTCTTATTCACTATGCCATACTGCCCCCGTGAGAGTAACTATTTATATTTCTCTTTAATAGAAATACATGGAAGCTGTAATTTAAAGTAATTAGGATATTTGTGCCTCCCCCTTGTTGTAAGCTGAACAAGAGAATTTGTATCACAAGACAAGTATTATGGTGCCTTTTTATTTAGCAAACTGTTCATTTTTTTGAGCATGTTTTCCTGCAGGCCTTTGTTTAGAAGACTTCATTTAGAGTTGTGCTGTTGGGTGAGGGGCCTCTCTTTGTCTCATTTGAGGCATTTGGGCTCCTGGCCAGAAGCCTGAGCTCCTGATATACTCTCCCTAGAGTGGACTGAAGCTAATTCATCCTCTTGACTTCCTGTTGAGATAGCAGGTGGTTCACTAGCACTTAGTGTTCCTGCCTTACGGCGGAGCTTCTCTCTGCTCCTGGAGTCCTGTTTTATGCTGGGGATACTGGTGGTTTAAAAGCCATTGTGTTCAAGACTGGAAGTCTGGTCTAGGATGCCCTTTACAGCTATAAACTAGCTGCTCTGGAATAGAAATTCTTTCAATATTTTGTAGAATTCACTAGTGAAGCCTCTGGTCTTAGACATTTGTTTGTTGGGTGGTTTTGGATTACTGACTTAATCTCCTTACCAGTAATTGGTCTGTTCAGATTTTCTGTTTCTTCATGATTCAGTCTTGAAGTGTCTAGAAATCTATCCATTTCTCCTAGGTTGTCCAATTTGTTGGTGTATAATTGTTCATAGTAGTCTGTTTTGATTCTTTGTATTTCTATGGTGTCAGTTGTAACATCTCCTCTTTCATTTCTGATTTTATTTACTTGAGTTCTTGCTGTCTTTTTTTGGTGAGTCTAACTAAAGGTTTGCCAATTTTGTTTACCTTTTCAAAGAACCAGCTCTTAGTTTCATTGATCTTTTCTATTGTATTTTTAGTCTCTCTTTTATTTATTTCTTTTCTGTTCTTTGATATTTTCTTCCTTCTACTAACTTTGGGCTTCATTTGTTCTTGTTGTTCTGGTTGGTTACTTGAGGTACAAAGTTAGGTTGTTTATTGGAGATTTTTCTTGTTTCTTGATGTAGGAGTTCATCATATGAACTTTGCCCTTAGAACTGCTTTTGCTGCATCTCATAATTTTGGTAGGTTGTATTTCCATTTTCATTTGACTCAAAGAATTTTTTGATTTATGTTTTGATTCCTTCTTTGATACATTGGTTGTTCAGTAACTTGTTTAATCTCTCTATATTTGTGAATTTTCTACTTCTTGTAATTGATTTCTAGTTTCATACCATTGTGGTCAGAAAATATGCTTGGCATGACTTCGGTCTTACTAAGTTTATTAAGACTTGTTTTGTGGCACATGATTTATTCTGAGAAGGTTCCATGTGTGCTTGAGAAGAAATGTGTATTTTGCTGCTGATGGATGAATGTTCTGTAAATGTTTGTTAAATCCATCTGGTTTAACATGTAGTTTAAGTCCAGTATTTCCTTATTATTTTCTGTTTAGATGATCTAGCCATTGTTGAAAGGGGGTTATTGAAGTACCCAACTGTTACTGTATTGCTGTCTATTTCTCCCTTCAGTTCTGTTAATATTTGCTTTATATATCTAGGTGCTTCTCTGTTGGGTGCATAAATATTTACAAATATTATATCCTCTTGTTAGACTGACCCTTTTATCATTATATCAATATAAAGACCTTCTTTGTCTCTTATTTTCGTCTCTGTCCTGAAGTCTACCTTATCTGATATAAGTATAGATACCTCTGCTTTCTTTTGGTTTCAGTTTGCATGGAGTATCTTTTTCCATGCCTTCACTTTCAGCCTGTGTCCTTAAAGCTGAAGTGAATCTCTTGTAGGCAGCATATAGTTGGATCTTGTTCATTTTACCCATTTAGCCACTTTGTGTCTTTTGATTGGAAAATTTAGTCCATGTACATTTAAAGTAATTATTGATAGTTATGGATTTACTATTGCCATTTTGTTAATTGTTTTCTGGTTGTTTTGTCATTTCTTTGTTCCTTTCTTTCCCTCTTGTTTTTCTTCCTTTGTGATTTGATGATTTTCTGTAGTGGTATGCTGAGATTTCTTTCTCTTTCTCTTTTGTGTATCTACTATAGGTTTTGCACTGTGTTACCATGAGGCTTACATAAAATATCTTATAGCTAAAATAGTCTGTTTTAAGCTGATAACAACGTAACTTCAAATGTATAAGAAGATTCTACATTTTTACACTCTTCTCCAACATTTGATGTTTTTGATGTCACAACTTAAATCTTTTTAATATTGTGTATTCATTAACAAATTATTGTAGTTATAGGTGGTCTTAATATTTTTAATTTTAATCTTTATACCAGAGTTATAAGTGATTTACCCACCACCATTACAATATTAGAGTATTCTGAATTTAACCATATATTTATCTGTACCAGTGAGTTTTATGCTTTCGTATGTTTTAATGTTACCAATTAGCATCCTTTTGTTTCAGCTTGAAGAAATCCCTTTAACATGTCTTGTAAGACCCGTCTAGTGGTGATAAATTCCCTTAGCTTTTGTTTGTCTGGAAACTCTTTATCTCTCTTTCAATTCTGCAGGACTATTTTGTTGGGTAGAGTATTTTTGTTTGGCAGTCTTTTTTATTTCTTTCCAGCACTTTGAATGTCTCATCCCACTGCCTTCTGACCTGCAAGGTTATTGTAGAATCCACTGATAGTCTTATGAGGGTTCCCTTGTACGTAACAAGTTGCTTTTCTGTTGCTGCTTTTAAGGTTTTTGTCTTTGACAATTTAATTATAATGTCTGGGTGTGAATTTCTTTAGATTCATCATATTTGGTATTTCTTGGGCTGCCTAGATTTAGATGTCTGTTTTTTTTCCCCCAGCTTAGGGAAGTTTTCAGCCATTATTTCTAAGGATCCCTGTCTTCTAGGATCCTTATAATGTGTATATTGGCTCATTTTTTAGTGCGCTATAAGTCTCTTAAGCTATCTTCACTCCTTTTTTAGTCTTTTTTCTTCACTGAGTGGATGTATTCCACTGCTCTGTCTTCTAACTCACTGACTCTTTCTTCCACTTGATCTAGTCTGCTGTTGAACCTTTCTATTGAATTTTTCAGTTCAGTTATTTTATTCTTTATCTCTATACTTTCTGTTTGGTACTTTGTAATATTATCAGTATCTGTTGAAATTCTCACTTTGTTCATGCATTGCTTTCCGGAACTCTGTGAGCATCTTTCTGGGCATTATTTTGAACTCTCTGTCAGGTAAATCACTTTTCTCTGTTTCATTAAGGTTGGTTTCTAGAGATTTATATTGTTCTCTTGTTTGGAACATATTCCCTTGTTTCTTCATTTTCCTTGAATGCTTGTGTTGGTTTTTGTGCATTAGCTAAACAGCACCTCTTTCAGTCTTGACAGAATGGTCTTGTGTAGGCGATGAATCCTGTTAATCAGCCCAGCCCGAACTCCTGGATGCCTCTCAAACCTTTGTGACTGTCCAAGCCACTGTCCTTCTTCATGCCTTTTAGTAGTTGAGGGTATGAGAAGACCCATCTAAGTTCCAAAGGGGATGATTGTAGTCAGCACTTAGATACAGGCTGATTAGAAGCCAGACCCTCAGGCAACAGCTGGGAAAGTATGCCATCAAGCACTTTCTGGGGAGAAACTGGGAGGTAGGCTTTTTGTCTTCTCCCTTGCACTGAACCCTGAGCCCATTACAAACTGTTTATTTGTTTGCTATAGTCCAGTGGGACTTGTTAACTGCAAGCACTGTTGACAGTCAGAGCCAGGTGATCTGGGGGCCCATCTCCCAGGCGGTAGCTGCAAAAGGTGGGGCATGAGACATGTGTAGAAGGTCCTTCTAGAGAGATGGTGGTGACCTGGTTTTATTGTTGGAGTGAGCTGGATGGAGAAGGTGGGGTAAGCGCCCACTGATTCTTTCAGGTTCCTGGTAGGATCAGTTAGATGTTGTCAATTAGTGTCTAGACTCTTACGCAACAGCTTGTAAAGTATGAAGTCAAACCCTTTCCAGGGAAAGACTGGGAGATGGATGTTTTAGCTGCTCCTTCAGTCCTGAGACTTGGGAGGATAGTTGTGGTTAGTGCTCATGATCCTATCGGTAACTTCTTTGTTTGCCGTAGTCCTGTAGGACTCATGAATGCTGGCTATCAGAGATAGGAGTTTTAGGGGACTGTTTCTCAGGTGGGAGCCTTAAAGGTTGGGACACTAGATGTGCTGTCCATACTGCCTGTTCCTCAGGGAGAAGCTGGGAGTTTGGGGTTTCCTCCTGATTGTATGGTTCTATGCCTGGAGTGAGGTTTATGATGAGAGTGTCTCAGCCTTTCCTACCAGTTTCGATATGGGTATTGTCTCTGTTGCCCAATGTATAGGAGTCATTCATCTGGATTTCTCTAGTTTCTCAGTTCCCAGATTTCTCTCAGAGAGAAGTGCTTTGTGTGTAGCTGTACAATCACTGTGTCCATGGGAGGAGGAAATTGGCCTCCTATATCATCATTTTGGTCAAAAACAAAACTGAAAAAAAGCCTCTTTAGTTTCTTTATTAAGTAATTTGTTTTTTAAAGATAATTGTTTTTATATAACCAGTATTCATTCATTTATTCATTTGGTAACCGTTACTGAATTCTATTCTAGATGCTGGCAATACAGCAATAAATTAAATAGAAAAAACTCTCTAGAGCATACCTTTGAGCAGGGAGGATACAGAAAATAAATAAATAAACTATATTATATATCTTGTGGTGATAAGAGGTGTGAAGTCAAATATAATGAGGTAAGGGGGCTTAAGAGTGAAAAGTGAGAGTGATCTTTCATAAAAGTTCTTCAGGGAAGACCTCTCTAATAAGGAGACATTTCATTGCAGAGTTGGAGGATGTGAGGGAGTGAGGTATGTACATATATGGAGTGAAATAGAGGGAGAGTGTTCCAGGTTGCTGGAGAAGCAAGCAAAATATATGGGATTTGGAGACAGAGTTATGTATCTCCTCATATAACCTTTATTATCCAACAATATGCACCAAAACTGAGGAGAGAAGGATAAAATATTTTTATGTTCTTTTCTCTTCTTTTACTTAAAAAATATTTATTTATTTGGCTGCACCGGGTCTTTGTTGCGGCATGCAGGATCTTTTAGTTGCAGCATGTGGGCTCTTAGTTGCAGCATGCGGGATCTAGTTCCCTGACCAGGGATTGAACCTGGGCCCCCTGCATTGGGAATGTGGAGTCTTAACCACTGGACCACCAGGGAAGTCCCTTTATGTTCTTTTAATTTTTGCTGATGGCAAAAAAAGTGACACCTTCAACTTGTCTTTGTAATCCTGAAAAGCACTGGCAGGAGAAGTATTAATTCTATTTATGTTCAAATTTTAAATTATCATTTATATTTTCTTTGCATACTTGAAATAATATGTAAATAGAACCTAGGGAGACATTGTTTTGTTTTACTTTGTATATTGTTTTGTAAGGTCAGTTAATGTTTGAATCATGCTGAAGCATAAAGGATTAAGGAGGGGTGGAGAGTGTGGCAAATTGGAGAATTTATGCCCTGTGCAAAGGGAAGAACTATTACTCAACTCTAATTGATTATTGCCATGTGAGGATGTGAGCCTAGTTTTGAATGTATTTTCTGGTTTTTCAAGAAAAGTCGGAAATTTGTATATTATGTGCTGTCTCCTGATCTTTAAGTGTTGGAAACTAAGTAAAAACATTTCAAAACACTCTTCAGGCCAGACAAAACATTCATACTATGGGGATCTGGCCCACAAGTCACCAGTTTGCCACCTTCTGGGGTATTACACCATAATTAAATTTTACAGCCTCCTTCAAGGGATAGTATAGACCTAATAGTAACAAAATGCTGTAGGATTTCTGGATACAGATGGTTTTAACACACTATTGTACTGTTGCTCTCCCTGGGTGGTGCTGAATATATCTGTTCTTGTTGTCTTAGGGTATGGTCAGACGGGTCCACTGTCTCAGCGAGCTGGGTACGATGCTGTTGCCTCTGCTATTTCTGGTCTGATGCACATCACAGGGCCCGAGGTAGGTATCCTTCTTTAGAATATTCATATTTTTTCCCCTATTTATTCCAAAGAGATTTTCATCTTTACTAACCCCTTAGGCTTAAACATGAGTTAATTTTAGGAAAAAACCACGGAAAGTGAATGACGTTAAAAATGGAAATGTTTATTATGAACGTACTTGAGGCTTCATGTCATTATGGCCCCATGGAAAAGAACAACCTTTTTAGCAAGAAGCAATAGATCAAGTGGTGAACACATTTTCCATATGTATTATATCATTCAAGCTTAGTAAAGGCACCTTTGTGTGACTTAGGAATATTCCTCGTGTGAAGTAGAATGGCTGACTAGACTAGTCCGCGGATGTCCATTTCTACCAGAGTACTTTCATTTGATGTATATACATAGTGGAGGTTTTCTTTTTCCCTCTGGAGTATTATTAGTGGTTGTTTGTTTAAAAATTTGTTACTTAATGCTCGGACACAGTTGTGTCTGATTGTTAATGCATTAGATTCTGACAGTGAAAGAATTATTTGATTTTATAACCACATTCCTTCTCCATTGGTGATAGGAAGTTCCCAAAAAATATATAGACGACCAAAATGCGGGTGGTTAGATCAAAGACTTTTAGAAAATGGACTCTGGGGGAAAGCTAAACATGCCATTAAATAAAGTAAAAAAAAGTGTGAAAGCTTAGTAAATAAAAATACTAAAAAAATCCACTTCCAAAACAAATTAGATTGATAGCCTTAAAATACTTTTTCAAGTCGGTATTCCTTCCCTGAACCGCTTTCTTCAGTTAATTCTTCAGGAAATATTGCTGTCGTGTTGGGATAAAATGAGGCAGAATGACCTCAAGTCGTTTTTTTTTTTTTTTTTTTTTTTACAGATTTTACTTCTTTTTATTATTTTAAAGTAGGTGTTGGGATTTCAGTGACTTAAAATATATGGTCTTTTGTACTTTCTTTGTTTCATTTTCACAAGTCTTAGAAAGAATGTGTGTGGCTTTTCCTTACAATATTCAAGGGCACCAATTTTCTTTCTGTCCATTTGAGAGAATGAAGCATGGATATATATCTCTTTGCTCTTTCCCATAGAGGTACTTATATGGTCAAGACATTATTTTTGTGAGTGGTTTTACTTAATAGCATTGTACTCAATTGTGAATAGGTGAAAAGATATGGGACTTTTAAATTTGAATATTCAAATATTAAAATGAATTAGCTCCAAAACACCTGAGGAGGATGAGGTGAAAGCTGACTCCATTGGTGCACTGCGCTATATTCTGACAGGGGTACCACACAGTGTGTGCTCAGCCATAGTAGTTGTCAGTCAGTAACTCACCTCTTGTGTTATCCTCAGGAGACTTGTGTTCTGGCTAAGCAAATAACAACAACACTAACTGAATGCTTACTATGTGCCAAGCATTATTTTAGGTACTTCACGTGTATTATGTTAAATAATCTCAGCTTCCATATACTGTGTTTCTTTCACACGGACACATCTCTCACTTCTCAATTCATCCACCCAGTGAATGGTTATTGTACATATACCGAGGGAATCCTCTGTATGCTGGCTACTACAGGCAACAGGTAGCCACGGTACTTAAGTGGAGAAGACAAACATTAACAGAAAAGAAATATTAAACAAGTAAAAAGAGCTCTAAAGAAGAGTACAGGATGCTACTGACGTATATAACAGTGTGCCTCAGGCCATTTTAATACTTCCAGAGATTCTGCAAAATGTGGTTTGACAGCAAAGGATAAAAGCAGCCTGAAGAGAATCAGCCCATGCTGGGAATCTCCCTTTAAGGAGTGGTTTCCCCCTGCTATCAGCAGTATATGACAGTTCACTAAGCCTCTCAGCAGAGGTTCCCCAGGAGGGATCACTTCTGAGAGCCCTGGCTAATATTTTTAACCAGCCAATGCAGATGCACTGTTGCCAGTTGTATCACGTTGCTTATGAAGTTTTATCTACCTGCCCAGCTGTGTACTTGTCCTGTAGCATAACTCCGTGTTGTCAGATGACTGATTGGAACCCGGGCTTCCTCACCCTATTCAGTGCAGCCTAATGTTGTCAGGATGGTTGGTCAGGAAAGGCTTCTCTGAGGGCCAGATATTTAAGGTAGGACGCAATTAAGCACTAACCTGGTGACTCTAGGGCAACACCATGCATGACATCTAAATGCTGGAGGGTCTGGTGGGTTTGAGGAGCTAGTCTAATTGGATTATTGTGAGCTAGCAGAGAAGGGGAAGAATGAGGTTGGAGATGCAGGGAACTTATTGTTTATGGACCTACTATATTAGTTAAGAGTTTGAAGAGATGGAAAGATACATTATCATATATACATATTTTTAGTGATGATCTAATATATTTCTGCCTGGAAATTGAGTGATGTTCCCAAAGTATAGACTATTATTATGATGAGAAAGCTCAAAATGCATGGTTTTTCTATAGTGGACTCATAATGTTATTTTATCCCAAAGGGGCATCAGCTAAATGTGTAATATAGGATAAAATCTATGAAAGTAGTCTTTATGATGAGATTTAAACAAACTAGTTACAGTTACCTCCAGCTAAATCTAAAATCTAGCCTTTTAGGTAATGCTGTGGTATTGTTGAATAAAATTCGGATTTGGTAACGGAGAAAAGAGAACTGACGTTGAGTACCTACACTGTGCTAGACCCATGCTTGATGTTTTCCATGTGCTTTTATGTTTTCATTCTTACGTTGATCCTTCCAGGTGTAGGTATTGATAAATTCTGTAACTGAAGCTTAAGGGCTTAGGTAACTTGTACAGGGTGCCCAGGTATGTAAAATGCTAAAGCCATACTTTGAACCCAGTCTGCTTTACATCTTCTAGCTATATATAGTACCTTCTGAACTATAGCCACTCTCCATGCTACCTGAAGAATGAAACCTGATTTTTATTGTATTTGCATCCTGCTTATGCTTGCTATTGATATATGTTGCACTGTAGTGAATAGACCATTTGGTGGAGTGAGAAAGCAGTCAACTAAGAGTCTGGAGGCCTGGCTGTATCTCATTCACTCCTGTGTAATGTTTACCTGGGTGCCTAAAAGGGGCACCAGGAGGGCATAAGCCTCATAAGACCATGGTCTTTGCTTGCTCACTGCGGTATCTCATTGCCTAGAACAGAGCCTGGTACTTTCTAAGCACTCAATAAATAAATGCTGAATGAATGAATAAATGAATACTTGGTACTGTGCTATGTGATCTGGAACATATCGTATAGCTTCTCTCTTTCGGTGAAGTGCATCTGGAAGTGATGTTCACACAGCTTCTCTTCCAGATATTGTAAAGAGAAAATAAATGTCTTTTATAGAATGTAAAAGTACAAACATGTATAATGTAATGTAGTACCCATAAGAATCAACAATTGCTTGGTATATCTGTAGATTCCTCAGCTCCACCCTCAGAGATACTGATTTGTGGGTAGAGCCCACAAATATGCATATTTAATGATGGCCCCAAGCGCTTCTGATGGAGAAGGTTGTGGATCGCACTTGGAAACATTATGAGAGGTGTTATTATTAAAAATCCCTTTGCATAGACTCTGACAGAAGTTAATGACTTGTTAAGGTCTATATATTATGTTTAAATTAGAACCTTGTGCTCCCCATTATTTTTTATGTTCAAGGCTCTATGCTAACCAGTTATTACTCAAAAGGGATATCATCTATCTACCTATCTATCTATTTATTTATCTATCATCTATCTAATTTTTTTTTAATGCATAGGGAATATGGAGAGGGTATTGAGAATGAAACCAATGAGTATCAGAGATTCTGGAAAGTAAATGACTCAGACATATGTAATACATGTTCTAAGTAATAATTTACCTTACATTTAAACATCAAGAATTATATCAATCAATGAAAAAGATGTATTGACCATATGTGAATAGCATTGTTTTACATGCCATAAAGAATTTAATAAGTTACTCTATAAGTAATAATTTGATTGACTAGATTAGATACATACTCATGGAAAAGTTAGAAAATGATGGAAAACTGCATAAAATTAAGTGGAAGATTATGTAGCAGGCAATATAGAGAACTGTGAGATAGAGCGTTTCTAATCCTTTCTTGGGAATAAACAGCCTTTGAAAGCCCTTGAGTTTTATGATCCTAGAGGCCTGGGGCTGGGGAGTGTGTGTATATGTGTGTGGGTGAGTGAGTGGGTATGTGTGTGTCTGCATATGTGGTGCTGACAGTGAGGTAAGCTTTTTGCAAGCAGCCGAGAGGGGTAGATGTGTGAGGGCAGGGGGCATGGTGCCAGTTGTCAGCTGTTTCTGTGAGCACTTCCAGGGTAGGGAAAGCCTCTTATTCAACTTTATGTCCTTGTGCCCCGTATAACAGATGCTCTTCAAATGTTTTTTCAAAAAAAATTTAATTAATAAAATCTTCAAAATCTAATTTATGGCCTACATGGAATCTGTTGGAGACAAATTACTATAACTTACTACAAGTAAAACATAAATGTGGCTCAGGGTGGGATTTCAAAAAAGTGGTGGGATTTGAGTAGAATGGTACCTGGTAGGATTCAGAGGGATTGAGGCATTCCTAGTGAAGATCGCAGAGTGAACAAAGATAGGGAAGTAGAAAGGAATCAGGCATACCTAGAGAAAAGCAATAGGCCAGCCATGGAAGAGCTGAGAGTTAAAGTTTCAGAGTAGTGGGGGAAACTTGATTAAGGCCATGCTTTGGAAAGTCTTCAAGGTCAAGCAAAGAAATTGAGATGTTATTTGCTCACAGTGAAGTTAGGGAGGTTTTTCACAAGGGGAGTGACATGATGAAAGCTGTGCTTCATAAGATTAGTTTGATCCATATGTGCAGGATGGATTACATCAAGTTTACAAGCTATGCTTCTTAGATATTTATCTCCCCCTTTAAAAACTAAGGACACACAAACAATTACACAAAAGGAAAATAGTCTTACATTGCTATCCAAAGGCACTGTATTGTATTTAGTTTGTATTTTTGAAGAGGTAATACATTCACATAATGCTAAATCTACAAGAAACAAGTATGTTGACTATATAATTTATCATACAAATCAGGACTCTTTCAAGAGTGGAAGAGAGCTCTCTATATAATAACCAGGTTTGTCTTTGTCACTCTGTATCTGAGTTTACAATGTAAATCTCCTTCTCTCTGTCTTCAATTCACCTACTTCTCAGAGATAGTCAATGCTATCACTTTTCTTTTGCATCCTTTCAGAGATGTTCTACTAAGAAACAAGCACAATAGTCTTCCCGCATCTTTTATTTTTTAAATAAATGATTCTTTTTAAAAAAATATTTATTTTATTTTTGGCTGCATGGGGTCTCAGTTGCAAGACGTGGGATCTTCATTGAGGCATGCGGGATCTTTCGTTGTGGCGCGTGGGCTCCTCTCTAGTTGTGGCGTGCGGGCTCCAGAGCACATGGGCTCTGTAGCTGTGGCACGTAGGCTCTCTAGTTGGGGCTCACATGCTCAGTAGTTGCGGCCCATGGGCTTAGTTGCCCTGCGGCATGTGGGATTTTAGTTCCCCGACCAGGGATCGAACCTGCGTCCCCTGCATTGGAAGGCGGATTCTCAACCACTGGACCACCAGGGAAGTCCCTAACCTACTTATTTCTTATGTCATTTCTGAGCTTGAGGTATCCTATGCTCTAGCAATGGTTTTCATCTGTGGATAGTAATCTTCACCCCGACTCCAGGGGAGTTTTAAAATGATGTGTGGGATGGTGGGTTGTACTGGCATTTAGTGCTTGGGGTAGGGATGAGTAAACATCCTTAAGGTTTGGGACAAGCTCATGAATCTAGAATGTCACCTCCAAAATGCCACTGGTGCCCCTATTGAAAGCCTTAACTAGATACACAGGGTTTTTGTTCATCTTTTGTGACTTGGTTTTTTTCTTAGCTTCCTTAGGGAAAACTTGCCACTTCTTTCTCTGTGCTCCAATGTAATTTTCATTATGTTGCTTATTGTATGTCGATCTGTCTCTGACTTTGGAATGTAAGTGCCTTAATTCAGGGAGTGTCTTTGGGATACTTTTTTATATCCCTAGAGTATAACACAGATCCACTACAGAGTTGGTACTCATTGATTATTTGTTATTTATGAATTTGGAATCTTTAAGGATTCAACTTCAGTTTGATAATAACAGGTTGATACACGTAGCGATAGCTATAGCATTTGAGATTCCTTTTGGAGTTCTTTAAGGGACATACTTAAAAATAAAAGGAGAGTCTTCTATTGGGTGGAACACTTCATAAAAGCCTCATACTCAGAAAATGTGAATAGGGAATTTTGGGGTTGTGACTGGAAAAATATGGTAAAAAATATTTGGAAAAAACATTCAGCTTGAGGTAACGATTAAAAATCATTTAAACAAGTTTCTTCCTAATGTTTTTGCTTTCTGAATCTTATGAAAGAAAAAACCTCCCCCTCCTTTTTTTTTTTTTTTCTATCTCAGTTAGTGGTTACTTTTGAGAGCATTGTGTTCATTTTGAGTCATCATGCTTTGAAAAAGTGTTATAATCAGAGAAAATCCTAAAAAGAATGGCCAAAATTCTCCCAGGGATATAAAATAGTTTCTTCAATGAGAAAGTCTATAGGGACTGGATTTGTTTGCCATAGATAAGGCAAAGAAATGATTTGAATGCCATTTTCATCTATTTTGGGGAGGATGTGGAATAGTTATTTTTATTGTTCATAGAACAATGAATAAAAGAAAAGGAGCTCATATCAGAGAAGATATTTTAATTAGCTAAATGAAGAGCTTTTTGGCCATTAGGGTATTGAACATTAAAAAAAACCTTGTTTTTTTCATTTGTAAAAGTGACAGTACTAACACACATCCTGGAAAATGTACTCAGATTAAATGAGATAATGTGTAGGCAGACACCTGGGAAATAATGCTAGTTCCTTTTCCCTTTCTGTTGCATGCCTGGCATGTATTAGATACTCAATAACTGCTCTGTTTCCTCTGGAGATCTTTAAGGAGAGAGGGATAAGCATCTTCCTGGATGATTTAGAAATTTACCTGCCTAAAGGCAGGAAGTTGGACCAAATGATCCTTTGAGAGTTTTTCAGCTTTAGGAGTCTTTATGTACTGTTTTATTTTGGAAACGAATACAGTAGAATTTCTTTCTCTTTTTTAAAAGTTCTTTTGTAGGAAAGATTGGCTAGTCAAGGATGTAATGTTTAATTCATACTGTCATTTTACACAGTAAAAAGGAAAATGCAGAGTGTCTTGAATGGCTGTTTGAACCATAGAGACTTTTGATGGCAAGTTAATGAGAGTTTAAATTCTGAGTTAGTAACTTCTCTAGGAGATTGGACTGCATGAAAAATCACAATGTGTATTCTACACTCAAGCACTTTTTTTTTTTTTTTTTGCGGTATGCGGGCCTCTCACTGCTGTGGCCTCTCCCGTTGCGGGGCACAGGCTCCGGACGCGCAGGCCCAGCGGCCATGGCTCACGGGCTTAGTTGCTCCGCGGCATGTGGGATCCTCCCGGACCAGGGCACGAACCCGCATCTCCTGCATCGGCAGGCGGACTCTCAACCACTGCGCCACCAGGGAAGCCCCTCAAGCACTTTTATCTAAGTAAAATCAGGGTAAAGTGACTATAAAGGAGGAGCTTAAAGAGGTCCCTGAAAGGGCAATGTGCAGCTTTCAAGAAATAAAGGGACATAAGGTTTAGCTCAGTTAGTCTTAGTTCTAAACCATGTTTCTCTCACCCATGTGGCCCCCTGGACTGGCTGTCGAGAACCATAACCCTGTTTAGTTGTAACTGAGGAATAGTTTCCATGTTAACTTTTGAGAAAATAGTTTAATTTCTGTCTTTCATTGCATGTTCAAGGAGGAGGAGACTTCTGCACTTTTGGCATGAAAAGATCTAAAATATTAGGAGGATTAATATTTAAATCTGTGTGAAAATGATGCCTTTAAGTAGAGTCAGATGTACTTTTAGTCCCTCTAAGTTGTTCCTTGTATAGATAGAGGATAATCAAGTGCAAAAATAATAAATACTTGGCTTGAAGTCATAGTCAGTCACTGGAAAAGAACTTTGAACTTGTAATGAAGCTTACATTTGTGCTAGTAAATCATAATTCCTGTCCCGAGGGATAGGAAATGTTGAGAAACTTTTCACTACAGAACTATCGGATGTAATCCTACAAGACTTTCAGAGCCTGATTGAATTAAGGATTTTCAGGTTTAGGCACACTGATTCCGATTTTACTATATACCAGAAGTCTTTAGAATTGCTTAGACAACTCTAAATGATACATAAATTCCCATGTCTTAGACGTAATGAAACAGAAACCTGGGATGGTGTTACTTGTATATCTGTATTCTTGAAAAGCCTTCTGAGTGATTCTGATAATCCACCTGGTTTTGGAATCACTGGTGTAAGTAATGAGGTACTGTTAATACTTTGTGGAAAAAGGGCATGTGGTTTCTGTTTCTTTCCTCCATCCATTGCATTCTGGCTTCCATAGCCCCCTCACCAATGAAATTGCTCTTGGGAGGGTTACCAGTGACCTCTTAATTGGAAACTAGAGTGGATACTTTTCCTTTCTGTTTGTTTATTTATTTATTTTTTACAGTAGGTCCTTTTTGGTTATCTATTTTATTTTATTTATTATTTATTTATTTATTTATTTATTTATTTATTTATTTACGGTACGCGGGCTCTCACTGTTGTGGCCTCTCCCGTTGCGGAGCACAGGCTCCGGACATGCAGGCTCAGCGGCCACGGCTCACGGGCCCAGCCGCTCCGCGTCACGTGGGATCTTCCCGGACCGGGGCACGAACCCACGTCCCCTGCATCGGCAGGCGGACTCTCAACCACTGCGCCACCAGGGAAGCCCCGGTTATCTATTTTAAATATAGCAGTGTGTATGTGTCAATCTCAAACTCCCAATCTATCCCTTCCCCCACATTTCCCCCTCAGTAACCATAAGTTCATTCTCGAAGTGAGTCTGTTTCTGTTTTGCAAATAAGGTCATTTGTATCATTTTTCTTTTAGATTACACATATAAGCGATATCATATATTTGTCTTCCTCTTTCTGACTTACTTCACTTTTCCTTTCTTATCTCACTTTGTGACAGTAGACAGTGTTGGCCACCTACCCCTCCTCGATGCTCTTTTCCTCCTTGTCTCCCGTAATGTGTCTTTCCTGGTTTTTCTCCTTCTCAGTCTTCTTCATGGCCTCCTTTTCCTCAGCCTGATTTTAAAGTAATGATTGTGCCCAGAATTCTGTGCTTTGACCTCATCTATTTTTTTTACTCTTTTATACTCTCTAATAAGGCAGCCATTAGCCACATGGGACTGGTAAGCATTTGAAATGCGTCAAGTTTGAATTGAGATGTGCTGTAAGTGTAAAAAGTACAATGGATTTCAAAGACATATGAACAAAATCATGTAAAATTTCTCATTAATAATTTAAAAAATTGATTACATTTTGAAATGATAATATTTTAGATACATTGTGTTAAATGAAATATATTACTAAAATTAATTACACTGGTTTCCTTTTACTTTTTTTAGCAAAATTTTAGAAATTACATATATAGTTTTTATTTTGCTCACCTTATATTTCTATTGGGTAGCACTGTTCTATATGTTCTTCCTAGATAATATCTCAAACCTAGTGTGGTTTTAACTACCAAACATAATGTTTTGGCTCTCAAATTTATATCTTTCACCCAGTTCTTTTTCCCTTGGGTTTTAGGTTTGCATATTCAACTCTTGATTGGATATATTCCTTAAATTGAAGAAACAAAAAACCAGTTTAGCAGTATTTTTCTTTTCTTTTATCCTATCTCAATTGACCTATTAACCAAAACCCAGAAACTTAAACTTCTTTCCAAACATTCACTACGTCTGGGTTCTGTGTTCTAACTCTTGTGACCATTTGTTCCATCCTCTCATTCCTACTGCTGTTGACTTAGTTTGGCCTCTGATCTTTTTCATGAATAATTGCAGTAATTTTCTACTTGGTTCCCTGCCTCAACTCTCAAACCTTATGATTCTTATGACTCCTCTCTAATCTACAAAGTATGCCAGTGATATTTAATTTGTATTCAATAAAACTGATCTTGGAACTTTATTTTTCTGGAAACCTTTCAGTTATTTCCTGTCATACTTAGGGAAGCAAATAAACAAATAAACCTAACCTCATTAGGTATATAATATCAGGCCTTCATGATTTGTCTTTGGTTGCTATCCAGCCTCATTTCTTTCTTTTTTTTTTTTTGTAATTTTTGAATTTTATTTTATTTATTTTTTTATACAGCAGGTTCTTATTAGTTATCCATTTTCTGCATATTAGTGTATATACATGTCAATCCCAATCTCCCAGTTCATCACACCACCACCATCCCTGCCTGCCACTTGCCTCCCTTAGTGTCCATATGTTTGTTATCTACATCTGTGTCTCTATTTCTACCCTGCAAACCAGTTCATCTGTACCGTTTTTCTAGGTTCCAAATATATGCGTTAATATATGATATTTGTTTTTCTCTTTCTCACTTACTTCACTCTGTATTACAGTCTCTAGATCCATCCATGTCTCTACAAATGACCCAATTTAATTCCTTTTTATGGCTGAGTAATATTCCATTGTATATATGTACCACAACTTCTTTATCCATTCATCTGTCAATGGGCATTTAGGTTGCCTCCATGACCTGGCTATTGTAAATAGTGCTGCAGTGAACATTGGGGTACATGTGTCTTTTTGAATTATGGTTTACTCAGGGTATGTGCCCAGTAGTGGGATTGCTGGGTCATATGGTAATTCTATTTTTAGTTTTTTAAGGAACCTCCATACTGTTCTCCATAGTGGCTGTATCAATTTACATTCCCACCAACAGTGCAAGAGGGTTCCCTTTTCTCCACACCCTCTCCAGCATTTGTTGTTTGTAGATTTTCTGATGATGGCCATTCTGACCGGTGTGAGGTGATACCTCACTGTAGTTTTGATTTGCATTTCTCTAATAATTAGTGATGTTGAGCAGCTTTTCATGTGCTTCTTGGCTATCTGTATGTCTTCTTTGGAGAAATGTCTATTTAGGTCTTCTGCCCATTTTTTGATTGGGTTTTTTTTTTTTTAATTGAGCTGCGTGAACTATTTATATGTCTTGGAGATGAATCCTTTGTCCGTTGATTTGTTTGCAAATATTTTCTCCCATTCTGAGGGTTGTCTTTTCGTCTTGTTTGTAGTTTCCTTTGCTTTGCAAAAGCTTTTAAGTTTCATTAGGTCCCATTTGTTTATTTTTGTTTTTATTTCCATTACCCTAGGAGGTGGATCAAAAAAGATCTTGCTGTGATTTATGTCAAAGACAGTTCTTCCTATGTTTTCCTCTAAGAGTTTTATAGTGTCTGGTCTTACATTTAGGTCTGTAATCCATTTTGAGTTTATTTTTGTGTATGATGTTAGGGAGTGTTCTAATTTCATTCTTTTACATGTAGCTGTTCGGTTTTCCCAGCACCACTTATTGAAGAGACTGTCTTTTCAACCTCATTTCTTATCATACCTTCACATTCACGGTTTGCTTCAGTCATCCAAACTAGTTGCAAAGTCTTCTCCAAAATTATAAATCAATTTTTAATATATCTTAAAAGAGTCATAAACTTCTTTGAGAATTTGATGAAAGCTATCAAACGTCTTCTAGGAAATTAACATACAGAATTTTTGCATATAGTTTCAGAGGAATCTTGGAACACCTAAAACTGGGACAAGAACTGTAGTTTATATCCTTTTGTTTCCCAGGTATTCCTTCTGCATTGTAGGCTGGTTTTCTTCTTGGTCATTTGTAAGCCTTGATCTCTATTCTGCTAATAATTATTGTGTAACAAATCACCTTGAAACTTAGTGACTTAAAACAAGAGCAATCATTTTATGAACTCTCATAGTTTCCATGGGTCAGGAGTTTGGGAAGGGCTCAGTTGGGTGGTTCTGGCTTGGGGTTTCTCAAGCAATTGCAGTCAAAGCAGGAACAGTGGGAGCTGGAGCAGCTTGGGGCTGCCAGGCATCTCCCCATCTAATCTCAGGACTTTTTCACATCATCTCTTTGCATGGGCTAGTTTGAGCTTCCTTACAGTATGTGGCCTTAGAGCAGTCAGACTGTTTATATGGGGGCTCAGGGCTGCACTAACACAAGTGTTCAGTAAACAAGGCAAAGTCACCAATACATATGTTCTATGACATAGTTGTGGAGGTCATGCTGTAACCCTTCTGCAAAATTTTGTTGGTTACAAGCATGTTACAAACCCACCCAGAATGAAGGAGAAAGGAATTAGACTCCACCTGTTGATGGGGGCAAGGAATGTTAAGGTACTAAAAGGGCATGTGGAAGGGGATATTGCAGCCATCTTTGGAAAATACAATCTTTCACAGTCTCTCAACATGCTGCAATGCTACATAAAGAGCAGGTGGGATTTAGGCACAGTCTTTCCACTTTGTGGAGAAATCTGCTAGTAACAATGGACTTCTTGTAGCTTTAAATGATCTTTTCTTGGCTTTGCCTGTGGCAAAAATTGGTTATGGACTAAGCTTTATGATCTCAATGTAAACATTTTCTACTCTTAGTGTCTGAACCTAATTATCAAAGAGAGAACCAGAATGAAAGGAACAGAAAAGCTATCTCTTGATACATTAGATAGCAATTTTGAGCGAGTAAAAAAGGATATGTTTTCCACCTTTTAAAACTTGTATCTTAATGACTTGATAATCCATTTGGATGAAACAAAGGTACTGCCATAGACAGCAGAAAGTTCAATGTTCTCCTATGTGCTGATGGTTTATTATTGTGTTCCAAGACTGGCCTTAATAGGTCACTGGTTCCATCTAATTTTTGTCATAACTAAATAAGACTAAAATAATTTTTTAAACCAGATCACCTGCTGCATTTATTTGGCTTATTCTGACAACTCCATGCATGTGGCCTCCACAACTACACAGAGTGATTCTATCCAGTTTATCTTGGAGGGTTCAGGAAGCACTGTATTAGATAACTTGTAACACTGGTGTAGAAAGATTTTTCATTCAAAAGTAATTGCATTCAAAATCCATAATGTAGTTCTTTGAGACATCATTTATTGATGAGAAATGAAAATTAAATGAAATAGGTAAAGTTATAGGACAGGGAACATCCTCAAGAGTTCATCTGTTTTGTTCCTTCTAGGTATGGCTTACCTAAATCATACCAGAAATAGACAACTCTTATAAAGGTCTGGAGCTACTTCTGGAATATGTAAGACAAGTTCCGAGGAGGCCTGTTAAATGTAGGATGGACTATATGCCGATCTTAGTGGGTGTGAAAGTTGTTTTGTCTCAGAAATTAGAGACGTTGATGTTTAGTTTAGATTTGTTTTTGCTTTTCTCTGATCCATTAGCACTAAAGCTGTAGCACAGAAACTATAACTAGGAAACTTTTTCTTGAAGAACAACATGGAAAGAAGCAAAATAACTTTTCAAATAGTTTCTTAGGCCATCCCTTAAAATATCACAATTCCCCAACCATCCATTCCATTTTCTTTCAGTCTAACCCTATTTAAACTTAAGAGGACAGCCAGGCTAGATGATATTTTGGGCATATCACTGTGGGAGCTAACTCAGAATAATTTCGATGGTATTTAATCTCTGGACAAGAAAATAGTATGTTTGGCGTGTTAAGGGATCTTTGAAAATTTGTAGTTTTGTGTACTTTAAAATTTTTTTAAATTTTAAAATAAATTTTTATATTTATTTATTTATTTATGATGTTGCTGTTGCTGTTGTTTTTGGCTGTGCTGTGTAGCATGAACGATCTTACTTCCCTGACCAGGGATCGAACCTGTGTTCCATGCAGTGGAAGTCTTAACCACTGGACCGCCAGGGAATTCCCAGTTTTGTCTACCTTTTTAATTCATTAGGCTCCCAGTGAATGGATTCTTCCAGTTATTTTCTGAAAAAGGTTTTGGTTTACATTTTTTAGAGTGGTAAAAGCATGTTTTTATGTAGATGCATTTGATTGCTTGCCATTCACTTAAATTTTGTAGAACAAACCATCCCACATCAGAACTGATTATTTCTTAATTGTAGTTGTAGAAATGACAAATCAACTCACTCATTTAAAATTTTTGCTTTCTGGGGGGCTTCCCTGGTGGCGCAGTGGTTGAGAGTCCGCCTGCCGATGCAGGGCACGCGGGTTCGTGCCCCGGTCTGGGAAGATCCCACATGCCGCGGAGCGGCTGGGCCCGTGAGCTGTGGCCGCTGAGCCTGCGCTCCGTAATGGGAGAGGCCACAACAGTCAGAGGCCCGCGTACCACAAAATAATAAATAGTTTTTGCTTTCTAGTGATTGTCAGTAAAGGAGAGAGGATGAATATTGGAATTAGAGTAACACATGGAGGCAAAAAGGTGGTGGTGAAAAGATTCAGGAGCTTTGGGGTCATAATTTCTGAGTTCCAGTTCTAGTTGTACCATTTTGCTTTCTGTGACTTTGACAAGTTAATTTATCATCTAAATGTTTCTTTCATAATCTGTAAGTTGGAGATACTATTGGTACTTACAGAATTCTTATTGAGAGTTAAATGTAGCAGCATATGTTAAAGCACTTTGAAGAGCATGAAGTTGTACATCACATTATGAACATGCAGGAGACTCGAAGCTAGCTTCTTACTGCTTTACTAAATACAAAATAGTTAAGTATCCAGACCTGGTCATGAAACCTTAAGGAAGGTAACTGAATCCAGTAATGTGGTAGAGGCAGTGGACTCAGGGTCACTTGGGGTCTCCTTCTGACTTAGCTGCTAAACGCTTGTAACATCTTACGGTATTTAGGTAACCTTGCCGTTCCTCATCTGTAACAAGGATTGCTTGCTCCTAAGGGTTGTGCAAGAAGTTAGGTACTGGTTTTAAAGTGCAGTATAGAATTTTGCCTTCTGTAAGTCTGATACCTCTAAGTCGTACCTTTAATGTTTGTAAGGGCAGAAAGTTTTAATTTATTATTAGAAAGAAATTCTTAGTATTAGGTCAGCAAGCATCTACGTGGGATCCAGAGAATGGCACAAGTCAGTTTGTTACGTTTTCTCTTGACTCGCCTGTCTGGTGTGGCAGATGCATCAGGAGGATGGACTCTTCTCTCCCTCATCTTCTTAAATCTTTCTTTACTTCCCTCCTTCTGGCATCCCAATTTATTGTGTTTGTGGCTTCTGACTTGTGCTCTGTGGAGGCTGAGAAGGAGGTATGTGGGTGGGAGATGGGGTGGAATTTTGAGCCTTTCAGGATGTGATTAAGAAAAATGATCTTCCTCTGCCAGGCTCTAGGTGAACATTCTAGAGACTTTCTCTTGTTCGTATTGTGCAACACTGTTAGCCTAAATGAAGTGCATTACAACGCTAACTCTCTTTTCTCTGTCTTACCAGAGATCTGTTTGCCGGTAAGTAGCAGAGACTGATCTCTTAACAACTGTATACTTTCCTGCTTCTCTGCCTCCATTGATACGGGGACTTAACTATAGGATCCTTTCAAGTTCTAAAAATATGTGATTTAGGTTGGAGGACTCCATAATGTCACTGAGGCACATTGGTGATAGATTTTGTTATGCCTATTTATAGGTGAAAGAGTGAAGGCACCAACTAGTAGAATTTACAGCTTTGAGTTCCGTGTTTTAGCCATTCAACAAAACTTCCTTCATGTAGGGGAAATGTTACTCTGTGAAAATTTGTATGTGACTTCGCTAAAAGCATATTCTTTAGCATCAGTGGATGGCTCGAGTAGATTTTGTGCTTGGAACAGAAGGTTCAGATACTGTGTAGTTCCAGAGTCTGTGCTCATAAAGTGTGAAGGCAGTGACTGTGGTGACTGTGTTCTTCCTAGTCACTAAAACCCTCGTTTGGTCTGAATATACCACTCTTTGTTCTCTGTGCTGCTCTTTCTATTTCTACCAAAGATACTTTTCCTAACTGGGGCTGCAAATCATACTGATGGTGGCTTTCATAATCACAATATTACCATCATATTAAGAAGCTTAATTTCCTATTGATTTCCCCCCCAATTGATTTAATTTAACCCCTCCCTCACCCAATCAATAATCCAAGTCTATGAATTCAAATTTCTAAGTATCTCTTGAATACATCCGTTCCCTCTTTCCTCTGTCCTTGATTGAGGTTCCCATCTTGGCTCTCTCCCCTGAGCCCCTGCCAAATCTTTCTGATGGGGATTCTAGAGCACTGCACCAAGTATCTTTAAAAAGTCACATTTGTGCAGCCTTTTACATTTATAAAAAGGTTTTTTATACACCTTTTCTTATTTAATCTTCATACCAACTGATGAGGTAGATTTTGTTTATTAGCAAGATTTTACAATTGACCAAAAAACTGATAAAGGCTAAGAACTTGCCAAAGGTTATGCAGTTAGTAAATAGTAGAAGAATTCATATTTTGGAAGATAGATCATTAAAAAATTCATGTGCCCTAGAGTAAAAACAAAATTTTCTGTAGATTACATTTATATAATGAATGCCTCATTTTGAAATAAAAATATGACATAGAGACATGGACATATTTAACAATAACTTTTTATTTTGAAAATGAAGCCAACTACTTTAAAAAAGTTTTAACATTTTTTGTTGTTTTATGAAGTAATTAGGTTGAGTAATATGACTAAGGAGAAAAATTCTTGGTTACTTTTCAAATTCATGCCTCTTTATTGAACGTGTGCAAGAATTGATTTAAAGTTTCTTATGTACTTTTTTTTTTTTTTTTTTGCGGTACGCGGGCCTCAGTCAGTGTTGTGGCCTCTCCTGCTGCGGAGCACAGGCTCCGGACGCGCAGGCTCCGCGGCCATGGCTCACCGGCCCAGCCGCTCCGTGGCATGTGGGATCCTCCCGGACCGGGGCACGAACCTGCGTCCCCAGCATCGGCAGGCGGACTCTCAACCACTGTGCCACCAGGGAAGCCCTCTTATGTACTTTTTAACCAGACAAGGTTTTAATGAATAACTTAGAAAAACACATCATTTTTCTTTTTCATTTGGCAAACTCTGAAAGTAGTGAGAATAGATATGTAGAAATGAATGAAATGTTAGAACAGTCTTAAATTGTGTTTGGGAAATAATCTTTTTAAATTCTTAATTTTATAAGTTAGGAGATTGTGATGTAAACGAAACAAATGAACACCTTTATAGGTGGTTACCTATTTTTTCCCCTTCTTCTCTAGATTGCATAATTTTCTAAAAATAAAAACCATTTTGAAATTGTCAAACTTTATTTTCTAAATAACTAATTCAGGTTCTACTTATCAACTTTAAAATTTTAAAACAATTTTGTACTTACAGAAAAGTTGCAGACATAGTACAGAAAGTTCCTATACCCTTCATCCAGTTTCCTCTAATGTTAACACTTTACAAAATCATAGTACAATGATCAAAACTAAGAAATTAACACTGGTATGAGACTATTAACTAAACTCCACATTTTTTTTCAGACTTCCCTAGTTTTTCCACTAATGTTCAGTTTTTACCTGTAATGAGTTTTTGAATACATGAATGAATGGGGGATGAGAAAATATATGAAAATAACATTGAAACAGTGAGAATGGAGAGATACACAAATGAATATGTAAAGTGAATGATTGGGAAGACTCTTAATATTTTTATATTATACTATGTCCTCTAACTATAACTCTGTGTCTTAACTGTTAAGTAGAATCTTCTTTTTCTTGTACTTTTGTTGATGAGAGGCACACTCATTTTAGTTTTATAGGAAAATCATCATAAATTGCTCTTACAAAAAGTTTACATTAACTTATCAAAGGAACTGAATACACTTAAAGCAGTTTCTAAGTGACCATGAAAAAAGCATTCTACTATTGATTTCTAGAATTAAAATTTAATAAAATAAAAATTTTACTTCATTTCCAAAAGTCTACTTATAAGTTTAAATCCACTTCTTCCAACAAATTATGATGAGCTTCTAGGGCTTAACAAGGTCAGTTAGTTACCCATTTTTTCTCAAATATATTTTTACTAAAGATTGTGAGTGATGAATTCTTATACCCATAGACATAAGAAGTACCACCCCATTTTCCCCAGATTTGAGAAGAAGAGGCACATTGGTTAGTACTGTCATGGCCTTAGGGCTCCTGTGGAGCTCCACGTGTGGACGGGGAGTTTGATTCCATGAGTACATACAGCCCCTTCTCTGATTCTGCCTGACTGCACCTGGGAATAAATACCTAGGCACTTCACAGCCACAGTGTGGGTCTCTGTGGCGTATTCTGCTTACTAAATGGTAATTTATTTTCACTTTCTTATTCCTCTGGCATGCTGACAATTCTTAGATGACAGGAATATGATTATGAGGGAGTTCCAAAGTATGAGCACAGTCATCTCTGAATTACAATAGAATACAAATGGAACATCTTCTTTAATTATTGCTACCAAGCAGCCTTGAATGAAATGTAACTTCTAGAGTTCCCATTAAATACATGTTCTTTAGCAGGCCTTTAAAAAGATTTTTTAAATTTATTTTTATTTATTTCTATTTTTCTGCTTTAATTACCAGCGTTATAGTGATATTTAATAAATAAAACAGCTTTATGGAGATATAATTCATATACCATAGAATTCACCCATTTAAAGTGTACAATTCATTGTTTTTTAGTATAGTCACAGAGGTGTGCAATCAACTTTAGAACATTTTCATCATACCCAGAAGAAACCCCAGGCCCATTAGCAGTACTCCTATTCCTACTTGCCCCCAGCCCCCAGTTCTACTTTTTCTCTCTGTGGTTTTACCCATTTTGGATGTTTCATAAAAATGATATCATAGGGCTTCCCTGGTGGCGCAGTGGTTGGGAGTCCGCCTGCCAATGCAGGGGACATGGGTTCGTGCCCCGGTCCGCGGCTGGGCCCGTGAGCCATGGCCGCTGAGCCTGCGCGTCCGGAGCCTGTGCTCCGCAACTGGAGAGGCCGCAGCAGTGAGAGGCCCGCGTACCACAAAAAAAAAAAAAAAAAAAAAAAGATATCATATAATATATGACATTTTATGACTGGTTTCTTTTTCTTACTGTTTTCAGAATTCTTCCATGTTGTGGTATGTATTAGTACTTTGTTTTTATTGCCTGAAATATCCCGTCATCTGGCTGTACCACACTTTATTTATCCATTTACCAGTTGATGGACATTTGGGTTTCTTCCACTCTTAGGATATTGTGAATAATGCTGCTATGGAAATCTGTGCATATGTTTCTTGGGAGGACATATGTTTTCCTACTCTTGGGTATATACCTAGAAGTGAAGTTTCTGGGTCACATGGTAACTCTATATCTAAGTTTTTGAGGAACTGCCAGTCTTTTTCCACAGTGACTGCACCATTTTACAATCCTACTAGTGGCATATGGGTTTTGATTTTTTTCACATCCCTGCTGACACTTGTTATTATTTCTCTGTTTCATGGTAGCCATTCTAGTGGGTGTGATATGGTATCTCGTTGTGGTTTTGATTTGCATTTCCTCGGTGACTAATGATGTTGAGCATCTTTCAATGTGCTTATTAGCCATTGTTATATCTTCTTTGGAGAAATGTATATTTAAACCCTCTGCTTATTTATTTATTTTTTTTTTTGTAGTACGTGGGCCTCTCACCGCTGTGGCCTCTCCCGTCGCGGAGCACAGGCTCCGGACACGCAGGCTCAGCAGCCACGGCTCACGGGCCCAGCCGTTCCGCGGCATGCGGGATCCTCCCGGACCGGGGCACGAACCCGCGTCCTCTGCATCGGCAGGCGGACTGTCAACCGCTGCGCCACCAGGGAAGCCCTGCTTATTTTTTAATTGGGTTGTCTTTATTGTTTTGAGTTTATAAGCGCATTGTGGTTTTCATTTGCATTTCCCTGATGGCTAATGATGCTGAACATCTTTTCATATGCTTAATGACCATTTGTAGATCTTCTTTGGAGAAATGTCTGTTCAATTCTTTGCCCATTTAAAAAATAGTTATTTGTCGTCTTATTGAGCTGTAAGTATTCTTTATAAATTCTGTTTATAAGTTCCTTATCAGATATGTGATTTGCAAAAACTTTCTCCCATTTTTTATCTGTTCATTTCCTTGATCATTTACTTTGAAACACATGTGATTTTTATTTTCATGATGTACCATTTATCTTTTGTTGCTATTAGGTGTCATATCTAAGAAATCAATGCCAAATTGAAGATCATGAGGATTTACTCCTATATTTTCTTTTGTTTTATAGTTTTAGCTCTTATGTTTAGGTCTATGGTCCATTTAGAGTTAATTTTGTATATAGTGTGAGGAGGGAGTCCAGCTTCATTCTTTTCACCAATTTTTGAGGACTATTCCTTCCCCATTGAATTATCTTGGTATGCTTGTCAAAAATGAATTGAAGGTGAGAATTTCCGTAGTCTGTATATCTGCCTGTGCCATCCATGCTGACTTGTTTACAGTAGCTTTGTAGTAAGTTTTAAAATTGGGAAGTATGTGTCCTCCACCTTTGTTCTTTTTCTAGATTGTTTTGGCTATTCTTTGTCCCTGGAATTTCCATATGAATTTTAGGATCAGATTTTATTTCTGCAAAAAAAGGTACCTAGGATTTCAATAGGTGAAACTGTACTGAATCTGTAGATCAGTTTGGGAGTATTGCAGTATTAACAATTTTAAGTCTTTTGAGTTATGACATTGCGATGTCTTTCCATTTATTTAGATCTTGAATTTCTTTCAACAATATTTTGTAGTTTTCAGAGTTTAAGTTTATACTTCTTTTGTTAAATTTATTCCTAAGTACTTTATTCTTCTTGATGATATTGTAAATGAAATTGCTTCTTAATTTCATTTTTGGTTTATTTATTGTTATTGTGTAGAAATAAGATTGATTTTTGTATAATGCCTTGTATCTTGCAAACTTGCTGAACTCACTAGTTCTAACAGTTTTTTTGGTGGATTTCTTAGGATTTTCTGTATATAAAATTATGTCACCTGCAAATAAAGGTAGTTTTATTTATTTCTTTCCAGCCTTTTATTTCTTTTTCTTTCCTGATTACACTGGTTAAAACCTCCAGTATAATGTTTAATTGGAGTGATGAGAGCAGACATCCTTGTCTTGTTCCTAATGGGGCCAAGCATTCAGTCTTTCACCTTTAACTATGAGGTTAGCTTTTTTTTTTTTCACATTTGCCCTTTATGAGATTGAAGAATTTCACTTCTATTCCTAGTGTTGGTGTTGAGTATTTTATCATGAAGGGTGTTGAGTTTTATCATATGCTTTTGTTGATTGATATTCAAGTGTTAAACCAACCTTCCATTCCTGAGAAAAATCCTGATTTGTCATGGTGTATAAGCATTTTTATATGTTGCTGGATTCAGTTTGTTAGTATTTTGTTGGGATTTTTTTGGTGTGTGTTCACATTCATCAGAGATTTTGTTCTGTAGCTTTATTTTCCTTTGATCTTTTTGTGTGGCTTGACCTCAGTTTTTACTGGTCTTATAGAATGAGTTGAGAAGTGTTTCCTCTCTTCCAGGTTGTAGAAGTATTTGTAAAGAGGTGGAATTCACTAGCAAAGCTAAAAAAAAAAAAGCTTTTTGTTGTTGTTGTTGGAAGTTCAATTACTAATTCAGTTTCTCTCATTGTTATATGTTCTGTTTTTCTGTTTATTCTTTAGTCAGTTTCAGTAGTTTATGTCTTTTTAGGAATTTGTCCATTTCATCTAGATTATCAAAGTTGTTGGTGTACAATTTTTCATTGTATTCCCATGTAATACTTTTTATTTCTGCAAGGTTGTTAGTGATGTTCCTTCTTTCATTCCTGATGTTAGTAATTTGAATGCTTCTCTTTTCATTTTCCTGGACAGTTCAGTTAATAGTTGGTCAGTTTTAGTGATCTTTTCAAAGAGCCAACTTTTTGTTTTGTTGACTTTCTCTATTGGAATTGTATTCTGCATTTCATTATTTTTTGCTCCAATATGTATTTCCTTCCTTTTGCTTGCTTTGGGTTTAGTTATTCTTCTTGTTTTCAATGTCTTAGGGAAGGCTAGGTAATTGACTTGAGATCTTTGTTCTTTCTTTATTTTTTTTTTTTTGCGGTACACGGGCCTCTCACTGTTGTGGCCTCTCCCGTTGCGGAGCACAGGCTCCGGACACGCAGGCTCAGCGGCCATGGCTCACGGGCCCAGCCGCTCCGTGGCATGTGGGATCTTCCCGGACCGGGGCACGAGCCCGTGTCCCCTGCATCGGCAGACAGACTCTCAACCACTGAGCCACCAGGGAAGCCCCTGTTCTTTTTTAATATAGGTATTTACAGTTCTAAATTTCTCTCAAATACTGCTTTAGCTGCATTCATAAATATTGGTATGTCATGCCCTTATTTTCATTCATCTTGAAGTATTTTCTAATTTCTTATATAATTTCCTCTGTTACTCATTGGTGTTTTGGGAGTACGCTGTTTACTGTCCACATACTTTTGAGTTTCTCAAATATGCCCGTTATTGATTCTAATTTCATTTCATTGTGATCTGAGAATATATTTTGTATGAACTCACTCATTTAAAATTTATTTTAGCTTGTTTTCTGGCCTAGGATATGGTCTGTCCTAGAGAATGTTCTATGTGCACTTGAGAATGTGCATTTTATATCTATTAGGTATACTTGGTTTATGGTTTTGTTTAAGTTTTTTATTTCTTTTTTGATCCTCTATCTAGTTGTGCTGCTCACTATTCATATTTCAGTATTGACAATCCCTACTGTTATTCATGAAGGGTTTATTTTTCCCTTCAGATCTGTCACTTTTGCTTTTTGTATTTTGCTGGTTCAATTTTTGGGTGCATGTATGATTTTAATTGTTATATCTTCCTGATACATTGACCCTTTTCCATTATAAAATCTCTTTCTTTTTCTCTAGAGCTTTTTTTGTTTTAAGTTTATTTGTTTGATATTAGTATAGCCACTCCAGCATTCTTATGGCTGCTGTTTGCATGATATATCCTTTCTCATGCTTTTATTTTCAGCCTATTTATATCTTTGAATCTAAAGTGTGTTAGCAAGCCTCTTTAAATTAGTATTTCACTAAACTTATTTGGCACAAATGGTCATTTTTAGCAGTGACAATGTTGTCTCTAATATATGGTGACAATATTTAATGTTCATACAGATCATGCTATTATTCTGGATAATGTATTGATATTTTTAGAATATTGGGTATAGTCTCTGCTTTTCAGGAGACTTAAAATGTAATATAAAGGATTTATTATATGATTTGTTCCTACTGGTCTGAGAAGTATAGAAAACGTCTCAAGAAATGTGATTGTATTAATATTATAGTAAGAAAGCAGATGATGTCTATAAACTTAAATTTGAACTTACCTCTCACTTTTAATACATTAAATAATCTTAAATCCAAATGATGGTATTAATTTTAAATTTATGGATTCAAGCCACTACAAGTTTTTCCAATAATAATAGTTAGAAGGCCCCCAGAAGTTTCCAATTTTTATGGCAATATCTTCCTTGAAATTGTGTTGAAAAGCAGGGAAAAATAGTTTAGTCCCTGTACAGTCTCACTTACTTGCTTTAAACAAATTTAGCTGTCTTGTAAGATGATTAACATAGTTTATGTATGGCCTTCAGAAAAGAAAAAATTAGCTTCTGAAAATGACTGAACAACAGCTGGAATTAATGAATAAGGAAGTGAATGAATGAATAGATCAACTAGGTGAAATATAGGTTTTTTTAGGCATTATGTGCAATGAAAGACTTGGCAGAATTCAAGGTAGTGAAAAATAGGAACTATCTGATACAACATGATTAATAATGATGAAAAATTTGATAGCTAATTTTTATAGGGCACTTATTGTTTGCCTGGTACCATTCTAATACCTTTACGTATGGGTCAAGGATTGGATTGTTAGTAAGACTGGCATGGATCGGTATCAAGCTTTACTTGTAATTTTAAGGATTCAAGCAATAAAAAGGCACAGGAGAAGCAGAAGGAGCTCCTGGACACTGAGATAGGCTCCCAGTGCCTTGCTTCTCACAATAGCTACATTCTCAACCACAGGGCAGTAGATAAGATCTCAGATGCAGTACATGGGTTACCTCATACTGCACAAAACTGATGGGCTATTGGAACATTTGCATTTTATACCCAGATAGTTGCATAGCTCATGCCTTACGCCCCATAAATCTATAGATGCTAGGTTTCTTTACCATAGTAATTCTAAGGCAGGAGTATCCTGCTAAAAGCCTTTTATATATACGTTTTTTTTTTTTTTTTTTAAAGCAAATACCATTAGTGTATTTGCCAGTTATTAGCATGCTTATAAGATTAGACCAGGTCTTCTAGGTCTTCTGCCCTCTTCTTTCCTGGGAGAACTTCCTAACCCAACAAGAAAAAAATACTTCTTTAACTCTTTCCTCTCCAACAGATTAACTCATTTAAATTCAAATTCACTTATTTACCTTTTTTTTGGTATAAATAATGTAAAATATATTAAGAAGGAACTTTAGACATGTTTTTAAAAGTCTTTTATTTCATTTGGTTTGGTTTAGTTTGGTTGGTAGGGGGTGGGTTCAGAAAAATAATAAATATACAGCAAATGTAAATATATCCTTACCACCAATAGATATCTATAACAGCAATTTGTTGTATTTCTTGTGTGTGTATGTGTGTGTGCACATGATATACAATTCTTCCTTTTATTTGACCTTAGGATATTTGTGAACTCATATGATGGTTTTAATTTTCAGTTTCTCTGTTTTTCTCAACCTAACCCTTAAATCAGGATGGAGATCCAGTTCGTCCAGGAGTGGCCATGACTGATCTTGCCACTGGCCTTTATGCATATGGAGCCATTATGGCTGGATTGATACAAAGATATAAAACCGGAAAAGGACTGTTCATTGATTGTAACCTACTGTCATCCCAGGTACCAATCCAAATAACATTATAGATAGTGGCATAAAAACATGTATCTGTGTTACACTTTTTCATATCAAATCCTGTGGTCACATGTGCAAAAACAAAAAACAAAACAACAGAATTTCCCCCACCCCCCAAAAAAACACAAAACAACAACAGCAAAAGCTGTTCTGTTTTGGTGTCCTTGATATTGTCAAATTAAATGGACCGCAAAGATTTTGTTATAATGTAGACATTGCTGTTGAACCAGAATTTTAAAGACTGTTTTTATTAGGATAGGTCTATTACTGTTTCTGAGACAGGAGTACAGTTGTTTCTATTTCATTGTCATGTGAGCTCTGTAACTTCTTTTTACCAGAGTTTATTCATCTTTTTTGTGCTATGGACCCTTTGGGTAATCTGGTGAAGTCTGTGGACCTTTCCTCAGAATTATGTTTTTAAATGTGTAGAATGAGATACTTAGGATTACAGAGGGAGCCAATTATATTGAAATGTAGTTACTTCAATGTAGAAACCAATTTTGTGTTATAATTCATTAATACATTAAAACAGGATATCTGTTAGGGGATTCAATAACTTGCGATTTTGAGGTCATGTTGAGCATGAATGATATTTTGAGATATCTGCAACTATAATATAAGAAAATATGTAGAATATTTACTGGTGATCAAGTCATACTTAGGTACTGCTAATACTCCTGTGGTTTGTTGTCTACATTCATAATTGAAAAAAATGCTAAATTTTAGTTAGAGGTTGATAGAAAATAAAGATATAATTTTTTCCCCATTCAAGTTAATTACTTCCCAAAATTCTTACCGTAAGCTCCAGATTAAGAACCCTTGGTTTAGATAGCTGTCAGTTATGTTATACTAAATACTAAGCTAGTGGAATAAAAGGGTTAACTTACTCCCAAATTGACACTTTGCCTCCTTTTTACTGGATCAGACCTAGATGCTGTACCATATGTGGAAGTTGATTTTGAATAGGTAATTTTTCAAGGAGGGGAAAAAAAAGAAAATATCTAACTTGTACAAGGAGACATTTTACTGTGGGAAAAATTACTTCATAGACAAAGACCTCAGTTGGGAATTTCAGATTTGAATGGCATACATGGGAAAATAGTAATCTTGGAACTCTGCTTTGGAGATTTTTTCTTTTAGACAAAATTAAGATAGTGCATAGAAGTAAAAAAACATTAATACGATTGAAGGTGAAATACTATTTATGAGTTTTCAGCACTAGCTTTGAGTCACAGTCAGGATTTTAATGGTTATAAGAAAAGGGTAAAAGAACTCTCTCCAAATGAATGATCTCTCTTCTTAACAGAGAAGCAGATGTCATGTCTGGGAAGAAGCTGAAAGTTTTTTCCTTCCTCCCCTAATTTTATAGCTGTAAGGAACCCGAGGTAGGTTAAGTGATTGGGTAAAATTGCACATCCAGTAAATATGGAAGCCATGAAGATTTCATAGGTGTGTGACCTATGCAGTCACAGAAGGCACTAGGCTTAATTTAAATGCTCTGCTGTCACTGCCTTGAAATTCTTAATATTTTTTGAATGAGAGGCCCTACATTTTTCATTTTGCACCAGTACTCACAAATTATGTAGCTGGTCCTGTATTTGGGGCTCTGCTTAGGTCTTCAGATCTCTGCCCAGACTGCTTTTCTTATAATATGTCAATGATGAATTAATTAGCTTTGGAAAAAATTCTCTTGTAGAGTATTATAGAGTTGAATTCTCTTCTAGCACCTAACAGTGATTCACAATCTGGCAGTGTGTGGTTCCATGGGGGCGGGCATGGAGGTGGGTGGAATCACGGGTAGGGCCGTTTCACAGTGAGGGCACAGTAAATGCAAACTCATGCACACGTTGGGTGTGTGTCTATATTTGTTGTTCATGTTGCTCCTTGAGGCTGTAAGTTCCATGTGTGCAGGAATAATGTTTGTTCTTGCTTATAGTGGTATCCTCAAAGCCCAGCCCAGTATTTGTCAAATAGCAGGTCTAGCAATCATTGGAGATCAATCAGAGAACCACTGTGACCGATGGGTATGCCTCATAACCCTTAAACTTGCTAAGGGAAAATTAGAAAAAAGTAGGAAATCATCAATGTAGGATAAGTCCTTGATAAACAACTAATGATGAAATGATTTGCTTTCGGCAAACATGGTAGCGGTAATTTAGCCTATTGTGCTGTAGCTAACCCAGTCAGAGGAAGCTAAAATCATTAGTGTATTTAAGGCTCATTAGCTACCTTTTATAATTGACATATAACATTATATTAGTTTCAGGTGTAACCATAATGATCTGGTATTTGTATGTATTGTGAAATGGTCACCTCAGTAAGTCTAGTTAGCATCCATCACCATATATAGTTACAAAAATTTTTTCTTGTGATAACTTTTAAGATCTACTCTTTTAGCAACTATCAAATATGCAATATAGTGTTATTAACTGTAGTCACCATGCTGTACATTACACCCCCATGACATTTATTTTATTATTGCAAGTTTATACCTTTTGACGCCCTTCACCTATTTTGCCCATGCCCTATCCCTCACCTCTGGCAACCACCAATCTGTTCTCTGTAGCTATGAATTCGGTATATTTTTTAAATAAAAATTTCAAAAAATTTTAGATTTTATATATAAGTGAGATCACATGGTACTTGTCTTTCTCTGTTTGACTTATTTCACTTAGCATAATGCCCTCAAGATCCATCTATGTTGTCGTAGATGGCAAGATTTCCTTCTTTTTTATGAATGAATAATATTCCAGTGTATGTACATACCACATTTTCTTTATCTCTCCATCCATTTATGGACAATAATTACATTGTTTCTATATCTTGGCCATTGTCATTAACTACCTTTTAACAATAAAAATCTGTTATGCCTTATTTTAGAGCTTTGCACTTACACATCTACTATTTTATTTTGCTCTCATAACTATCATTGGAGGTACATAGGTAGACCAGGTATTTCTATTCTCATTTTACTGAAAACTGAGGCTAAGAGAGGTTGACCTGCTTGAGCAGCAGAGTCACAGCAAGACCTCTGGTTTCTGACATCCTGAATCATTCTCTTTCCCCTGCTTAATGAAGGAAAAGCTTTGACATTGAGGGACAGGCAAGCTCGAGCTTTCCTGTGCTGAAGCTAAAGGGGAGAAGGCAAATTGAGTAAGAGGCAGGGGAAGCAAAAGTGCACTCAGTAATAAGGAAACACATAGTAAGACTGCCCCCACTTCCCAAAAGCATGCCAAGAGCTACAGTAAGATAGTGCAACAAAGTGGGCTCTTCTGGGTCATTACCTAATCATGTGTAGATCCACTGAGTGAAAGCCATCATGGACTTTAACCTGATGGACAAGTGTTTTTGTTGAAATATGAGAATTTTGAGAAAAAATAGCATTTGGAGTCTGGGATGACTGGATTTTTTGTTTCAGCTCTAGTCCACTGAGCACTAACTGTATCCCAGGTTCTGTGCTAGGTTGCTTGGAGTGGGAGGTGACATAGCTGTTCAGAGTTTACTAGTGGAGGCAGCCAGGTTGTATGGGAAAGTTGGAGGTGATATATAGTTCCCTGTGGTTCCCTAATGGGGTTGCAGAATGTGGTTGGGCCTCATATATCATGCTTAGGAATCTGAATTTTAACTTTTTAAGGCTTCTGTTTATAAATTCTGTTAGGTGATGGTCTTTCAACCAAAGACTATGTCTCCTTGGATGCTGCTACCGTTGCCACATTCAGAATAACCTCTGAGCTGTGAACAGTGTTAGAGAGTTTCAAAGGGCAGTGGTACAGGTAATAATTTATGCTGAAGCCTTCCTGAAGGGCAACACAACGGGTGATAAGAGCATTTTCATTCTTTGAACCCACTACAGCCTAAGCTCGGTTTGTCTTTGATTCTTTGCCTCTGCCCTATTCTTTGGCCCTGGACTCTCTTTTCTTCTCATGTGTGCTTCTCTAGCCTTTGGCATCTCTTTTCTTTTTTCTTTTTAATTTTTTTTGCTTTTCTTTCTTTCCTTCCCTGTTTTCATTCCTATTCTGTGCTTTCTGCCTTTCTCCTTGTCTCCCCCCTTTTCTCCATTCTTCATTGTGAAGAGCTAAAGTTTTAGCAATTCTTGTTCCAGATCTTACATCCTTCCACTGTACCACCCAGGAAAGTTTCTGAATTTTTCAGTGGTTCCCATGGAAGAGAAAGGAAGTGAGTGCCCTTTCCTAGAAGTCCCAGAACGCAAGACTGTGACTGTTAAGTGAACTATTCCTGAACCAATTAATGAGACCTGAAAGCTAAAGTATATTGATTGGCTTAAGCCATTCCTGATACAAGGGACAGGGTTAACTCCACCCAAACCATATAGCTTTGACTGGGGAGAGGTGATTTCCTTGAAGCATGGTGGACTTATTTTTTAGCCAGAGGAAGGGGAAAAGGATGATGGGGAGCCAGTCAACAAATGTTCAGTATACTAACATACTGGGTTGTTTTGAAGTTCTAGTGCAACAAAGGATGTGGCAAGTTCTTTGTCTATTAGAAAGTATACTACTGATGAGTAGCATTAATTTTATTAGGTTATTGAAAAAAATTTCACAATGTTAGAAATATGCTGAGATTAAAAAGATGGTTATTGACATGATTTTATCATAATTATTATATCTTTTCATATTAGAGAAATCTTGACTAACTTCACTTAGTTTGTCAATTTAAGATAACATTTGTAGATTTTAGATCTAAAAACCAAACCACAAAATGATTAAAATCTGCTTTATATAAATGGGAAGTGCTATTGCTAGATACTTTTCAAAGTAACGTAATAGGAAACTTCACGTTTTAAAAAATGTATTCATTTTCTTTTTTTAATATAAATGTTCACTTGCATTAAGCAGATAACATTTGAACTTAACTTCAGCTGCCTGGAAAATGACTGCCATTTCATGCAGTGGTAAAAAACATAGTTTTCTATTCATTTTGATTGCATTGCATAGGATGACAAATGAATGATTATAACATTCAGTATCAGTTGCTAAAAAGGAAATTTGTACCCCCTCTCTTAGAAGTGATCTAATGTACAATAGACAAATTGCACTTGATTTGAATAGTAGCTAATAATTAACTCAGAAATGATTGCCTCAACCACAACAAAACCATTTCACCATAGAGACATGACAGTTGTCAGGATGTGGTTTGTAGTGGGCACCAAATTTTTTGTAGTTTCAAGGCTATAAACTTTTAAACCTTGTCATAAAATTCTTTGATTTTTTTTTCTTAGCCTTAATATGATTTAAAGTTGTCAACTGAAGATTGTCTAATGTCAGCATCTAAGCATCTAAACAGTATTCTTTACATGATATTGGTAAATAACAAGGAAGTGGGTTTGGATGTGGTTCCAATTACTCTGTTGCTCTTATTCTTCTGTTGTGGCTTACAGAAATACCTTTAGAAAGTTTTAATATCCTTCCTGTACTTAATTGCAACCAGGCTCCCCTAATTACTACTACAATGAGTTAGTTTTTTTAGCACCAAACTTCTATAATTATTTTCACTTATAGAATGTTTCGGCATTTTTAATTTCACCTTTTTTTCCTTGTTTGTAGATTGTTCATATTTAGGGTAGATGCGATTTTAACTCATTATTATAGCACATTTTTATGGATAAACTTTTGAATTCAAACAAGTATAATAATCTGATACTTTTGTGTCTTTAGATACACCTGTGTTTTTGCTTTTCCTATTTAATGTATACCTTTAAAAATATGATAAAACTCATCCTATTTCAGGGGTGACCGTTCAACAGTTTTTAGTGGATTTAGTGAGTTTTGCAGCCATCACCATAAATCAGATTTTGAAATAAATACTTTATAGTCACCTCTGGTCTGGGTCTTATCCATGAGGCTAGAGTTGCATGGGTTTTGACTGTGGAGGGATGTAAGGCTGGGCTGACTTCAGAAGAATTCAAGGGCTATTAAGATTTCTGTGAGCCCTAGAAAATTTTGCCTTTATGGGTCCTTTCCTCCATAAAAATGTTAAGAATTATATTTATAACTGCATTTGTATAAAGATGAATATAACTAATTATTGTGTGTTTACTGGTATTACATATTCATTTTTTCTTCTGATTTTAAAATAAATTAAAATGAAAACATTTTTGTGTACCCCTGAAGTATTGTGGGCCTTAGGCACTCTACCTAATTAATAAGTTAGCTCCGGAAGAATTACCTTGAGAACAGTCTCCAATGTCCCCAGTCTGTGAGGAAAGACAATCCTGTATACAGGAAGGAAGTGGAGGCTGAAAGTTGAGATTATCCTGAAGGGTAAATAGAGGGGGGAAAGATGGAGAAGCAGCAGTCTGTGACCAAAGAGGTTGAGAGACTGGAGTAGGGAGAGGAAAAAAAAAAAAAAAAAAAAGGATAATATCAGAAAGTTGAAGAAATCTGGGAACTACAAATTTGCATTTGAATTTCCCTGAGGAGCCTAATGCATTCCTGTCTTGAAGGCTCCTGCCAACCTGACAGTCTTTAGTTTCTTGTGGCCAATTTTTCATCCTCGTCTAACTTCAGTTCTTTAATTCTCAAAGGCCTCCCACTGCTCTATCAATTTAATTTCAGGGGATATATGAATATTAACATTTAACTAATATTAAGATGAGTAAGTAGGTAGTTAAAGACACACACACAAAATGAAAAATCAGATGACTTCCAAAGAAAACTGCAAAGATTTTAGATAATCTATTATTTTCCGTTATTATTTTATACTATTGGTTGGATTGAAGACAAGTTGACTGCATTACAAAACACAGTTCACTGTTTTTTTTAAAGAAGATTCAGCAAAATATAAGTGTATTGAGAGGATGCTCTGGTTTTATATAACTGAAATCTTTAGTTATATTCGTGGACATGTCATATTTGTATATGACATGAGCCATAATGAGGGAAACCAGGGCTTTTAACTTGTAATGATTAATAATTACTAGTGGGAGAATATCTCAAAGGAGAATAGAATAAAACCAGAAGACAAATTTCCTTGTGATCTAATTTAATTCTCATTAGATACTTTAAAACAATTTGGTGCTTTCAAAATGTTCTGAAAAATAGAAACATGATTAAGATAAAGGTATAAAAGAAGTAGGAGGAGAAAGAACCATTGGTGTTGATGAATATTCCCCGAATTT